>NC_051154.1:227436054-227562040 GCF_013339745.2 Dermacentor silvarum | reverse complement strand
TAGCCCTTTCTGTTGCGGAGACACGATATGGCCGCCTATGAATGGGGCTGGCGTCACCGGTGTTGATGCGATGCGTGACAACAGATGTCTGACCAAGTGGACGGTCGTCCAAATCAAAGATATCCCGATAAGATGACAGGAAGTGACGAAGAGCTGTTGTTTGCTCAGAAGGAAGGTCAGGGGCGATCATCTTACAAACATCGTCCGCAGGCGTCGAGCACGAAGGAATGGGTGACAAAGGTGCGTTGGTACTCAGGAACGATTCGGAGGCCAAAGAAGAAATCTCAAGTTCTTCCAAAGGAGTGATAAGTGCGACGGCAATACCGTGTGGCAGCACATGCGTCGAAAATCCAAAATTGAGGATGGGCACCCGAGCGCAGTTTTCGAGGATCCGGGTTAAGGTGCTCGGTAGGGCAATATTTCGTGACAAAACCACGTCAGTAAGCGGGGACACGACGTACTCGCCATCAGGTACGGGAGGACAGGGCGTCAGGAGGACACTGGTAGCCGCCTGTGGAGACAGCCTTGCAAACTCAGCAGAACATAAGCGGGGTGAAGCACAAGTTGTTGCGTCTGCGTCTGCGTCGGCAGGAAGCGGCAGATCCAGCTGTACAACACCTGCGGAGCAGTCAATTTGGGCAGAGTGTTTCGAAGGGAAGTCGAGGCCGAGAATTAGGTCGTGTGGACAGTGCTCAAGGACGATAAATAAAACAACGCTATAATGGCCCGCAATGGTCACACGTGCTGTGCACATTCCAAGAACAGGTGAAGTACTCCCATCGGCGACTCGCACAGTGCACGGTACGGCGGGCGTCAGAACCTTTTTGAGCCTTCGGCGGAGAGCAGCGCTCTAACTGAAAGCTGCGCTCCTGCGTCAACGAGAGATGTAACAGGAACACCATCAACTTCAATGTCCAGTAGGTTTCCACGTGCAGGCAGGGTCAACAGAGGATTTGTGGGCCGGGTCGGAGTTGCAGCTTCACCTCCGGGAGCTGCACCGCCTAGTTTCCCGAAGGGAAGCGACCGGTAGCAGATGGGGACGAAGAGCGGTGAACGAGAGGCGAATGGGACCGACGGCCTTGCGGAGACGGGGAGCGGCTGGATCTTGGTGGAGCACTGTCGGCGTTGATGTTGCTAGGCGGCGTGTAGGGCGAGAAAGCGATTGTTTGGTACTTGGCGGTAGTGACTCGGAGACGACCACCGAGGAGACGACGACCAGCGGTTACGGCAATGACGGGCGATGTGTCCAATACCGGAACAATTAAAACAGATGGGTCTGTCATCCGCTGTGCGCCAGTCAGCGGGGTTGCGGCGGAGTGGCGGAAAGCTTTGCGTCTGGGAGCGAGCGGCCGGAGAAATCTGGCTAGGTGTTCGTATGGCGGACCGAGCAGAGAGATGGAATGCCCAAACTCGCTATTTCCTCGCGAACGACCGCTTGTATAAGCGAGGTAGCGGGCACACTTTCCCGACAGTCGGAACGAATTGGAGCCGGAGCCATGGCCTCAAGCTCACGGCGAACGATACGCGTTATATCTTCTGATCCTGTCGGCTGAACGAACCGCGGCGGGTCTTCGCACGAAGATGTCGCGGCGGTATTGGGCAGTCTGTCGAAATGTTGAGGGACGCGGCGGCCTTTCGCTTGTTCGAAGCGCTGGCACTCCTTTATAATTGCATCCACAGTGGCACAATCCTTACACATCAGGAGATTGAAGGCGTCGTCTGCAATACCTTTTAGTATGTGACCAATCTTGTCCGCCTCGGTCATGGTGTTATCAGCCTTGCGGCAGAGAGCCAGCACATCCTGCATGTACACGACATAGAATTCTGTGGACGTCTGAGCGCGGCTTGCAAGTTCTTTTTTTGCTGCCAACTGACGACCGACAGGTCTGCCAAACAGGTCTCGCATTTTTTCTTTGCAGACATCCCAGCTTGTTAGGTCAGCTTCTTGCGTATCGTACCATTGCTTCGCAGTTCCTGTCAGATAAAACATGAGGTTTGCTAGCATCATTGTTGGATCCCACCTGTTGTCGCACACTCGTTCGTACATCGCAAGCCAGTCCTCGACGTCGGCGTTGTCCGTGCCACAAAATGTCCCCGGGTCCCGCAGATGAGTGAGGATGACCGTTGGCGTGGACTGCTGAGGCGTTGCCGGTTGTGTCGGTTGATCTGCCATTGTGGCGGCAGGTAGATGACGTCCGCTGCGAAGTTCCGTGATTGTACCCAGCACCTTCCACCAAAATGTTGCAGGAAGAAAGCAGGCCCACGAGTGTAGAAGAATGTATATATACAAGCGAAGAAATGTGGCGTTCAGGCAACGGCCAGAGTCTTCGTCTTCCCCTCGTTCGCGTCACCTTCTTCTTTCCCTTCACCGTAACAATATATATATATATATATATATATATATATATATATATATATATATATGATTTTGACCCGCGTATTTTGGCCACTTATTGAATGTACCACTTCAACAGGCACTTTCAAAAATGACATTTTGGAAACGTTTCTTTTTCAAAAATAACTCGGGAGGTAAAAGGTTTAAGATAGGTGAACTCAAAGTAAGTCTAGTCATTACACAGAACATTAGTTGACTTGCTTCATTGACTACCTCAGGCCAGGCTCGTAGCCAGGGGAGGGGGGTCTCCGGCAGGGCTCCCGCCACCCCGCTGCGCAAAGTAACTTCTCAACAGCTGCTCACCATGTGCAAGACTGAGCAGATCTTTCCGTGCCCATGTCCGACGGCGCTGAGTACATCGGCCGAACGGGCCACCGCGTAAGCGACCCGGACCATCACAAAAGAGCAGACAACGCCGCACCCGACAGTTTGCGCCCGATAAACAGAGATTCGGTGACAGTCAGCGCCCGATTTCCACTCTTCGTCTTTTTATTTTTGGCTCTGAGTAACGCTGTTTTATTTTTAATTATGAAATCTATTGAGATGAACCGTTCCTATAAAATATTATACTATTATTGGAAGATTCATCTCAAAAGTAAAAATATAACGCTATTAATAAAATAGTATGTAAAAAGTCCCATATGTTAGCACCGGTAGAATGCAATGATTGTTTACTTTTCCTTTCAACGACAGTGGTAAGCTCCCAGTCAGGATTTGGCAATGCCTGCCTTATGCACTTCAACCCAATTTTATTCTTCTGTAAATTTCCAGAAACTTGGAGGTTAACAAAGAAGCTCGAGAACAAGTTAAGGACCGCACAAAGAGCAATGGAACGAAAAATCTTAGGAGTAACGTTAAGAGACAGGAAGAGAGCGGTGTGGATCAGAGAACAAACGGGGATAAACGATATTCTAGTTGACATTAAGCAAAAGAAATGGAGCTGGCAGGCCATGTAATGCGTAGGATGGATAACCGGTGGACCATTAGGGTTACAGAATGGATACCAAGAGAAGGGAAGCGCAGTCGAGGACGGCCGAAAACCAGGTGGTATGATGAAGTTAGGAAATTCGCAGGCGCAAGTTGGAATGAGCTAGCGCAAGACAGGGGTAATTGGAGATCGCAGGGAGAGGCCTTCGTCCTGCAGTGGACATAAAATGTAGGCTGCTGCTGCTGCTGCTGATGATGATGATGTAAAAAGTCACATAATTTACGTGCTGCGATTTTTACCGAAAATAATGACTGAAAAATAGGTGCTTTCTTCAAATAGTCAAGGCCTTCAGCAAGTGCCCCCCCCCCCCCCCGAAAAAATTCCTGGGTACGGGCCTGCCTCAGGCACTACAACAATATATTTTATGGTTGTACATCTACTTGCCTGCAAAAGTGTAGAAAAGGCATGCGTCTTTGGTATCACACAGCACTCATAATGCATAACTCAGCAAATGAAAAGTAACTGGTAACCTACAGAAACCAAGGTGAACCTTCACTAATTCACGAGCAGGTAGCTTCACGCTTAGGTGGCTCATGAAACAGTATGCTGTGCCATAGATCTTAGTTGAACAAGGGTCGTGACGGTCATGTGCAGTGCCTCGGGAAAATGCATGCAGCAGTACGACAATACCTGCATTCCGGTTGTTCCTCATGCCACATCAACCGGATTAATAGCGATTAAATTATCAATAGAAAAATTGGATAGTTAGAATTGCTCCACACGAGGCACTACTGGTAATAAAATCACCTCCAGCGCTTGTCGAATGGATGCCGCAGTGCTACAGTTGACCTACCTGCCGAGAGGGGGGTCGATCCCCTCCTTGAAGAATGGCCCCCCGTGCCCCCCCTACCTTACTTTAAGCACTGCCCTAATGCAAAATTTAAGCGCATCTGTATACGTGTTTTCATTTCGCGATACATTGGCTGGCGCGGACAATCTGCCTCGCGCGGCACGTTGCAAACGGAGCGAAGTGTAGCGCAACTGCCTCGCTAATCTGGATATCGCGAGAGGCAGGGCGTGGGTGACGCGTGGGCTCGATTCACAGCAGCCGCCACCGACAACTCTACCAGACGATGCGCGCTACTCTGGCGCCATCTCGTAGCCATCGTCGCCGCACTACGCTTTTCTTCTCACGCTTTCGCCCTGCCCTCCTCCGCTTTCCGCCTCATGGTTTCTCTCCACTCCGCTTTCCTCCTCAAGTTCCCCCGCTGCGATCCGCTTTCATCTTTCGCTGTACTCATTCGCTCGGTTACGCCGCCGACGCTCGCCCCAGGAGCGGGTGCCTAAAGCTGGAATCGCATGGCGGGTTTTTCGCTAGCGAAAAACGCGACGCGCGGCGAACGCCCGCCTTGCCGCCGGCGCGCGAACACCCGCACGAAAAAATGGAGCGGCGCTGTCGCGCCGCGTTTTCAGGGTTGCCAGAGAACATAACTCCCAACGACATGAATTGTCTCTGTTAAGGCATACCTATATAATATGCCCTTAAAATTACAGAACACTGCAATAACAATAATCTTCGTGTAATTAGACAGTGACATTTTTACCAAAGTTTATTTATCAAGTTATACATTTCAAACAGCAAGAACTTGTGCGAAACTGCGACTATGTACCTTCCGCATGCTGTGTGGCCGCTGTTTGTTTACAACTTCACGTAGAAAATGGAGTGTTGGCCGCTTACTACCGAGCAGAGGAGGCGATTGCTACTATTTAGAGCCTCGTTGAAGGTTGCTTTGTCCATTTTGGGTGAACACGATGCGCGAACGAACACGTGTAGCACGTGTTTCCTTCGTCGTGCGCGCCAGTTCTGCCGAGAAAAAAAAAGTTCCGCCAAAGAGGTATGGTGGCTAGAATGGGGAGCCACCATAAAAGAAGTTCCGCCGAGATACAGTGGCTAGACCCCATTGACCCTTTTCCCGGCGCTCCCGTGGGCGCAGCCACGTTTGACCACGTGGTGACGCGTCCATTGCTTGCCTCAGCTACCTCCGTTGCCTTACGTGCAGCTGTACTTCGCGTCTCTGTGTGGAGAGCGTAATTAGCTGCACGACGAACTAGCCCTGGACATCATCGTCTTCCTTCCGCTGCCTCCGTGTTTACAATGCAAGCGCGTGACGCCGGTGGGGCGCAGCAGACCTCTGTTTCGACGCATATCGTAGACGGTGACTGTGTGGACGACACGAAGCTTTGGCCACCGCTTTAGAGGACATGTAAATGCTTTCAGAGCTCATTACTCCTTGTTCAAACGGCGCGAGCAGCGTATACGGTGCTTGTACTAAAAGCGGGGCTAGAAATGTATTCCAAGCTGTCCAAACTTCCCGCTTATAAATTAAATCAGGATCAGTGTCCTCTTCGTTCTTTATTTGGCAAACATTTTGAAGCAGCGGCTTGTCATGTTTCTGACTCAGTAAAGTTCCTCGGTTCCTCGGTGCGGCCACTATCCGATTGTTTAGTTTCAGCCTTATCGCTTGCGGGTGTGCTTTGCTGTGATAGATTTGTTCTTGCTGCGCACAAAGCTTGGAATGTATAAATGTTCTGCACTTTGTAGCAGCTTCTAGCAAAGACGTATTAACGCTAGTCCCTCGCTTACTCTGTGGACCGTCACGAAACGTTAAGCTTCCAACATTCGTGTCTTGTCGGTGTAGTCGCCGTCACTCACGGTGGGCGTAAGCTTGCGTGCGAGTAGGGGTGGATATGTATAGATAACGTGCGAGTAACTTACTATTCTAGTAAGTGGCGCTACTTCCTTCTGTAACGATACGAGCGGTACTCACTCTTAAGTACCGACATTCCGGAGTTGAAGTCCTTTCTTTGGAGGTTATCTATACAGCGCTGGCGCATGAATTATCTTTTTTTATCCTCGAGGAAAGCCGTGCATGGCGAAGGGCCGACAACACAGGCTGGTCCTTATGTAGCAGCGGCGATACAGGTTGATTCCATTCGTTATTATGTGAATCACTATTTTTTCAGCTAACTACCGCACATGTCTTCCCTTTATCGTTGCACATTTTGCAGCACGAATTGAGGCACAGTGCATTAGCGAACACCCAGTTTCATTTCCGACAGCTGATCGCACAGTAACAGGGCGGCATAAGCAGTAATTGTTTCGTATTTGTACGCACTTGCTGAGGCAACGTATGGCGTGCCGCCGAAAGAGTCATCTCGTTCCTCTAGAGCAAACTGCTCCGCGAAACGGGTCAATAGCCGAAATGCGCAGAGAGCAGGGCCTTCTGGTAGCAAAACTAAAACACCAAAATGCCACGTGACTGCACTCTGAACTCTGATTGGTGGACGCGCACGCGACGCGCCGCGCGAGGCGTTTTTATTGCGATAGCAATTATATGGACACTTCAACCGGATTTCTGCCGTCGGCGTCGCCGTCGCCGTCGCCGTGAGGTTCCCTATAGATAAAATCTTCGCCGCGCGCCGTATGCCCGAGAGGGAAGCGTGCGGGGACGCGCGCTATCACGGAGAGCGAACGCACTCAATCTCCCACGCGCAAGCAAGGAAGCGGCTAGCCAGCTCCGGAGGGAGCGGGGCGGGGGGGGGGGGCGCACTTCTACTCTTCCAACAACCGTGCTCGTCGCTCGCCCGCACCGTCTCTTATCTCCACACGGCTCTGACCTTTATGCGCTGTGCATTCGCCGCTCAGTTTCCGTTGAAGCGATAGACCGCACGTACCTTCGCCCGCTGCGGCGTATGCGCTTGCTGCCAGCGTTTTCACAGTCGTTGTCTGCAGTCATTCAGTGTGATCTATTCATGTTTGTTTGTCGGCGCTCACACCACGCTTGTTCATTCAGTTAGTAATAGTCGGGCCACATTTTCCAACGCACGCTACACATGCAATGCTGCCCAGATCGGCAGTGCAGCGCTACAGGTGTGTCCCTTCGCACGCGCTGCCCACGGGAAGCGCTTCTCATCAACACCACCGTTTCACACGCGCCTTCTCGTGGTCATCGAGCATGTCGGTCTACTTACACCGCAGCACACCTGCTTACGTAATCAGCTCATGTTTACTACAATTCATATTGCCATCAAAGCCGCTCACCTTACTTCGTATGACATTGCTGTGTTGCTATCGCATTCATTGCTTCGCCCTTAGGAAGAAACTGTGACATTTTTTTTTCTGCTCCGAGTAGCAGCACGCGGCGGCGCGATTTCGTGATGGATCCTGCTGGGCACGCGTCAGAATGACGCGTGCTGAAGTAGTGGCGTTATCACGCGCTTGTTTTTGTATTTCGCGGGCTTTCTTTAAAGGCAATTACAAGAAGCTCCATCAATGGTACTTAGTTGCAAATACTTCAGTCGGCCATTTTTAAATGTGATCTACAACTTTCGTATTGGCACTTTTTGATTAAGCCAATATTTTAAAAGTTAGGCAATTAGTTTATACTAATTAATTGACTTTGCAAAACGAAAAAAAAATATCAGCAGACTAGAACACACGATCCTCCACACCACTGAGTTGGTTTGAGTCTCCTAGAATACTCCATCGTTTTTTAAACATTGGCTACTTTTAGCTGGGACACGCTGTATACTATCACTTCCGCGTAACGTAGAATTAACGCGGCACGTTGGATGATTCGAGCGGTTTTGCTCAGCCAGCCAAGGCAGCGTGCACTGAAGTGATCGTCCGAGAATACGTCCCATGTTGCGACATGATGCGTTTGCAATACATTTTTAAAAGGTGGCGCAGATAAGATGACTGTGCGGTGTTTCGAGCAAGGATGACGGCGCCAATGCAACACATGCGGCTCCAGAAGAGAATGTGACAGCCTAGAGTCGCATTTTCACCGTGACGCGGAAACGTGAATTACGTCGCATCTGCAAAAATATGCCAGTGTCGTCCGCTATCAAAGGTAGTTGCCAACCTTGAACACCTTTGCTCCGCCGAATGGTTGCCAGCTGTCATCAGTGCGCGCGCGATCCGCTCGTGCGGATTCAGTGTGCACAGAGTTTTGCGACACGATCCGCCTTTCGGGCGTCCGCCCAGGTCCGCACGAGGGCGGACGCGGGCGGAGCGGATGGGCGGATTGACCTTATCGACGAAGCACTACAGCGAGAATATGTGCGGCGACGGCGGGCGAATACGACTGACGAGGAGCGGGCCGCGGATGCCATGCGCAAACGTTGTGCCCGTTATCACAATACTGATCACGATAGTCACCCCAATACAGGTGCGCTGGTTATCCTTCTTCACAGAGTGGACGTACACTAAGTTATTTCTCTTCCCTCTCACACTATGTTCGTGGCGTAGCTGTTCCGACACCTGGCATGCGTTCGAAATGATCCTTCGCTTATAGTGGTAGTAGAATTCATTTGTATAAAGTGCGCTATAACCTGCAACTCCTGTCAAGAAAAAAGAAAGGACGCAGATCGAAATATGTTCATTAGAGTGATAACGTGCAACTCCGCAGCATGAAAGTGGCAAACTGGAACGAAAGAGCAGCATGATGCTGGACGTCAACACAGTAGCATTCTGAAAACCGTGAGTGGAGTCCTGTGTCATGTAAAAATTGTAGCGTGAGCCGTACTGTTATTATCCTTGATTTGACCTGAGCTGCTGCCAGCTAGCTGCAGTCGAGCACGTCGCCGAAAGGATTTTATGACGCACAACTGGGATCGAATCACGTCGCTGAAGATTTTTCGGGAACGTAGTACATAAACGGGTCCAACTTTTAGCTGGAGTCAGGCGTGTAAGACATTCGAGTTGAAAATTGCAAAGGGTATTGCAGCTTTCTGTGGGGAGCACAAGAACCTTTGACGTTGCCCTGAGTTACGTACAGCCTAACTGCTGTCGCCCCTTTCCTTTATTGGGGTGTATGAATTCGCGCAGCACATCGCGAGTCTTTCGACGCGTTGCGGTTGCCATCGTTAATTGGCGGCAATTTGTATCACGTAAACAGTGATAAATGTGCGGCACAGAAGTGCAGTTTGCTGCGTATCCGGAGGGAGTTTCTGGAAGCATGGATGTTAGTGGGTGCTCCGAACATTTCATGCTCAGTTCATCTTTGCTGGCACTTTCTATTGGCAGAAAGTGCTAAGTACGCTTCAGTAATTGGAAGAGACGTCATTGAAGTAACAATGTCGCTAAATTTTATTTTTCTTTGTTTTTACAGCAGAAAAAAACGCGCAAGAACATGTGGCGCAACAATGATTCGTGGAGTGGCAGTATGAACCATATGCTAAGGATATGTCCTATGTACAAACATGCGTATGCATAGAGAAACAGTGGCTAAAGGGTTCGTTGTCAGTGTTAGAGCATTCTCTGCGGCTGAGTCGTATGTAGTGCAGTCTTGATGTAGATGACACAGGGTCAGTGACGCCGCGTTTAGTGAAAACAATAATAATAATAATAATAACTTGAGATGAATATGCGCAACACGCACTCTGGGTGTTGCAATCTAAGTACACTGATGAACAACAAAGCTGTAGTTTTCTAATGTAACCGCTTCTGAGATCGTTACTTCTTTTTTATAAAAACTGCACTCGTGCCCTGTGCAATGCCACACAGCTAGCATGGCAATAGACTTGCACATTGCTCAGGCTTTTGTTAGGTGGAAGTTAGCATTTCCTACTGTACGAAGTACTACCCGAGGAAGATAGAAAAGCGTAACAAAACTTTGTCAACAAAGGCCATCTCGGCGGACTGGTCCAGACGGAAAAGCACGCACGCAAAATCCACACTCGCATTTGCGCTGAATTACAGCTCGTCCAGCATTTCGCTTTTTTTTTTCATTTTGAAAGGATGGTGCGCCCTCTCGCAGGCATCACGCCAGATTAGTTAGAGATCTAGCTGACCGACTAACAGTCATCTGTAGAGATCTAACAGCACATTGAGGACATGTAGCTCGTTGGAGTGTATGAATAAACCTCCGTTTACGTAGGCTGAAGCATGATAAACGGCATACGTCGCGTACCACTTCAGCTTTTTTGTTTACTACGCGGCGTCCCCTTGTGGAAACAAAGCGTGGAGTTGCATTTGCCGACTTATAGCGACACAGAAGTTAGCAGCAGTCACCTTGCACAGTATCTGTCGGGATGGTGCGTAAGTGGTGGGTTGTGTATTTGGAGCGACCGCTGATCTGAAACCCTACTCCCACGATATTGCTGCTCACAGGTTTCGCTACGGATGGTTCCATTTGATTTCATCTCCTCAACGCAATCTCAGCTTAATCTTTCATTTAAGCGTGAGGATCGAACCTCTAAGAGGATCCGTTATGAAATGAAACTAACGCTCAATAACACCGTGAAATTGCCTCAAGGATATGTTAGCTTGCTCTTGCACCGTGCCAGGTTCAAGATACCCAAGAGATATAAAGAACCTTAAATAGCTTTAACAACGATAATCTCAGCGGCGTCAGTGCCTCGTTGACCACTTTCATTAATATGCTACCTTCTTTCACGCCCGGAGCACGTTTACTTCTGACGTCTGCGCTTTTGCGGTGTATCTTTAGCTTCTCAGCTATGAACTTCATTCCACAACAGCCTATCTCAGTGAACGTATACTACTGAAGCGATCGTAATTCACTGTAAAGCTACACCAACAACAGTTGCGGCAGGTCCCTTTATGAGACTTATGAAGTACGTTCGTATGCAGCCAATGTTTAAAATCTCGTTGTGCACAGATCGCGTTAATTCTCATGAACAACACCCATTGCGCGTACTAATGCACTTAAATAAATCCTGTTCGCTATCCCACTTGAGA
This sequence comes from Dermacentor silvarum, assembly GCF_013339745.2. Lineage (NCBI taxonomy): Eukaryota > Metazoa > Arthropoda > Arachnida > Ixodida > Ixodidae > Dermacentor > Dermacentor silvarum. The sequence goes on along the minus strand of NC_051154.1, from coordinate 227,550,955 downwards.
TACTCGCTGTGATTTTAAAATGTGCGGTTTGACAATGCAGCGGATGCGAATATCATGAGGATGGCGTGTGAACGAAACACATATGACAAACTTTCTTAGCTTGCGGTAACAATACATATTAGCTTTCGTTTTTTACTGTAAGCACTACTATAAATTGTTATGCAGTCGTGCGCGAAATATACAAGACTATACACGATAAATACAAACGTGTCTCCACTGTCTTTTTTTTTTCTTTTCTATATGTGACAGCGCGAGCTCTATCCAACACTCCGGCCTTACGTTACCCGCCGGCGACAGCCTATTTTGACTAAAAACGCATACTCTGTCGTGAAATGCCACATTCTGTCTGCACGCACTTTGTATATAAGGTGCTTACATACAAAACAAAACTATATATAGCTTGAACGAAACTGACAAGGCTGCGCAAAGGTGCTCACTTCAACGAGAAAAAAAAAAGGAAAGGAAAGAAAACAAGGAAGAGCTGAGAATGCTGGAAACGAAATGTAAGTTTCAATCCTCTGCCCGCTGCGAGTCAGCATTAAAAATGCGCAACAACAGCTTTGATTCGGAACGTCCACCCCTCACAGAAAAAGTTGCTTTTCTCAAAGCTGGTCGAATTACACGCTGCGAGGACAACGGCACTACAGCAGCACTCAGGCCATTCGCGCTAACTTTACCACTTCTCTCTGAGCGAGCCTGCAAAAACTTCGGGTCGTACGCACCCATGAAATGAAATACACGCCTTTTTTTTTTAGATCCATGCCATTTAACTACAGTTTCAGTTACACAGTAAGTTATATTACGCTTTCAGGGATTTTACGCACCAATCAATATCACCAATATGCCGTAAAAAGAAAAGAGGCGGTGACAGCCCATCGAATGAATTCACGCGTCATTAAGCCTGAGCTGAAGCTGAAGCACGCGGACATTGAAACGTAAAAGTCTATCTGCAATTCTAAAGCCTCGCCTTGTGGCCTCGCACGGTGATCGTGCCAGCACACAGAGCTACTTCTGCGCGAAACGGCATGCTTTAGACAGTCTCTCTGCTCTGCTCAGGCGATGCCCTATAGGGCCCGTAAGTTCGCCTCCAAGAGTGGTCGCAACAGACAAATGGCGCATTCGCCACTCCGAGCGCAAAAATATATAATGCCCGGGCAAGCCTATATCAGCACGATCCACGCGCAGTTCTGCTCGTTTGCCGTGTACCGCTCGCCGTTCTTGCCGCGTGTGTTTTACAAGTGCGCGGATGCTTCCCAGTTGTGCTCCGGACCAGAAAGCAGTCGGAGCAAAAACATGCGGCGACATCGCAGCGGAGCTCTTGTGGCCTTCGAGTCTGTACCGGTGAGCGTGACATTTAAACAGGGGCGACGTCCCGTGCCATCGTCAGTAGAGCGTGGATCCACCGGCGGACACCCGGGAGTTGTCCAGGTCCGAGCTGGCGCGGAAGCTCTGGCTCTTCTTCTGGTTGTAGAGCACCACGAGGAGTACGATGAGGGCTAGCGCGAGCGCGATGGCCACGGCCACCATGCTCCAGGCCAGAGTCCTGTACAGGGGCTCCACGTAGCCAGGCGGGGTGACCAGGGCGCCCGAGTGCGATCCGTCGTCATCGCCCCGCTGGCCGAGCAGCGCGGGCGAGATTCCCGACCAGAAGCGCGTCGCCTCGACTCGATATTCGGTGCCTGGCTGGAGCGAACGGCCGATGCGGTATGACGACACGTTGCTGGGCGTGGCGCGTGGCCACGCAGGGTACTCGAAGTTCGGGTACTGCGGTGCCGAACTGCACGGAAAAGCGGCGTGAAAACGGCGTGGTTAATGTTCGGTGCATGAATTAGATACATGTGTTCATAAAACGGCTCTAAAGACAAAGACGACAAGGGCACATACGACAGGACGGGCGCTGATGTATGCGCCGTGTGTGTTTTTTCGTTCTTCTCTGTAGCGCTGTTTTATTAACACTGTCAAGATGAACCAAGTCGCCCAAATCAAGGAAGAAAAGGTCGACGGCACCGATGCAGGAACCGTCAGCTGGTGTACAAGTATAAGAAACTACTTGTAGTCAGTTCGAGTAAGATAGGCCACCGCCATGTTTCCCTTAGCTGCGAAACACATTACTAGATCTATTTTCCTTTTTTCTTTCTTTTTTCCCCCCTCTCTGCTGAAGTTAGTTCTTTCTTTGGATACGAGTGAGGCCCAATTGTTAAAAAGCGAGTGAAAAATAGATCGTGTTGTGTGCCGTTTACGTAGAGTTTTCTTGAGGCTTTTTGGGTCATATGGTCACTGTGCGAGTATCAAACATGATGATAATTAATTGGCCGTGCAGATATTGATGCAAGCTTAAAGCTTGACCCCAGATCATAAGAATAAAGCAAACGGACAGCGGTTTGTATGCATCAGGGTCACCGTTGGTTTTGCCAAGCGTAGAATGAATCCGGCACCGAAACACACTCGCAATGGTTATGCTGTTGTATGTCGTTGTATTCTGGCTCACAGGTGTTGTCGTGCGCCCGCGTACCAGCCACAATTGGCCTGCGAACGCGATAGTTGCCGGGCTGTCTGTTACTGTTCCACTTCCGGCAAGAAACACCTTTCGTTACTATGCGGAAAAAAATAGTACTAAAATTCGCATGCAATGTGTACCCGCTCTTAGCGAAGTCTGTCCAGAGGTTGATGATCCTGCTGCTGACGAGTGAGTCGAGGTTGGACAGTGGCCGTAGTCCATCGGCCGTCACATCGAATAGATAGATGAGCTCATCTCCGTTGGACACACCTGTGGGGAAAAAATTAGGGCCTTTGTTTTTTTTCCTCTCTCTTTTTATGCAAATGCTTAGAGGGGTGGTACCTACGTGCTCGGTTTTTTATACTTGCAAATATGAAAGCAGTACCAAAATCAGTACCCCACCTTGTGACAGAACATTGCTTAATTTGTGATGATTGAAGTTTATTCCGCTATGTAAGGACATTTTCAGCAGATGTATTTGAACTTATTACATAAAGTAACTTTGCTAGCGTATTGATTACGTCACTGAAGGTTTTAAGACGTGTCGCAGTTTCACAGCCGCTTCAATATATTCAACACGCAACACGAGAAAACTAAGCATTACGTTGTGAGATTGTCAAGTATGCACCATTTGCATCCATCATAGTCTCTCTCTCTTTTAATACTCTGGAGGCAACCCGTGCACACACACACACACACACACACAAACACACACACACACACACACACACACACACACACACACACACACACACACACACACACACACACACACACACACACACACACACACACACACACACACACACACACACACACACACACACACACGCACACACACACACACACACACACACACACACACACACACACACACACACACGCACGCACGCACGCACGCACATGTATATCACTTGTACAGTTTTATATTTATATATCTTCTAGACGTGGGATTCAGCTACGAAATGGCTAAGCCCCTTCCTTTCGATGCTGAGGCCTCGTACGCGGTGTCGACGTTCATGAGGCAGGGAATGTAAAAATCAGCAGCAGACTATTTTATGTCCGCTGCAGAACGAAGATCTTTCCCAGCGATCTCCATTTTACTCCTGCTTTGTGGCAGCCGACTCTGTCTTGTGCCTCCAAATTTCATAATCACATCACATCACCCGACTGTGTTATGATCTATACGGTAGCTCACATCACAAACCTTGCTTAAAGGCACGAAATACCGTATATCAACCTGTGAGCGTGTTAAAAAAAAGTAAATTATGGGGTTTTACGTGCCAAGACCACGATCCGATTATGAGGCACGTCGTAGTGGGGGCTCCGGAATAATTTGGACCACCTGGGGTTCTTTAACGTGAGCCTAAATCTAAGTACACGGGTGTTTTCGCATTTCGCCCCTATCGAAATGTGGCCGCCGTAGCCGGGATTCGATCCCGCGACCTCGTGCTTAGTAGCCCAACACCATAGCCACTGAGCAACCACGGTGGGTGTGTGAGCGTGTTGACGCTGCCTTGTCTGCAGATACACATGTTTTTCAGGTCGTCTGCACGCGGGTTGAATAACTCGTAGAGAGTTGCACGAGAGCAAACTAAACTAAAACCAACCTGAAGACGGAAACAGCACAACACGCGTGAACACAAAAACACTATTAATTCATCGAGTCAATGTCAGATGCCTGTACCGCGCACGCCATGCCATCGTCGTTTGCGCCTTTCGGGAGCATATACGCACCAAGGTCGTAGGACTGCCTCTGGAAGCCGAGTCGGGCATCCAGCAGGCTGGTGTCCCCCCGGTACTCGAACACGTACATGTAGGTAGGCGCCTCGAAGCGCGAGTACTTGGCCAGCGTCACCTGGTTGGGCGCCACGAACATTGCATCCGTCGACATCTGCACAGAAAGAACGCGAACACTATTGCAACTGCAACTTTGAACACAGTCCACTGCGCACTGAGTGCGTCGTTGTAGGGTTTCAGTCGTTCCCACGTCAGACCAAAACGATGAGTGTTGTTGTCCTTCTTGAGACGACATCATGTGTGCCTATCCGCGACGCAGGTGGACAGATGTCACCACATAACACCACTACACTTTAAGAACCCCACGTGTCAAAAATGAATCCGGAGCCCTACACTAAGGCTTCCTTCGTAGACCACTGTGCAGCTTCAGAACGTCAACAGCGCACTTGACGCTATCATTGGCAAACCTCGAGCGCCGGATGAACTCGGCGCGCTTGCCTGCCAGCTTACATTGGCCCAATGGAATTCAGATGACTTGGCAAACGAGCGCCCTTGCTCCCTGCAACCCCACACCGCTTACAACATCACCGGCCGCGTGGCTGCTCCTATGGCTTAACACTCCTATGTCGTCTATGTTTTGGAGTAGCATTCACAAATGCCTACTCCTTTCTCAACGGAATGAACAATACCTTCAATGTGACACTTTCGGGTGCGAAGAGACATTTGCGCACCTTTTCTGCGATTGTTCCCGCGTCAACGCGCAAAGAACTGCGCTCTCCACCGCGCTTAAAGAACTCGACAACTTAATAGAACGTTGCCTACTACCGCTGAATAGAGCACGTGGTTTATTTTGTTCGTGCTCCCCTCTATTTCTATCAACTTACGCTCTCCTTCTCTTTAGTGCAGCGCTGCCAACCAGAACTGTATCTGGTTAACCTCCGTGCCTTTCTATGCATCCTTTCAATATCTCTCTCCCTCTCTCTCGGACCATGGTCCCTGTACTGACGTCCGCCCGAATGACTTTGAAGATTGCACTGCTGTGTATTTCGAAAGCCTTTTACCCGCCGCGGTGGCTCGGTCAGCTAAGGTGTTGTGCTGCTGAGCACGAGATCGCGGGATCGAATCGATGGAGGCGAAATGGAGGCCATTTCGATGGAGGCGAAATGCAAAAACTCCCGTGTGCTTGCGTTGTAGTGCACGGTAAAGAACCCCAAGTGGTCAAAAATAATTCGGAGCCCTCTACTACGGCGTGCCTCATAATCAGAACTGGTTTTGGCACGTAAAACCCCAGAAAGAAGATGAAGAAGAATCGAAAGCCTTTGCACTACGTGACAGACTGTGATCGTTGCCAGGCGCCATACCGCGCGTTGCGTTGACAGTTTCTTTTCACATCTTCGTTTTCTTGTTTTTTCTACCATCTGCCGTTCCTCCAGTTCATGGTAGCGAACCCGGCATTTATTCTGCTTAATGTCTTTCATATCTCCCCCTCTCTCATCGAAACGTGAAACACCATAATTCAATTTAATTCAATATGAAGGTGAGTATCAGTTGATTGATACGCTAAATCTTAGTCATACTGATTTCCATTTAAAGGTGCTTTGCAACGAGTGTCGCCGACTAAGCTATCTTACTACTGGTTCTAATCATATAAAATATATATAAAGCGAGAGGTCGGCTGTCTCTTGTCTGACATAAGGCAGAGAGGTGTAGAAAGGGACTACAAGAGACAGATTAGGAGATATATTAGGAGACAGGAATATGATGAAAGGGAATAGGAAGGATAATGGAGATTAAAGGCAACATATGTACGTACACTACTTAGTCAACATTTTCATTGGACACATGACAAAGTAAGCGTCTTCCATCAGACGGTGCATTAACTCTAGAAAATGGTGATAAATATGGTACTATAGGTTACTCCCGCGAAAGAATAGTTGTCGCTACTCCATTGCTTCAAGAGCGTAGAAAAAGAAAAGAAAAAATCTGTCATTTCGATTTTCCGCGCGAACTAAGCATAGGGATGCCTGTTATTCTTTCAGTGTGGTTTTTCTCCATGCATTACATTATAAATGACATAAATCATAGGCAATATCACGTGCACTGCACCCAACAACAAGAGTTCCAAAAACAGGCATCGGTAATTGCGGTAAACTGGCCGAAGGAGCGCGGGCACAGTTTCACCACACTCACGCTGCTCCAACCGACGTGGGCGCTTTGTTGCTGCTTCCCGTTCTTTAATTGCGCTGCCTTCCGGTATTTTGCGCTGCTCTTCTAAGTGTCGTTCGAGATATACACAGCATTATCCGCGTTCTCTTCAAGTGTACGGTATCCGGGATCTTCGCGCCGTCGACGGTGAACAGCAGCTCGCACCGCGCTATCCACTGTCGCTTTTGCGCTTCCTTAAAGCTCGCACGGCGTTTACGGGCAGACGCTACAGCGCGCAAAGCCTTGAGCACGCCATCTCATCGAAGGGCCATGGAAGGGCGTTCGCTGTTTATGAGTTGTCGTGTAGCTGCATCTGAGCACTCGAGGTGCATTGACGGCGGCAGCGTGCGCACTCTCCGTGACGGCATTATTTCTTATGCATGGCGAACGCCGGATTTTCCGCCGCACGTGGCAACGGAAGCTCCAAAGACAACTTCTCGCTTTTTGTAATTCCGCCCTGTACATAACGTATTTGACATATTCTTGAAAGGGGACATTCCTGAACACTCAAAACGCTCAAAATGTAATCTTGAACATAAAAACTCACCGCCCAAGCACTCCGTACAGATGGTTCACCAGCGAAGCTGAAACGTGCGGCCCCGGTGTTTATGACTGGGTTAATCTCGACGGTTCATTAAAGTATTTCTCAATTATTGGTTACGTATTTCTGTTTCTTAATGAGGTTACACGCACGTTCGGCTGCGACGGAGAGAACGACGTCACTGACGGTAAGCCTGCAGTCCGCCGTTGTCGCTTGCGTTCGATGTCTCGAGTTTGCTCGGCGGCGTGATTAGCAGTATTCACGCGCCACTGCCGCTTGCATTTCTTCTAAATTAAATTGCTTCAAAATTAAACCTATCCGTCGCGTAAGACAATGAATGGCTCATACCCCCTTAAGCAATGGCTCATACCCCCGTAAACGCGGCATCCCCATTACGACGACAGAAAAGTGAAATTCTACGTTGGAATGATGAGCGGCAACGCAGCCAGCTGTGGGAGATGACGACGACGACGAACGCGGGAGCAGTGGCATTAGCGCGTGCCGAGCACGAGCACAAGCGCAACCCGAGCGGCGCCAACGAGCCAGCTGCGGAAGAAGACGACGACGCTCGAGCCAATGCTCGAGCGTCGGTGATAGTTTTCTGTGGACAGGCGATGCACAGACGCTTTTTCGTTTCGCCTAGACATATAAAGGTTCAAGTTTAAAAGTTCAGTATTGCGACCTGTGGAGATCCAATGAAATGCCCTTTCTGCCGTCTTAAACGAGCCAACAGCGGTGATCGCTCGCAAAGCTTCCGTCGTAAGTCGTAATTTAGCTTCCGTCGGTGACAAGTTTTGTTGGTGATTGACCATCTTGCACTAACCACTAACCACTACATTTCTAGGCGACTGTCGCTAAGTAACAGACGACGCTGTGGCCTATTTATGGCTACCACTATTTTAGAAGGCACTGTGTTTTCGTACACGACCGTATCAAGAACAGGGAATCATGGGGCCCATCACGACTCCAAATTTCAGAAATCCCCCTTAAAAATTCATTCATATTAGGCTCCTGTGTCCCGTTTGCAGTTAATTTGCAATATACTCTTACGAAAGTGCGAATATTCATAATAGGAAAATGTAGCCGACTGGTTTTCCCGAGCATCGAAACCCAAGGAGGTCCCAATTCAGTTTCTAACGGAACCTCCTTCTTTATATACATCTCTTGTAATTACTGCTTCACTACTCGCATGAATGAACTGATTCTGAGAAAAACGACCCAACCGCCGTGCTAGCTCACTGGTTATGGCGTTGTGCTACTGAGCACATTATGCAAAATGCGCACAATGCTACAATGCAAAAACGCTCGCTTATACCGTGCATTGGGTGCACGTTTAAGAACCCCAGGTGGCCAAAATTACTCTGGAATCGCCAACTACGGCGTGCCCCATAAACGGATCAAGGTTTTGGCACATAAAACCCGAGAATTTAATATAATTCAATTCTGAAAAAAAAATTATTCACCACCCATGGTAAACCAGCGCAGCTGAAATGTGCGCCCCCGGTATATAAGCCACACGTGACTTCCTTTCTCTCTCTCTTTCTCTCTCTCTCTTTCTTTCTTTCTTTCTTTCTTTCTTGTCCCTGGCTCATACCCGCACATCCAATGAGGGTATGCACCACACGTGATTTTATTATCGTTAATCGTGACGTAACTGAAGAGCATGTGCTGTTATTGATGGCATGGCCTGTCAGTCATGTGAGTCATATATTCCTACCCTTCCATGCCAATTTTGGTATATCCCAAGTGAACGAGACGCGAGTTTTCGATAAGTTTTCAATAGTTTTATTTCCGCCGGAGGGTTTCTGTGGTCGGAGCACGAGTGTTTCAGCCTAGGCATATACAGTTTCGCTGCAAAAAAAAGCATGCATTTCTTGCTTTTGCTGAACCCCCAAAAAGCCCATGAAAAAAAAAACGTTTTGCGTGCGACGTACGTTGATGAAGGCCCTGATGACAGCGTTCGTGTCGAGCGGGTTGACGTCGCGGAAGTAGGTCTCGTCCACGGAGTCCACGACATCCGTCGGCGGCCGGTTGTAGCGCAGCGCGCTGCTCAGGAACCGCGGCAGCAACTGGTCGCGTACGTACGTGGCACTGCGCGCCGACCGGTCCCGAAGGTACCCCGACAGCACTGGGCACAGACACAAAGGAAGGCAAGGAAAAATGAAGCGTCAGGTCGTCGGAGGAAGCGCTCAACGCGTGTCTGGCGTACGAAAATTCCGGTCTTTGGTGTTTACTAGGGCTAGTCAACAACGAAAGGAAAGTGCCTTCTTTCCGGAGCCACCTTTTGGACATGCGTTTTCCGTACGTTCGCTATAGGCAACGCGTATAAGTAAAGTGATGATCATATGGTTAAACAGGGCCTCTAATTCACGAAGTCGTTTTCACGTAGGCACGGTTTTGTGATTGTGGTCGAGAACGGGCGCGTGCCAAGAACAAACAGTTCTCACGCAGTTAGAGGAGCTCGTGAATGCACAGCTTATAAGTATATCGACTGCCACGAGCTACAGTTTTGTATACCACATAAAATAAGTGACCACGTACACGCGTTCGAGCACTGAGAACTATAACTGCATAGAACTGCATCTGGCACTTAAAGGAACTAAAGGAGAACAATGGAAAGAGAAACGTGGTACCAACGCTTCGACACGAGGACTTGTCTTCACGTGTGGTATTTGATGAGAAATCATCTCGCAGAAACTGTGATATTGGACTGAGGTTGCCCTCTCCCTAGCTTGCACTCTTTTAGTTCCCTTCAAGTCTGTCTTCTCCAAACACCCTTCGGACGACCTTCAATGCACAAGTGATGCCGATCAGAGCTGGTGCAATATTGTCGAGTCTTATACTGCGCTTACCGGGAAAAAAGAAGGCGGTCTCATCCCTGTTGACGCCGGCGATGAGCGGCACGCGTCGGAACTCTCCGCGCTCGAGCAGGGCGGCTGGCTCGTCCGGCAGGAACGCCCCTTGCGGGTTGAACTTCTCCACCACAGGCGCCGTCCGCACCGGGAAGTCGCCGAACACCTGGCGTAGCGAGACACAAGTCAGGATGGTTCGCATAGTATACGCGTGGGACACCTTCTGCCTGGTGTGCCAGTCGCATAGTGTAGACGTTTTGAAGCGAAAGCTTCATTACGCTACCTCGGGCAGCCGTCGGCGACTTAACAGTTTTCACCTTGAGAGCTAGAAGTCAAACCACAAGAGAGCATAAGGCGCGTTTATAGTCCGACGTTATCGGCACGCGGACGAGCGTCATCAGACGCCGGGCGCGTCGGAGCGCATTGGCTACGCATCCGGTTACGTTGGCGGCGCCAGTGCATCGAACCATCGGTCGAACTATAGCCGCTGTTGTTCTCGCCAACGTGACATAACGTGTGCGCGCGTTCACGCTACGTCGGACTATATTTAGGCCTTTACGGAGCCCTGAAAGGAGACATTGCCGCCGTTGCCCGAGGAGAGTTGGGCACGGCTGCGAGTTGCAACCAAGTCTCACTACTTTACTGATCACCGCAGTGTCTTCATGGGCATAAAAAAAGATGAATAAACACTGTATTCATTGCAAACATGTCTGTATATCATTGCGAAACCACACCTCGGCCACAGCTCGACAATGGGCCTAGCCAGGGCAGTGAAGCTTTGGCTATCAACCAGGGTTAACCAAAGCTAAACCACACCAATTTTTTTCGATAGTAGTTCTTGCTGTTATTATTATGTTTTACTGCCCTACTCGACCCCCCCCCCTGCCCTCAAGGGGATTAAAAGAACGAGCTGTATATATATATATATATATATATATATATATATATATATATATATAGTGTATTTGAGAGTCTGACGCCTTTAACAAAAGAAATTGCTTTGGAAATTACGCTTCATATCCCTTTTGGGTGATGAATGGCGTGCGGTAAAAGCCTTGACGTTCAAAACGATCGAGAATAATCGGTCGTCATCCAACGCTATACCTTCCATAAAGCAGAGGCGGTAGTCGTTTTTTTTTTCTTTTTATAGGCTGTTGTAGCTTCGGACAAGAAAGATCTGTACTCGAGGTCGTCTTCGAATTCGTCCACGTTTACCAACTCATGAATGCGAGCATGAGAATTGAAATTACCATTTCCGACTATTGGAAAAGCTCAAACGCCGATAATCTCAAAATCCGCGGGCAGAGATTAAAGAGAGAGATATGCAAGATTTAATGATATGCTCGAGATGTTAGCCTGGCTGTTCGCCTGACAAATAATTTTACAAGGGACTAAGGCGAAAGGCAGCCATAATACGCGCGGAGGAATACGCGCGGAGCTTGTCAAAAACGCATTATTACCAGCTACCTATGTTGTGCAACTTTTTTTTTTCATTTTCAGAAATTGAAGGTTTATGATTTATGATTGCACTGATTCGTCATTTCGGCTAACGCGCTTCCCCACAACTCGTGCTCTCGTCTCTCCAAAGGCGCACGCGCGCTAGCAGTGCGAGCGTATATGTATATCAGCGATACGCAGGCCCGTCTCCAGCCTTTGCTCATTTACCGGCCACGTCAGCCTCGAGAGGAGCTTCGCGGACAGCTCGAGGCGACTGCGGCAGGCCGTGGAACGCACCTTGCTCTCCTGCTGGATGCGCAGCAACTCGCTGCTGGGCGTCTGCATGAGACAGTCGATGAGCGCGAATGACGGGCCGTCGGTCGGGCATCCGGCGCCCTGGGCCACGATGCGCTTGAACTGCGCCGGTTCGGGCTCCACGGCCCAGTCGCTCAGCGGGCTGCCGCTCTCGGCGATGGCACGTACGAACAGCCCTGGAGAGATTTTTGAGTCATTCGTTTGGATGGCATCCGAGAAGACTGGCGACTTTGGATGCCCGTACTTCCGTAGGCATTTCCGAAAGAAAAGCATAGATGCCGTGATGGGAAATAAAGTAGATCTAGCAATGAAGCAACACAGCATACGGCATTGCGATGGGGCGACCTGAAATCAGACAACTCTCGGGAAGTGATATGCAACAAGACACTAACGAAAGTAAAAAACAAAAGGCTGTATTACATGACTTCGACCGAACGATTGCTACAACGAACTAGAACGCTTGGCTGTTTAACTGCCCCATAAAAAAAACAGGAAAAGATAATAGAAATAGAAAGTTCTTTCTTTCTTTTATATTGAACACATTCTTCAAAAACCTCCTGTTGCAGAAAACACAAATCAACTAACTGCCTGCGGAAGATTACTCGAAAAGGTGGACATGAATTGCATTGGAAATCACAGTAAGAACTTAGTTAATTAAAAATTATTATTTAGCTTTCTAACTAATCACTTTAGGATACGTGTTGCAGTTAACCAAGTGAAGTCAGTGAGTTCGGAAGCCACATTCATTTGCAACAAATTTTGAAACTAGCACCAACCTTGAGATAAGTGCTCTCAAGCTTGCGGAAAAATGCACTGTTATTCCTCTCACTTTTTTTAATAAAACACATTTTTAGTCGATGCAGGACATATTTAATCGGGCCACCAATGTATTTCGTCGCACAATTTGGGAACGGGCATATCGAAAGTAGTGCCAATCTCGGAATTCCTTCTAAGTGGGTATGCCTCGCGATGTGCAATATGTGCCCGAAAGTAATTGTTTAAAACATTAATTAGAGAAAAAAGACTTTATTATTCAATCATCAATCTCAGTTTATCGTGCAAGGAATGTATCTTCGCGTCTTGGAGTAATCCAGCTCAAGGAATAGAATTAGGCTTTCTGCCGCAGGCGATATTTAAGTATGCAGCGGCGAGGTCGTTACCGTAACGTTCTCTTTCAGTGACAAACACAAACTGTTCTGCGCATTAAAAGCAACCAGAGATGTTCTTCAGTCGGCACAAGAACTATGTCAAACAAAGGGACCACTTAGGGGCAGTGACGCTCGGCTGCTGTGCCGAAAGCAAGCAAGCGCCCAGAGGAAGTGCAAATACGCACGCAAAAGTCGGTGACGGACAGTATATACATGAACAGGAAATCTAATTACGCCGAGCTCAAGTCGCCGCTCCGGCTTATAACGTTTGCGCGAACGCCGCTAGCCATGTGAATTACCGCCTTTGTCTTCGGAATATATGATCGAGAGCAGAGTGTCGGCAACTACCGCTCACGCAGACAAACAATTACCTCTTCTATGACATGATGAAGTCAGTGATGACTGCGTTTTTCTCGGACGTGTATCTTTTGTCTTCCGGAGCTCTACAATTCTTCGTGAATGAGTGGCGCAGTTCTCGCTGGATGGAAGCCAGCCAAGTTCGTTCCGGCGCTCAAGCCTGGCGATGAGCCAACGAGCTACGCCTCTTTCCGGCGTGCGAGCATTTATTCTCGCGCCACTGTGTCAAGAAAAACTACCGGAGATGACTAACGGATGTATGACATTTCTTCTTGGTGTTTTATGCAGGAAGCCCATGTTCCCGAGGAATGAATGACACTCACTAAAGCAAAGTGGCTCTGGACATTAAGTAGAAGACACAAAATGGCACGGCACATAAACACAGCACCTTCACTTCATGTGTCTTTTCGTCCCGTATGCTTCTGCATGTTTGGCAATGTTTATGGTCAACCAAGTAATCTTGACCAAGTACTTCTTTTACAATTATGCGATGCTTTCTAATTGAGGTTTTCACTGTGCGGTGTTTTTCAATCTTGAATGTCTTAACTATCGAAGCGTTATAAAAGCTTTTTTTTGTAAATAAAGCCTTAGAACTTCTTAAAACCTTCCTTAAAAAGGAATTTACAACTTCTTAAGGAAAGGGAAAGAACGGAAACCGGAGTTCTGCGCGTAACTCTCGGAACACAGACGGCGGTAACTGCCGAATCCTGAATGCGTTGATTCTGAGTGCTCATCAGGCCAAGTGCGTCAGGAGTTGTGCTTAACTTAAACGAAACACGTGGTCTGCAAATACATTTTTTCGCGATAAGTGATATAATTCATGTGGGTGGGCCTCCCGCCAATGCTTACGGTTGCTCTCCGCACGCGTCGTAAATAATGTGCGTGACTAAAGAAGTGTATAACATAACCGTTAAGCGCACAGAATGATCATCTTGGGGCGATTAAATGTTAATTACCATTAAGCCGTGCGTAAAGGTATACATTCCTCATCAGTACTGACGGTATACACCATCATGCGTGGTCGGCGCAATACTACACCATACAGCACGAACCATTTACACGTAATGCAGTGTGATTACCTTAGCGCAACCGCTTCGATTCCATAGTAAGAAAATATCTGCAACGTGCTACGACCGACGACGATTACGGACATTTGCACTTGCCACTCACCTTGGCTGAGGGGCGACAGGATGTGCAGGAAGACACTGACGGCGCCTGAGCCCTGGCCGAAGAGCGTCACCTGCGAAGGATCGCCGCCAAAGTGTCCCACGTTGTCGCGCACCCACTTGAGCGCCAGGTTCTGGTCCAGCAGACCCAGGTTGCCAGGGCAGACGCTGTCGCCCGTGCTCAGGAACCCTATGAACACACAAGTGTGTACGAGTCGAGTGGTTTTCGACCTCTGAGGGATTGGGTCATCCTGGGTAACAATGTGTTCCGGCACTACAGCTCACAGCTTTCGAAAGAACGCGGAAACAGGCCTGTACGACCCTGTGTCGTGTAAGTGCGGTTTACAGCATGACACTATGGCGACTTCATCGTATAGGCAGAGCAGTGCTCCCATTTGCCTAAGAAGTTTGCCTTTTTCAACGCGAACGATGAGCGGAGCTTCATGTCGGTCGGCGTCTTGTAAAGTGAATCTTAAGCACAACCGCGTTTTGTATCGCTTATATTTGGCCGAACAGCAGACTTTTGCACAGCGCGATGCATGACAGAGAATAGAGGCACAGAATAGAGCGCAGGACAGCTCTCCGTCCTGTGGCTCTCTTCTTTTTTCTCTGTCGCGCTGTTCAAAATTCCGCTGTTTGACAAGATGTATACCAACCAGCCGAAATAAACACGCTATTATGTTTCACCATTTATCGTTGTGTCTTAATTCCAGAGGAGCGTCTTGAATGGTGTGACATTCCACTAATGAAACATTCAAGAAAATGTGGGTGTGTTAGAAGCAGCAGCGGAGCCTGACTTCACGACATCATGACAAGTGTTTACGCATTTGCCTAAATGCGCAAAATATCTAAAAAATTAAAAACGTAGGAAAGTTTCGAATCCACTACCGTGATAGCTTTTGCCTCAGGAGTCGCAGTGTAAATGTTTCAAGACAGAAGCGGCAATTTCACGCCCTGTTCAATTTCTTTATTCTTCGTCGGCTTATAATCGACGTCCTTACTTTTCCATGAAAGACAGTGGTAACGCATACGAGGCCATGTGGATGGGGAGAAACCTCCAGAATATGTAGCAACTGGCAGAAACGGTGACGATCAAACACACACTAACACAATTAGTTTTCTTAAATCACTGTCACAGAGCACGGTTTTTGCGTGAACATTCGAGCAGCTTTGTAGTACTGTGGTTGCTACCTCCTTCCTGTCCTGTCTTTTTATTATTCGCTGCTTCACACAATGTAATCATGCAATTAGCAAAGCAACGTACCAAGAATGCCGAGCCTGTAGTTTATGGTGACCACGACGACGTCCTTGTCGACAAGCTTCTGTGGTCCGTACTGGCTTGAAGCTCCGGTCTCGAAGTTGCCACCGTGCACAAACACCATCACGGGGTAGGACGGGGTCTGGCCGTTCTGCGAATTAAGAGTAATTTTCGTTATAAAATAAGTCATAGCAAACCGATATGGCAAAGGGTTAAAAAAGTGGCAAATGCAAAGAACCTGTGCAAAAGCTGGCCCCATGAACTCTTAAAGCAGTACAGCTAATTGCTTTAGCTCCCATTAAACATACCCTCGCTCCTTCTTTTCCTTATATATGTAATCAAAAACTGGTGCAATTTTCCAAAACGTACTTTCTTGATGTTTGTGGAAATGCCTTTTTTACAATAACACAGATCGTGTCGTGACCGTGCACTCATGTTGAAAGAGGTGGCGCACATAGCCGGTGCATGTTTATCTGCTGCTCACCCTGTATCCTGGCGTGTAAATGTTCAAGAAGAGGCAGTCTTCGTTGCCCACGATCCTCCCGCGGTAGTCAAACTGTGGACACGCCGATCGGAAGGCCGTCGCGTCCAGCACTGAGCTCCAGCCAGGGTGTATCACGGGAGGCTACAAAGTTGAGAGAACGACATGCTTGAGTGGAAACCGGAGGTGTTAGACTGGCCGTAAGCCCAGCGTTCATGCATATAGTGATGAAATTGTAATGTGCCTCACACCGAGGCCTTTGAGGTATAATAAATAATAAATAAATAAATATGAAACATATAAGGTGGGCTGACACAGACACTCGTAGCACACATTCACATCTTCTCTCAAAGCTATTTCGGAGCCGTTGTTTGACATTAAGCAAGGTCGCGAGAACCTTCGTTTTAGCTAACTCAAACGGGAATCTCCCCCGTCATCAGATTGTCTTGGTGGGGCCATTCGCAGCGTAAAAGTCGCAACCAGGTTCCCCGGCCCACAGATGTCCGTGAAGGTGCTCCGTGATTACACCTGCGTCGATGGCGGAGTCCGCAATGTGCATGGTATTGCAAAAAGGCATACACGTTTATTCGTGAACGGCTACTTTTCTTGGCGCCACAGCTATGCTGCAGTTTGCCTCAGCTATATGTAGATGGTGGACGGTTTGAAAGCAACCGTAAATATTAATCGTTCCCGCAGGTCGAATGCTGCCGAGACACATGATCTGAACATCTGCGCATTTTCAATGTGAAACACCATCCGCATCATAACCGTCAATGCTCTGTCGGCCCCACAGATCTATTACATTTTTCCAGCCATTAGAGAACCCGAATTACCCTTTACAGTTAAATATGTACGCCGGTGTATGCGACATCAGGAAATCTGATCACACACGATATTTTTAAATGTTTAGCAACATTAGGTGCCGCACACTTGTCATCTGTACTTCGTATGCCTTTGTTTTACACACAGGCAAAAGCGTCGTTGATCCTTGCATTGGCTCATATCTTTAAAGATACATTAGCGACTACTTGTATGCGCACTTTCACAGCACAAACCTCACAGAATGTTAGCAATTTCTCACACGCGCTATATTATAATTGTACGGAGACATCATTCTTTTGGTTATCTGGTTCGTCATGTAGCTTATGCATCTGGGTCACCACTCAGTTATTTTCGGTATCATGCGCATATGAATCTGAGATGAGAACGAAGATTTTCGCTTTTGGTGCTGTAGTTCGTGTTCTTGCACAGTTTTACAGGCATAGCACCTGTAACTACGTGGCGACTTCCGAATAATTAGGTGGAGTGTAGCTTGCCATCGCCATAACCTTTTCATTTTGTTACCAAATACGCCCTGAGATGCGCACGTAGGGCTTTCTTTTTGCAGTGTTACGTCAATAAAATATGCCACATGTCTCTGCGATGACTGTTTTACACTATTGAAAATATTTTTAAAAATGCACATCCAACGCAGACGTTGAAATCTATGTGAAGCGAAGTCTTTGTGAAGCGTTTACTTAAATGCTACAAAAATAAATTCGAGGCGTACAATTGACTTTACGTTGACCCTATGCGACGTGTAATCTCAAGCAATGTTCATGTTTACGCACAGCACAGGTCACAACTTCAATGTCAGGCAATGCACTTCAGCGTCCACAAGTTATTCCGAAATGCAAACAGCAGTTCACGCGGAAGCACACCGCGAGACGTCGACGCAGCGAAGTCAGGAGGACGGAAGCGATGTTTGGTGTTTGTCGAGGGAAGAATGGTGAGCGGAGGTGTGCATATGCAGCGAGACGTGCTACACTTATGCGACACTGTACCATCTTCTTTACTGTTATGAGTCTCATTAAAAAATGTCACAGTTTCGCCCTAAGGGCGAAGCAATGAATGCGATAGCAACACAGCAATGTCATACGAAGTAAGGTGAGCGGCTTTGGTAGCAACAACACGCAGAACTGTTGTCGACGCCATCGGCGTTTTGCCCGCGTTAGCTCAAAATGCGTGCGGCGTTGGTGACTGTTGCTGGAGCCTCTGATATAAATAGGCACTTGGTGCCGCAGCTAAACGTCGCCTCCCTTCCCTCCCCCTCCCCCACGGCCTCTCGCGCGTCCGAAGAAGGCGCGTTTGCTCTACATATATGGTGATTGTAAAGGAGAAAAGAGACGCCTACTTCTGCAGCCCTTAAGCGAGCACGGCGCAGAACGCGCGTTTGTTCTCCGCCGTGCGTTCACTCCCCGTGAAAGACGCGCCCCTCGCGCCCTTTCACTCGCACATACAGCGTTCGGCGCGCGGCGACGATTTCATCTCCAAATGACGTCATACGGAACCTCACGGCGACGGCGACGGCGACGGCGACGCCGACGGCAGAAATCTGCTTTTGAGTGTCCATATAATTGCTATCGCAAAAAAAATTAGTACACTTTAATAATACATGTACCAGTCCTACATTTATCCTTCTTTTCTTCGACCATTTATCACCCACCCACTCCACCCCGTCTCCGTACCGACAATCCTTTCCGTAGTGTGTAAGCGCCATTACGAGAAGAAAACAAGCACGCGAGATGCGGGGCCAGCGTCGACAAGCACGCGCACCGAGCACGCTCTTGCCCCCCAGGGTTCTCTACACTCGGAAGGTGCACACCATCGGACTTGTTGCGTGAAGAACTGCTCAAGTTCGGGCGCCGCTGCGGCATGCGGCGAGAAGAAGCTCCCGGAGGCGGCGCATGTAATTACATGTCACCACGTGGGTTTGACCGCGGGTGACACAAAAACACATGTCGCTGCGTGGCTTCGTGGCGCAAGCGACATAAAACACATGACGCCGCCTCCACAATCAAATCAAAAGACAGTGATCTAAGTCCAACAATAGGCGGCGCACCCACTGGCGCCGCCTGCATGCTTTCATAACGGCGTTGCGCGGTTGGCCCGTTATCTTCGCATTCTCGGATAGCGTATTACCGTTCTGACGAATCCACGCGACGCTGAACGGTAATGCCTCTGGCACACGGTACAGAGATAAAAGAATTTCAAAGCGAGCTTTTCTTTGCCTGCCCTCATGGGGTTGGCGGGGCTGCTGCTGTCTGCATGCCGCTCGGCGGACACACGCACACACACACACACACACACAGATGTATGTATGTATGTATGTATGTATGTATGTATGTATGTATGTATGTATGTATGTATGTATGTATGTATGTATGTATGTATGTAGTATGTATGTATGTATGTATGTATGTATGTATGTATGTATGTATGTAACAGGTGACATACAGACAAACAGACAGACAGACAGACCAAATTTTCAGCGAGTCAACGAGTCTTCTGTCAAGTCAACGAGTCTTCTGTCAAGTCTCATCTTGGACCCTGGACCCGGCCGTGCTCGGACCTCCTTTGCACTACCCTCGGGATCGGCCCACCCCGGGTGTCTCGCTGGGTTACTGGCGGACTACTTGGTCTGTGGTGCTGACGTGGACCTTACTGGAGAGTCTCGCTGGGTTTCTGGCGGACTATCTGGTTGAGATCACGGATCCTACAGTGGTGCTGACGTGGACCTTCCTGGCCGGTCTGCTGGTGGTCTGCCTTGCTGTGATCACGGGTCCTGCCGATTACCACCTGCTCGGTTGCACTGCACTCCAGGGGTCTTCCCTGGGGGCTTCAGCGAAGCGGCTGATGAACCTGGCACTGTCCGGGTCTTCATTGGCGCTTCCAGCAACTGCTAAAATCCTACAGGCCTGCCGAAGAGTCAGTTCCCTTCACTGATTCCTGGCTTCACCAGAGTGCAGCAGCGCTCAGCGCCAGCTGCACACAACTAGTGCTACCAGTTCCTGTAACTCCGAGGCAACGCAGCCAGCGACCGCGCGGCAACGTCCTCATCACCATGGATAACATGAGTGAGACACCCTCAAGGGAAAACTGTTTCCTTTTTAATGCACCTGATGGCGACATTTCGATTGATGATTTGATTGATGCAGTTGAAGCCACAGCTGGGGACGACAGCGTACTGGCACTGCAACACATGGGAGGTTCCAAGTTTCTAGTATGTACAAGAAACTCAAGTCAGGCAACGAGACTAATGGTCGCAGAAGGTTTCCGGGTGAATCATGTGAAAGTGCCAGTAGAAGCTGTCGGCCCGCCTGTCACTTTTGTTAATGTATACCGATTTCCGGTATACTTGCCTGCCGACACCCTGTCATATGCGTTGCAGCCTTATGGCAAAGTTAAAAGTGTTGCTTTCGCGAAGGTAGCAAATAGAAACAATAAGTTGAATGGAGTAAGAGTTGTCCGCATTGAAATGGCTAAGCCCATACCCAATTTCCTTACGATTCAAGGAAATAGGGTGATGTGCGAATACCGCGGCATGCGTCGTGTTTGTGCGAGATGCGGTAACGATAGCCATATGGCGACTTCGTGTACCGCCCCCTACTGCAAGCGTTGCGGTGTGTTTGGACATGAGGAAACCGGGTGTGACGAGGAATGTAGAAAGTGTGGCGGACGCCATGGTACCAAGGCGTGCTTTCGCGGAAAAACATACGCGAAATCGTATGCTGGTGCTGCATGGCAACAACCACTTGCAGAACAGTCACCAGTGGGAAACACGCAATTAGACAAAGATTTTCCCCCATTGCCGTCACTACCAAAAATGCAAGTGCTTCAGCCCCGTGTTTCAAAGTCACCAATCAAAACTCATAATTACTGGGATGGTGAGGTCTCAGTACAGAACGAAGATAGCAGTGAAGAAGCATCAAACAAGGCTACAAAAGAGTCCAGTACAAGCGAACTGTCGTCTGCATCCTACACAGAGAATGCGGACACATCTGATACAGCGGTGTCTAAGGAATGTCCCTTAGTAAACATGTCTGAGACCTCCTCCCGTGACACAGACAACAGCGTATCAGAAAACGCAGTTGAAAAAAAAAAAAACAAACGAAGAGGACACGCCTGAGTCACTTTGCCCAGACAAGCAAAAAAAAAAAAAAAAAAAAAAACAAAATCGGCATTGATTTCCAGCAGTGAAACTTCTACCAGTGAAGCAAGGCAGGTGATGCCCCCCCCCCCCCCCCAAAAGATAAACCGAGAAACATTGATCAAACTGATCCTAAACAAACACAGCGGTGAGTGAAGATGGACCATTCAATAATGAAACACCCCAAGGGGTTCAATCATCTGGAAAGCAAAGGCACCGCTCAAGATCCAGAAGGAAAGGAGAAAGAAGAGGAGCAAAATCATCAAAAGAACGCAGTAGCCCAAACACGCTTCGGCGACCAAAAGATGAAACGACCAGCAGTGATGGTGATACCAATCAAAAGCAATAAAAAAAAAACAAAGAAAACATTCACCGTCGCCTGACTCGTCGGCTAGTGACATGGAAGTCACAGATGCGCGAGCAGGAGCAAAGGGTGGAAGCCCTTTACTCTAAACATATCATTCAAATGATAAAAATATAGAGTGTGAGGAGCAAGTGAGAGAAGCCTTTTACCCTAAAATTAAGATCTCTAAGGTTAAAATTACAACTCTTGCGTACAATAATTGTGACTGTATTAAATGTAATTCTCACTTCAAATGATAGTTGAAAGACTCCATTGCATGTCTTTTAATGTTAGGGGTTTCCGAAATCCAGAGAAACAGAAACAATTGATTAGTTTAGCCCGAGAAAAGGAAATTGATATTATTTTCTTACAAGAAACAAACTTCCGCACGCCACAAGATGTGGCCATTTTTAAGGAAACCAATGGGGTAGAAGGCTTTTTTTCACTAACGAGCAATAGATCATGCGGTACAGGCGTTATTTTCGTCTCAAACCGATACCGGAAAGGGGCATTTTGTACCTACGACTCTGAGGGCAGGATAACATGTGTGGATACATTCTTAGGTGGCCGGAAAGTGCGATTTATTAATGTGTATGCCCCTGTAACAAGGAGTTCTACTAACGAGTATTTTAAAAATTTATGGAATTACATGCCTAAAAAACCACCTTGCGTGGTGGTTGAGATTTCAACTGCGTCCTGGACAGCAATCGAGACATTCGCGGACCAGGACAGGGGAAATCAAACTACCACGCGAGAGAATTAAAAAAATTGTTAACATACTACAATATGTCAGATGCATGGTTATGGTTGCATAGTAACACAATTGAATACACGCGTTCATGCGGAACAACAAAAAGCAGACTTGACAGAGCTTATATGTCTCCTTGTCTTCTAACAGAGCTGGAGGAAATACAGACTATGAGCGGCCCAGAAGGAACGAAAACTTTTAGTGACCATAAAGCGGTTATTTTTACACTAAAAGGAAGAGAAGGACCAACCCACACCCCAAGAATGTGGCGTATGGATGCATCAATATTACATGACCAAACAGCATGCGAAGACATAAAAATGAAACTAAAGAAAAGTTTAGACAATAATAACACAAATGAAAACTGGGATGATCTAAAAGAAGAATGGAAAGAAATCCTAATAGAAGCTGGGAAAAACATGAAAAGAAGAAACACTAAGATCCTGAATGAAATATTACGTAGAATACGTATAATAGAACGAGGAGGAGAACAGACTTGCTGCATACAAGAATACCTCGAGTGTTTACGTGCCAAATATAAACATCACTTGAGAGAGATAAGACAAAACGGAAAACGTCACACAGAATCACAGCAATGTGATCAAATGAACTTAAGTGAACCAGTTCATGAACTAAAAAAAGACACCGAAGGAAAGAGAAGAATAGAAGCAATACGGACAGACAAAGGTGAAATCACCACAAATGAAGAATCTATTAAGGAAGTATTCCTTGATCACTTTCAAAAAGTATTACAAGGAATCAACACCATACAAGATAGCAATGCAACCAGATTATTTGAAAACCTTCCACAAGTACAACGAGAAGACCACGATCAACTGTGTGCCCCTGCCACCAAAGAAGAAGTATTTCAAACAATCAAGAAAATGACGCGAGAAACAGCACCAGGACCAGACGGTATTTTGACAGGATTCTACCTTACCTTTTTCGACATAATCGGACAAAGACTAGTAAAAATGATAAACAATTTTATCATTCAAAAGAAGAAACCTCCTTCTTTCGCAAATGGAAGAATTATTCTACTAGCTAAACCAAACAATGACCCACTAGATGTGAATGGGTGGAGACCCGTCACATTACTAAACACAGACTATAAAATAGCAGCAAAGATCTTAACAAATAGACTAAATGATGTATTGCCAATGATTATATCAGAATTACAAGCAGCAGCAGTTCCAGGGAGATCGATATTCGCGTCTTTGACTTTAACACGCGATATATTCACTTATGTCAAACAAAAACAAATTATAGGTGCCTTCATTACGATAGATCAAGAGAAAGCATACGATAGAGTGAACCATAATTATATATATGAGACTATGAAACAATTCGGTTTTCCTCAGGACTTCATAGACATCATCAAATTACTATACAAAGATATTACAAGTGAAATACAAATTAACAACACGCTCACAGATTGTTTCTCGGTTACGAGAGGGGTGCGACAAGGTTGTTCACTCTCACCAGGACTCTTTGTATTGACTTTGGATCCGCTACTGAGAAGAGTCGACCAAGAAAAAAGAATGAGAGGTTTCCCATTGCCAGGATTGGGGGAAATAAAAATTTCAGCCTTTGCGGATGATATATCTTTATTTATTAAAGATGAATGCAGCTACCAGACATTTCTGCAAATCTTCGAAGAGTATGCTATAATATCTGGAGCAAGAATTAATCAAAAAAAAAGCAAAGCACTGCGATTTGGGGATTTCAGAGAAGAATCACTTGGTGAAGTACAATTTGTGCAAGCTGCAAAAGTTCTCGGATTGTGGTTTCAACCAGGAGACGTTTCGCCAAAAAGTTGGGATGAACCCCTAAAAAAAGCTGCCCAAGTGGCCGAAAACCCACGCCATCAAGATTTAAGCCTAATAGAGAAGGCGGAAGTAGTGAAAACAAAACTATGTTCTCCTGCCTTCTATGTAGCAAGAATCGCAAGAATGCCTCGACTGGTTGCAAACAGACTGACTACCCTCATAGGGAGCTTCCTTTGGGGAAAGAAACCAGCACCAGTTACAAAAACAGTTACGAGAATACCCCCATCAAGAGGGGGTTTAGGGATACCAAACGTTTCTCTAACAGCACGAACTCTGGCAGCAAAAACAGTAAGCTCATTAATTCACGAGAATAACTTCCTTGGAAAACCTTTACTGAGATATTGGATTAGTACTCTTGATCGCTTTGTCACAACAGAGATCTGGAAAGGCCCGAGAGCCGAAATCCCGCTTCAATTTTACAAAGAAGCAGTGAACACAAAAAAAGCGATCGAGGAACTCTGTCCAGAAACCCCACTAGCAGACATAAAGACCGCAGAAATAAGCGCTACAATGGCTCTGAAGGAGTTGAATATGGAAGATGTACCAAAAAGTCTACCACATAAGTGGAAATTTTGGAAACACACGCAATTACCGAAGGAAGTGAAAGACTTTGAATGGAAAAGACGGTGGGGAGTTCTCCCGACAAAAATAAGACTTGCACGGTTCGGGATCACACCATCAGAGGAATGTCCTAACTGCAAACAACCTGAATCGCAAAGGCATGCATTCAAAGAATGCCCTTCAGCAAAAGTTGTTTGGAAGATAGCCAATACCAAGTTCAGAACAAATCTAGCCAAAGAAGAGAAGAAGAAAAGCCTCTTTGAAAAATACTGACCATAGTAATAATGTATAATTTGTGGAAAAGAAGAGGGCTTGCTGAAATTAAGAAAAAGCCCCAAAAAGCGGTGTATCCGGTATTAAAAAACACCAGAATCATGATGTGCAACATATTAAATGAAGAGCTAGAAAAAAATGGAATAGACAATTTTCTTAAAAAATGGCATACAAAATTTTGGATAGTTAAAGAAAACACAGTTGAAATCCCACTTATTCCATACTAACACGCCTTTAAATCTTTGAACTTTAGGAAAAAAATGGAATTATGTGACCCCAACAACATTTAAAGAATACCATTTTGTGAGAAATAAAGGGCAGCCTAAACATTGTATAAAAATACAAGGCTGATCCATTTGCAAGTGCATTTTCCAATGTTTTGTGAGTCAAACTAAACATTGTATAACCGTGAAAGGCTGAACGAAAGTACAATATAATAGCCTAAACATTGTATAACGGCTCGAAACTAATCAAATTTTATGTTACAAATGCCTAGTGTATAATTGTGTGTAATAGTGTGTAAACAGATACCAGTATATCAAGAAAAATGAATGGTGTTACACCTGTGAATTGTAAAAAATGTAGAGATGACAATAAACTTCTCCTTATACATGTCACCACGTGGGTTTGACCGCGGGTGACACAAAAACACATGTCGCTGCGTGGCTTCGTGGCGCAAGCGACATAAAACACATGACGCCGCCTCCACAATCAAATCAAAAGACAGTGATCTAAGTCCAACAATAGGCGGCGCACCCACTGGCGCCGCCTGCATGCTTTCATAACGGCGTTGCGCGGTTGGCCCGTTATCTTCGCATTCTCGGATAGCGTATTACCGTTCTGACGAATCCACGCGACGCTGAACGGTAATGCCTCTGGCACACGGTACAGAGATAAAAGAATTTCAAAGCGAGCTTTTCTTTGCCTGCCCTCATGGGGTTGGCGGGGCTGCTGCTGTCTGCATGCCGCTCGGCGGACACACGCACACACACACACACACACACACACACACACACACACACACACACACACACACACACACACACACACACACACACACACACACACACACACACACACACACACACACACACACACACACACACACAGATGTATGTATGTATGTATGTATGTATGTATGTATGTATGTATGTATGTATGTATGTATGTATGTATGTCCCAGCTGTCATGCACCAAGATTTAAAAATATGCAAATGTCACGTAGCTGGACAGAACCAAGGTAATGTTGTGTGTCGTCGCTTGGAGATGCTCAGATTATTTATTTCATTCCGCCTAATTACATAATTAGCCTTAATGAATCATCAGCTTCTCAAATATTATAATTAGATGAAAAGTGTCAATAAGCAAATTGTAGAGCAACATGAAAAACCCCCGATACAGCTTTCTGTTGCTCAATACGTGCTACATAAAAGTGTTTTTCCGAGCGTTAAAGAAGCCCGCAAATACACGCAAAGTACCTCGAACGGCCAGTCGCGCGGCAATTTCGCGTGTATTAGCGGGCTCCTTTCACGCTCAGAAAATCACTTTTATGTAGCATGTATTGGGCAACAGAAAGCTGTATCGGGGGTTTTTCATGTTGCTCTACAATTTTCTAATTGACACTTTTAATATATTTACAATAATTGAGAAGTTCATTAATCAATTAAGACTAAGTAGCTAATTATGCGGGATGCAAAAAATCTGAGTATCTCCAAGCGACCTCAACCATGCACCATTACCTTGGTTCTGTGCAGCTACGTAGCATTTGCATATTTTTAAAGTTCGGCCCAAGTTAAGTGAAACACCCTGTATAAGTTGGTGAGTGCTACATGGCTTCCAGGAACGACATGCTGCCCCGGAGAAGCCATTAATAATTTTTTCGTGATCCACGAAACGCACAACCGATGCGCAGGTTCACAAACCACGCGGCGAAAGCCCCGGCAGCCTTCCAAAACGTTTCCAGCGGCATGCGGCGGAGGACAGCACAGGAAAATGAAAAAGGCGGATTACACCGATAAGATGGCAACGACACCATCCCCATGTACAAGAATAAAGTAATCGTCTTTTCATGTTTCTTATGATAAAAGCTACTTTTCTTGGCCGAGACACAGAGATTAGGATGCAACACATGAGTTGCTATGTTGATGCTGCATCTTGGATCATCACGTGATCTCACAGTATTCGATACGTAACCCATGGTTGCTTTTCGATCGTCTGCGACGACACCATGGTCTCGAAGAAATTAGTGTCAATTTTATCGTAAGCTGGTGGCGAGGATACAATTATATACCACTTCCATGCAGTTAGGCATGCTTGTGACTTCGTATAAGTATTTTAAGGGAGTTAATTTCAACCGTGGTTGAAATCAACCTGCGATATAATGTACGACTGGTCTTAGAAAGACAGAACGCCAGTCTACCGCGGTGGGATTTATACGGAGCTGCTGACCACTGCGCAGATAGAACCACTCATGTCACTTTTCAAATAGTGCGTTCTTGACGTGTTTTCTACGAATAAAACAGGTAATCTGAACGACAGCGGAACTGAACGCCCCATTCTCACTCCATCTGCGCTAACCTGGCCCGCCTCCAAGAATCTTTAACAGAAGACGTACTGCCGCTCTTGCCCAGCGATAGAACAGGAAATAAATACCCAGAAAACGCTTGCTCTCCGACACTCACTCACTCCGAGTAAAATTGCGTGCGGTGGTAATACACGGCCGTCAATGTAAGGGGGGCGCCCGTCATTTGCTTCCAGACTTCTGCCATTCACCGCGTATGCAAGGAGTGGCACTAACTTGTGCTCCAGCTTTTGAGATTAACTTGTGCGATTACCTCAGTGAACGCCGAAGCGCGTATTATTTCTGTCTTGCAACGCAAAAAAAAAAAAAGTTAAGAAAGATGAGAACTACTGCACGCTGCGCGTGTGAGCTTGATTATTATTTTTTCCTCGAACTATTATGACATGGTGACATGAAATATGCAGTCGTAGAGCACATGTTATTGACTGTGACAAAACAGTTTTTGTGACACGGAACGGGAAACTCACATTCACTGCAGCAGCGGCAGATTTTTCGTCCATTCATGATGATGACGATGATAATAATGATAAAATATATTTCAGCCCCATTCGCCCACCGAGCACTGTGCTTTTGGCCATGCATCAAATGGGGCACCGGTCGACGCCATCGGTGTTTATAGTGGCAGCGCTTGACGTGGTGACTTTCTTTCGTCGTATATACCACAGAGCGCGGTGCTGCTCAGGCACCCACCACGGCACACAGTGACTTGTATCCCGCCGCTGGCTCATGATGTCCACCGCCTTTCAAAAAGTTCAACGACCACCTGCCTATTGGCTGACTGTTGTTGCACTTTTGTGTTCTAAGCCAGTCGAGCGCGGTGAAGCCTGCCATTACATCAGGGTCCGACCTGCAGTGGAACACGAATTTTTCTTTAATGCGATAGCATTACAGGCGGATTTCAGTCACTTTGTAGGTATCCTTCTGACCAAAAATTTGGCCGGTACGGAAGGCAGTGCAGTCTAACGCGCTGCAAGCTGTCACGAGAGAAGATTATGAGAAACTTGCACGTGATGCACGTACCAGATGTTTAAAAGCGCGGCTTTGGCATGAGAGAAGCATGCGTGTGATCGTAGCCTAATGATTAGAATACTGGGCTGCTGTAGTGAAAGATAGTGTGTTCGTTGCCACCGTCGGCCACGCATTTCATTATAACGTAGGCGTACTTCACCCACTTTGTAGGTATCCAACACAAAACTCGAGGTATGTTGAGCTTACGCGAGCGCGTCACAGTGCGCCCGAAACGCCACCTTGATAAGTGAGAGTGTGCAAAGTCGTCCGTGACGCACACGCGCGCAGCAGGAAAAAAAAAAAAAAAAAAAAAAGGCCCTAAGAAACAGTGCCGCCATACACGCCATTTACTTCAGGACTCAATGGGTGAGACACGATAGTGCCCCAGCGGACTGTCACTACGTTTCCGTCAAAGTATGGGCTATCGTTGTTCAATGTTTTTGAGAGAGAGAGAGATAAGAAAAAGCAGCGAGGATAATGAAGGTCGCCCCCGAATGTGTATATTGCATTCAAAAGGAACCGACATTCTGAACGCAGCAGGCTTCGGGGGATAAGAGACAGGAAAGGAAAAATAGAAAGTGACTGCTAATTTTTGAATAGGAACGCGCCTTACCAGTTTGCTAAAGCAAGTTTCACTTTTTATAGCAGTTTGTTAGAAACTGCGTTAAAACAGTGGATCTCTACGGGGAATGGTCCTGTATGGTATAAGTATTCTTAAAGGAACGTGAGTGCTCCTCCTCTTCTTCTTCCATTTATATGTTTCTCCTTCTTGAAGAGTAGGCAGGCGTTCTGCCCCTTCTGGTGGCAGTGGCCAGCCTGCTCCTCGCTTTCCGTTTCCTATCAATTTTATCATCGTCAGCCTATATTTATGTCCCCTGCAGCACGAAGGCCTCTCCCTGCCATCTCCAGTTACCCCTGTCTTGCGCTAGCGCCTGCAAATTTCCCAACTTCATCACCCCACCTATTTTTCTGCCGTCCTCGACTGCGCTTCGCTTCTCTTGGTATCCATTCTGTAACTCTAACGGTCCACTGGTTATCTATCCTACGCATTACATGGCCTGCCCAGATCAATTTTTTCCTGTTAATGTCAACTAGAATGTCGGCTATCCCCGTTTGCTCTCTGATCCACACCGCTCTCTTCCTGTCTCTTAACGTTAGGCCTAGCATTTTTCTTTCCATCGCTTTTTGTGCGGTCCTTAACTTGTTCTAGAGCTTCTTTGTTAACCTTTAAGTTTCTGCCCCATATGTTAGCACCGGTAGAAGGCAGTGATTGTACACTTTTCTTTTCAACGATAGTGGTAAGCTGCCATTTGGCAATGCCTGCCGTATGCACTCCAACCCAATTTTATTCTTCTGTAAATTTCTTTCTCATGATCAGGGTCCGCTGTAGGTAATTGACCTAGATAAACGTACTCCTTTACAGACTATAGAGGCTGACTGGCGGTGCTGAATTCTTGTTTTCTTGCCAGGCTATTGAACATTGTTTGTCTTCTGCATATTAATCTTCAACCCCACTCTTACATTTTCTCGGTTAAGGTCTTCAATCATTTGTTGTAAATCGCCCCATTGTTGCTGAATAGGACAATGTCATCTGCAAACCGAAGGTTGCTGAGATGTTCGCCATTGATCCTCACTCCTAAGCCTTCCCAGTCTAAGAGCTTGAGTACTTCTTCTAAGCATGCAGTGAATAGCATTGGAGAGATCGTGTCTCCTTGCCTGACCCCTTTCTTGATAGGTGACTTTCTACTTTTCTTGTGGAGAACCAAGGTTGCTGTGCAATCCTTGTAGATATTTGCCAATATATTCACGTATGCCTCCTGTAGTCCTTGATTACGCAATGGTGGTGGCATGGAGCTGAGGTAGAACACCAGGCTTCTAATAAATTGTATATATGTTTTCAAATCAAATAATAATAATAAATATATAATAATATGTGCTGCGAAACGTCTAGGTCGGTAGAGTCCGAGCGCCGTGTCAGCAGGTGGAAATGCTCTGTCCACAACTAAACCCCAGAAGGAGAGAGAGAAATGAGCAAACGAGAATGTAGGAAGAATTACCCGTAATCTCGTTTGCTACGCTGTACAGGCGGAAAGGAAATACAGTAGTGAAACGATAATGAAAGACGGAAAGAGTGGAGTTTCACTGGCATGCAGTGTTGGTCTTTTACATAAGTATGCCGTCCTTAAAAGAAAAAAAAATAGCAGAAGGTGGCTTCTAGACCCTGCACTGTAGAGACCCGTCGAGGCCAAGAGCGTAAAGCTTTGCAACTTATCGAGGACGGAGGAGAGAGCACGCCTTTCTTCGAAAAACTGGGGACAATCACAAATTGAATGCTCGATGGTCTCATCACAGCCACACCATCGGCCTCCTCTTCGATGAAGCATACCGTGTACACTAAATGATAAATAAGCTGCGGTCACTGACCAAGTGAAGGTGAAAAAACACTGAGACGTTTGGGAACCTGTACCGGTTCCTTAGTCACAGTGGTGTGACATTGCTGATACCAAGGAACCTGTACGTTCCTCCGTAACGTCTCTGTTTTTTTTTTTTTTTTCACCCTGACTTGGTCAGTGACCGCAGCTTCCTTCATCATCACGCTACCTGACAAGACGAGTCTTCGTCGAACCCTTGGCTGCACTAAGTGACGGAGCGTCGTATCAAAAAAGACGTCACAGCTATGCCCACAGTCTTGATCGCTAAATAACGATAAAAATCGCCTCGCCGTCACCCAAACACGACCATGAATGTTCGACGCCCGTCGTGCGCTGCGTGGCCAGTGGTTACGGCGAGTAGAGTCGCAGCTGTATACAGAGTGCAACCCATTCTGCATCGGCGCTCGGCTGGCGCCTGATTGGAATCGCTCTGGGCTCGCGTGTCCCGAAGACGCGGCTTCTGCAAATGATCGACGACGTCCGCGCTGACAGAAAAACAATTAGCATAGCTTTCGCTTCCTTGCTCTTTTTCCTTCTCGAGACATCTCAGGCAGAAATGGCTTCGGAGATGATCCTCTGTGTGCTGGCCGAACGACGCATAGGCATAGCGAGAGCCATGGTGGCGAGAGCGGTCTCTCCTAGGTTGCGCCACATGCGCGGAGAGATCGCCGGAGAGGACAAACAGCGCGTCACGCCTAAGTGCGCATGTAGCAGCGCAATTTTTCAACTGTTTCCGTAACCGCAACTGTGTCGCTAGAAGTGCCAACAGGAACAAAAGGAATTGCCTAGTTGCTTACGTAATACAGTTGCGTTCCCAGGCGGAACTACGCGGTACTGCCAGGCCCGGACTTGTATTCGCGCATAACTCTAACTGTCCATTTGGGCAATATAGGGAGACTTGAATTGAGACATGGAGTAGGACATACATTAACTGAGCAGCTTTAGTTTTTTTATTGTCGTAGCTGCTATTATGCTAACCGTGAAGAAGTTGCGCATGTTATGTGTGAACGATTACTTCTAATAAGGACTTAAATTGTGACCCGCGCGGTTGCTTAGTGGCTGTTGTGTTTAGCTGCTAAGCACGAGGTCAGCGGGATCAAATCCCGGCCACGGCGGCCGCATTTTGATGGGGGCGAAATGCGAGAACACTCGTATACTTAGATTTAGGTGGACGTTAAAGAATCCCAGGTGGTCTAAATTATTCCGGAGTACCCCGCTGCGGCGTGCCTCATAATTAGAACGTGGTTCTGGCACGTAAAACCCCATAATTAAATTTTTTAAAACTTAAATTGTGTTCAAACATAGCAGGCGTGAGTTATCGTTGCAGAAAAAAAGAACGAAAGAAAGAAAGAAAGAAAGAACGATCCGATCAGAGCACTCGAGTTCTCAGCGGCATCCCATTGAACCTGTATACAATGCAAGACGCAGGTAAACAAGAGTGCCAATGATGTCATTGTCGACTAAGCCTGCGGGGTGTATTATTCTTCGTTCTTTTACATTACCCAACCATCATCCTCATCATCATCATCATCATCATCATCATCAGCCTATATTTATGTCCACTGCAGGACGATGACCTCTCCCTGCCATCTCCAGGTACCCCTGTCTTGCGCTAGCTGATTCCAACTTGCGCCTGCCAAATTTCCTAACTTCATCACCCCACATATTTTTCTGCCGTCCTCGACTGCGCTTCCCTTCTCTTGGTATCCATTCTGTAACTCTAACGGTCCACTGGTTATCCATCCTACGCATTACATGGCCTGCCCAGCTCCATTTTTCCTCTTAATGTCAACTAGAATATCGGCTATCACCGTTTGTTCTCTGATCCACACCACTCTTTTCCTGTCTCTTAACGTTAGGCCTAACAATGTTTCGTTCCATCGCTCTTTGTGCGGTCCTTAACTTGTTCTCGAGCTTCTTTGTTAACCTATAAGTTTCGGCCCCATATGTTAAGCACCGGTAGAATGCAATGATTGTACACTTTTCTTGATCAACGACAGTGGTAATCTCCCAGTCAGGATTTGGTAATACCTGCCGTATGCACTCCAACCCAATTTTATTCTTCTGTAAGTTTCTTTCTCATGATCAGGGTCCCCTGTGAGTAATTGACCTAGATAAACGTACTCTTTTACAGACTCGAGAGGCTGACTGGCGATCCTGAATTCTTGTTCCCTTGCCAGGCTATTGAACATTATCTTCGTCTTCTGCATAATAATCTTCAACCCCACTCTCACACTTTCTCGGTTAAGGTCCTCAATCATTTCTTGTAATTCGTCGCCATTGTTGCTGAATAGGACAATGTCATCTGCAAACCGAAGGTTGCTGAAATATTCGCCGTCGATCCTCACTCCTAAGCCTTCGCAGTCTAAGAGCTTGAATACTTCTTCTAAGCATGCAATGAATAGAATTACCTAACCATATTAGTTGTCAAATAAGCCGGACCGCAGATCTTTTAACGACCTATGATTGCTTAGCTTACTGACAACGCCACAAGTGAAAGCTAAAGCGCAAAACCTGTTGCACGCACAAGCCTTCTCTCGCCACCCACGCATTAAAATCGCTATACGTGCAAGAGTAAAAAAAAAAAGTAAAAAGAAACAATTGCTGCCGGGTAACTTTACGCCACTGCTTTCAAGTGTAATTCTCTTTTTGATTACAGCAATATAAGCGATGTCGGCACTTTGCGCTGAAGCTTTCCATGTTTGACTACGTACGCGTCGCCAGAACACACAGCCTACAGCGAGCAGTTGAAGCAAAATGGGACGAAAGCGATAGACATTCGCCTTGATATCTCTGATCGCTCATCACAAGGCAAGAATGTGAGGTATCTGAAAAAAGCCAAGTGCGCATGCATCTCACGACTTTTCATGCTTGCGTTCCAGTTTACAAGCGCGAACATTATACCGAGATTCAGCTCGGCAAAGCTCGGTGCGCAACATTCAAACGAGCTGTGAGACGTGGATGTCTGTCGTTTTTAATGCCGCATTTGCCTCGCACCGGCCAGAAGTCGGCGACGCTGCCGACTCTCTGGCCGGTGCAAGGTAACTTTATAAGTAAACGTTATTTTAACAACATCTAGACGAAACAAAACGCTGCGTATATACAGGCGCGCTCGTTGTGATATGTACTTGGTACGGAGTGACTGTAATGAGAGGCGGCGTACTTCAACACGACCGTCCGGCCTCTAGTATGTGCCACATAGGCACGGGATCACGGTGGGCGCGATCGATTACAGCTGCCGCACCGAACTCGAGTGAAGCAGTGATGCGCACGGTCGCATGGCACGGTGCTCATATGGCGCCACTAGTTGTAGCAAAATTCCGTCGCGGGCGCTGATTGCAGGCGCGCCCATGCGGTATCAGCGGCGTCCCCTTTTGTCGCACGCAGCCGGTCGGCCCCGCAGCATCCGCCCCGTTGTGTGCGCCGGGCATCCTCGACTTGGCTCGTCTTCCGGAAGCCTTTGTGGGCCCCAAAACGCGAGCTTTTGCCTCAAATGCGACCGGGCCGTCCGTGGCCGGCGGCTTTCCCCTCCCCCGTGACTCTTCTCCTCCGTGTTGTTCATGCATCGCATGCGGCCGCGGCTGTTCGTGCGTGCGTGCACATGGCTGCAGGGCGGCAGAGTCCACTGCTGATATATAGGAGAAATAATGTGAAAAAAGAAAAGGCGAACAGCGCGAAGACCTTGCGCAGGGAGCCGAAGGACAGCCGGCGTCCCTCACTTGCACGCGCATGCAACCCTTGTGTGTGAAAACACGCATAGATCGCATGCGCGCACGGACGAATTCCAATGGCGACATCATTTATAACGCCCCGGGTTCGGCATAGTGGCCGTGGCGCACAGCGCGCATTGTTTCGAGGGGGAAATGTGCCTCCGGGTTCTGTCTGCAGTTGTCCCGTCGCTCTCGACAAAGGCGCAACGAGTTGGGATTAAGGCAAAGGGCAGCTTCCGCAACATATTTTACGAGTGAAAAAAAATAACAAAAAAAGAAATGGTGTGTATGGGGGGAGGGGGGGGGGGGGGCGGAGAGTAATAGATGAGATTCTTGCGATGAAAACAATATATATTTATTTACTTGCACTGTTGACAGTCACTTTACTACATATAGTGCACTACGTTCTGTGGTAACACATAGGCGCTGCTCATTTGTATATAGTTCCGCTACAGCGCGTTCAAAATCGTATCAGCCGCATTCTTACTTAGAGATCATTGCTCTGGAGTACGTGTGCAATCAGATTGTATCTATCTCTAAGATATATAAATGAATTATGGCCACAGTATACAAATCAGTTTATATTCATATGCCTTCAGCTTTCTTACAGAGAAACACTCGTTAATAACAATTCAACTTGGTTTACGTAAGCTAATATTTTCCTTTTTTTTTCTAAATTAAAATTACACTTCAAAAGAATACATTTTCCTTTTTGCTGCCTTGACGTTCTGCAGTTCCGTTGCCACTCACATAATATTATCACCTACCATAGGCATCTTTAGGAAAGAATTATTCTTGGTTTTAATGTATTAACTCTCACTTTCATTTATTGATACTTGACATTCGTTTTGCGTTTCGCGCCCATTTCGACTCCTTGGCTGTGTGTAACGCCAAACATAATGTCTCTGCTCGCTTCGCGTGAGTAGACAGTATATGCCCCACCGTAACTTCGCTGCCCATCGTCCTTTTCCATGAAATCGTACTCCTCCCCAGACTTTCTCGCAGGAGGTCCCCTTACAGCGCAATGCCTTCGGACCACGTTTTGAATTGCAAGTGCTCATTGCTATTTGTGGAAGCACGAATCAACCTCGTGAACTGCAACATCAAATAACGTAAAAATACGTCCAGCATTACTGCAACTTTTTACATGACGTATCTTTTGCTTACAGACTGAAATACCTTCTTCAACGCTCGCTTTGCCTCACCATGAACAATTAGCCCTGTATCAAAAAATAATACTAAGAAAGGCGAGAACCTCGAAACGCATAAGACAATACAGGCATCCGGATGCAGAGCTGCTGCGGTTGTTGTGTACTAACTTATTGAAGCATGGGAAATCTGTCTGCTAAGAAGCGTGCTAGGACTAACCTACTTAGCTATCAAAGGCAAAACTAAGCAAAGATATAGCTCTACAAGGGAGATATTCTTCCATGTCCGGTTTTTCGCGTTGATGAACCTGGCGTCAAACTCGTTGGCGTCTTTCGTTTCGATGCGTTATCATCACACAGACATGAAACTTGTACTCTGAGACTACTAATATGACAAGCTCATTGATAAACTGTATATGTCAATCAGCATAGTGCATTTGAATGGTTTGAATACTGTTCGTCGTCAGCAGTTATAAGCCGCCGTAAGTGAACCAGTTTAAACCGAATCCCCCTCACCTCAGAGCCCACACCTTCCTTCCGGTCCACAGCTGGTGTAAATTACGACACTAATGTTGCCAATTCTAATGCGAACTTGCCTGTCCTAAGTGAACCAGCAAATGAGGATGATCTTATCACGCATGTGTCACGTCAGTGGGCCACGCACTGTTCGGCCATTCATGACAAAACCGCTTCAATCGCATTAGTGCCTTAAGCTCGTGCATGTCAAGGACGTCTGTTCCAACTCGGCACTGCGTTTCCAGTGTGCCTTGCCGCTCTGCTGCTCTGAAGTGCTCCAACTGTAACGGTTGCCATCATGCCGCCTATAAATCTGCATTCGACTCAGGTAGGAGCCCGCGGTTTTGGGGCAGACGGTTAGGGACAATTGTCCCACAGTGAATTCGTCGAAACTATCCGGCGCCGGCGTTGTTGACCTCCAGCGTCCTCCTGAAATGCGGCTGCTCGAACGGAGTGTGCCTCCTCTGTGTTGGCGATATTATTTAGTCAATACAAAAAAGACTTCAAACTGCAAGGAACACAGCTGGCAGGATCTTTTCTGCAAAGGAATGACCTCTAGCGGCTACTGCTTACGGCGCGGCCGTGCGGGCGCGCCGTAAGCAGTAGCCGCCCATTTAATTGGTTTCTGAGTGTTAATCTTTTTTCGCTGAGTCTTATTTTTTGCTCAATCATGATCGTTATTTCGTTATTATTGTATTCTATTCTACTGTCATTATCGTTATTATCATAACCATACTTGCACCCATTACTGCACTAATTCTCGATTCTTTGCCCATGGTCGTAAGGTTTTTCGACCCATTTTCATACTTGGTCATGCTCATTATCATAATTAATTTAATGACTATTATAATCATTATATTCTTCATGAAATTACCTATCGTTTGATATATAATATTGTGGGGTTTGTAATGATATTATTGAGGTATCGATCTTTAACAGCGAAGCTGTTTAAGCAAGTCGCAATTTGTGGTGCGAGGAGGTGGTGGCGTGGAGCAGAGGTAGAATACCCGGCTTCAAATCTGAAGGTCGTAAGTTGGAATCCTACTCCAGTCCACTACATTTTCAGGCGTGAAGTGGTGCCTGACACCAGCAAGAAAAAAATATATATATATTGCCGAGAGATAGTGGGGCTATACTAGTTCAGGTTTAACCAAACTAGGAGGCCCGCTAAGCTTCATCAAAGTCACTCCCTAACCAGAACAGGAATTGGCCTCCCTGGTGCAGTATTCGGCCACTGCCTCCCTCATCACTCCGACAATTAACCCATGGCCCTCATTTCCCAGTGGCTGCGGAGCACCTGACCAATGCGGTGGTCAGACCTGCTACGCGGCCGAGGGTGCTAAGAATCTCTGGGTCCGGACAGGCCGCCAATGGAAAGTGAACCTGGCAACGTTCAACGCGCGCACCCTCTCGAGTGAGGCTAGCTTAGCAGGACTATTTGAAGAATTATCAGGCATTGCCTGGGAAATTATTGGCCTTAGTGAGGTTAGAAGAACTGGTGAGGCTTACACAGTGCTGACTCCTCTGCTACAGAGGTCTTCCAGATAAGAGAGAATCCGGGGTAGGATTTCTAGTCCATAACAACATAGCGGGCAACAGTGATGAATTCTACAGCATTAATGAGAGGGTAGCAGTTGTCGTAATAAAGCTGAATAGGAGGTATAGAATGAAGGTAGTACAAGCCTACGCCCCAACCTCCAGTCACGATGATGAAGAAATAGAACAGTTTTATGAAGATGTTGAATTAGCAATGAGAAAGGTGCAAACCCAGTATACTGTAGTCATGGGCGACTTCAATGCAAAAGTGGGGAAAAAGCAGGCTGGTGAGTAAAGCAATTGGCAACTACGGCATCAACTCTAGGAACGCTAGAGGAGAGATGTTGGTAGAATTCGCGGAAAGGAATAGGCTCCGAATCATGAATACCTTCTTCAGGAAGCGCAGCAACAGGAAGTGGACCTGGAAAAGCCCTAATGGAGAAACAAGGAATGAAATAGATTTCATAGTCTCTGCCGATCCCAGCATAGTGCAGGATGTAGAAGTGTTAGGTAGGGTAAAGTGCAGTGACCATAGGTTAGTGAGGTCTAGGATTTCTCTCAATTGGAAGAGAGAAAGAGTGAAATTAGTCAAGAGGAAACAGGCCAACCTAGAGGCAGTAAGGGTAAAAGCAGACCAATTCAGGCTGGTGCTCGCAAACAAATAAGCAGCTTTAGAAAAGGAAGATAAAGATAACATAGAGGTAATGAATGAAACCGTAACTAGGTTGATCTGAGAAGCAGCAATTGAAGTGGGAGGTAAGGCACCAAGGCAACCAGTAGGTAAGCTCTCCCAAGAAACAAAGGACCTAATAAAGAAATGACAAAACATGAAAGTGTCAAACTCAAGAGATCAGATAGAATTCGCTGAACTGTCAAAACTGATCAACAAGAAGAAAGTAAGGGATATTCGAAATTATAACGTGGGAAAGATTCAGGAAGCCGTAAAATATGGACGCAGTATTAAATCAGTAAGAAGAAAGCTTGGCATAGGACAAGGCAAGATGTATGCACTGAAAGATAAGCATGGTAATATCATCAGCAATTTCGATGACATAGTAAAAGCAGCGGAAGAATTATATACTGACCTGTACAGTGCCCAAAACAGCCAAGCTACTTTCATTCGAAATAGTGATGAACCGGATACAGAGGCTCCTTCTATAACTAGCAATGAAGTTAGAAGGGCCTTGAAAGACATGACCAGGGGAAAAGCTGCCGGAGAAGATGGAGTAACAGTATATTTTATCAAAGATGGAGGAGATATCGTGTTTGAAAAGCTTGCGGCCCTTTATAGGCAATTTCTTACAACTTCAAGTGTACCAGAGAGCTGGAAGAACGCCAACATTATACTTATCCATAAGAAGGGAGACGTCAAAGAATTGAAGAAGTATAGACCCATTAGCTTGCTTTCAGTATTGTATAAAATATTCACCAAGATAATTTCCAAAAGAATCAGGGCAATACTAGACTTCAGCCAACCAAGAGAACAAGCCATGGCTTCAGGAAGGAATATTCTATGATTGATCATATCCATGTCATCAATCAGGTAATCAAGAAATCTGCGGAGTACAATCAACCTCTCTATAGGACTTTCATAGATTATAAAAAGGCATTTGATTCAGTAGAGATACCAGCGGTCATAGAGGCAATGCGTAATCAAGGAGTACAGGAAGCATACGCGAATATCCTTGCAAACATCTACAAGGATTCCACAGCTACCTTGGTTTTGCACAAGAAAAGTAGAAAGTTACCTATCAAGAAAGCGGTCAGGCAAGGAGACACAATCTCTCCAGTGCTATTCACTGCATGCTTAGAAGAAGTATTCAAGCTCTTAGACTGGGAAGGCTTAGGAGTGAGGATCAACGGCGAATATCTCAACAACCTTCGGTTTGCAGATGACATTGTCCTATTCAGCAACAATGGAGACGAATTACAGCAAATTATTGAGCACCTTAATCGAGAAAGTGTAAGAATTCGGTTGAAGATGAATATGCAGAAGACAAAGATAATGTTGAATAGCCTGGCAAGGGAACAAGAATTCAGGATCGCCAGTCAGCCTCTAGAGTCTGTAAAGGAGTACGTTTATCTAGGTCAATTACTCACAGGGGACCCTGATCACGAGAAAGAAATTTACAGAAGAATAAAATTGGGTTGGAGTGCATACGGCAGGCATTGCTAAATCCTGACTGGGAGCTTACCACTGTCGTTGAAAAGAAAAGTGTACAATCATTGCATTCTACCGGTGCTAACATATGGGGCAGAAACTTGGAGGTTAACAAAGAAGCTCGAGAACAAGTTAAGGACCGCACAAAGAGCGATGGAACGAAAAATCTTAGGACTAACGTTCAGAGACAGGAAGAGAGCGGTGTGGATCAGCGAACAAACGGGGATAGCCGATATTCTAGTTGACATTAAGCGGAAGAAATGGAGCTGGGCAGGCCATTTAATGCGTAGGATGGATAACCGGTGGACCATTACTGTTACAGAATGGATACCAAGAGAAGGGAAGCGCAGTAGAGGTCGGCAGAAAACCAGATGGGATGATGAAGTCAGGAAATTTGCAGGCGTAAGTTGGAACACGCTAGCGCAAGACAGGGGTAATTGGAGATCGCAGGGAGAGGCCTTCGTCCTGCAGTGGGCATAAAATATAGGATGATGATGATGATGATGATGAATTTGTGGTGCGTAGCCGTGGTAGCCATGGCAACCCGGAAGAAGAGGAGGAGAAGACATGCACGCGGTCTCCTCCTCGCCAGCTCCCTACCTTCCTCACCCCTGCCTCTCTTTTCTCCGCGGCACGCTGAGCCACGAGAAAAAAAAAAAAAAAAAAAGAAAAGCGAAAGCTTGCACTATGCCGCGCAAAGCTCAAGACACAGCGAAGCTGCCTATTGATATCGAGCGGCTAGCCTCAACGCGTTCGGCGTCGGCAAACAGCAGCGTTCTTGGCACTGTGCCAACCTTAGTTAGCCTGCCTGCGTTTGTGGTATGCCAGGAATGCTGTCGCTCGTAGGCGCCGACGCGTCCAGCGCTAGTCACGCGAAATGTCGTCAACGCGTTCGGCGTCGCCAAGCGACAGCGTTCTTGGCACTGTACCAAACTTGGTTAGCCTGCCTGCGTTTGTGGCATGACAGGAGCGCTGTCGCTCGTAGGCGCCCACGCGTCCAGCGCTAGTCACGCGAAATGTCGTGAAAGGGACGGTACCTATGAAAATGATCGCTTGAGAATACCTTCCTACATGCGTAGTTAAGTTAAACCAGGTGAAGACCTAGGAGGCAACCAAGTTCATACCTAACAGTAGCAGCGAGTAAGCTTCGCTGTGCCTAAGCTTTGCGTGACCGAGTGCGAAGTTCCCCGATTTTTTTGCACACATTTTTTTTTACCGATTTTTGGCTCCACTTATTTAAGGTCACCTCAGAACGCGATATAAGGCTTTCGCCTTAAAAAACAACCTGTTCTACATCGGTAACAGTATTCTAATAACCTACATAAGTGTATCAATATTCTTGGCACAAAAGTGTTTTAGACCAGATATGTCATTCGGACAGCAGAATACAGTTGTCAAAATATCATCTCAAGTAACCGCCCTTGTTTCCCTGGTGATTTGCGTAGCTCTAGACAAAATATTTGATAAACGCTCAAAATAATTGAAAAACAAAAACAAATTCTGCGAAGCAATTGGTTTACTACGTGTGTCTTTTATCTTGTCCCTTTGACACCATTTGAAACTTAACTACATATTGTGTTTTTATGACTTGGTGTGCGCTTTCAATGGCCCGGGCAACACAGGTTTCCCATATTATCGAGGCTGTAGGGGTTCTTCATGCAATTTTTGAGGCACGAACAAGCGGCAGCAACTTTCCTCCTCTCCTCCCCACCCGATCAGGAACCCGATTTTAATCCGGCCTATACCTTTAAAGATATTACAGTATACTATCAAGATAGTCATCGCCTTTACCCCCGCCCATGTAAAGGCCTTAGGAAGGAGGATGAGCGGCTTTTTCTCCGCCTTCTAACAAATACTTTGCTGTGCCCGGCAGTTCTAAAGCATTTTGACCCCTCCTTTAGTGGCAACTGCCCACACTGTGGTGCGGTGTCTTCAGACACCTATCACATGGTGTGGGCCTGCCCCTCCAACCCGGCCATCCCTCCCATCCCCAACCCCACCCGGGAAGACTGGGAGGCGACCCTGCTCGGCTGCCACGACTTACAGGCCCAACAAGCCTTAGTTGGGCGCGCCCGGGCGGCTGCTGCCGCCACTGGGGTCCCGAACTAGGGACCTCCACCCAGTATTTGTAAGGATCAGTCCCTTACGGGCTGGTCCAAGTATACTTCCTGTCCCTCCATAGTGAAATAAATGTTTTCACCACCACCACCACCACCTGGCATCTCTTTCGCCTTCTCTCGTAGATGCGGCGACCTTTTTTTATGCTCTCTCTCTCTCTCTCTCTCTCTCAGTTGTCTCATTCCAGTTGCTGCGCGCGCGTAATCCCCTTAGAACTCGCGTGCTTGGTGGATAGCGTTGGTGTAATTTATATTATTAACACATTCTGTGCCTGCAGTTTAGGCCTTGTTAGGCCTGCCAGAGGTGCAAAAACTATTTCTTGTTCTGCAGCAAAAGGGCCAGGTAAATCACGGTCAGCGTTGAAGCATGCAGGCAAACCAGAAGGCGGTAGAGTTTTATTGCGATAACAATTATGGACACTCCAGGCGGATCTTTATCTCATTACTAATTCGTGCTCGTGACAGTCACGACCACGTCACAACTATTGCAGGAAGCTATAGTGCTAACTCGGTTGTCTTTGTGAGCACGTCCGAAGTGAAGCAGCGCCGGCAATGATGTGCGTGCGTGCGTGCGTGCGTGCGTGCGTGCGTGTACGCGCGCGTTTTATTTTGAGGAGGGCTGCTTTAAGGTATAACAGTAAAAATTACATCAATTGATGCAGGCCTGCTTTGTGCAGAAAGTTAGGTGTCTCTGCAACCCACGCGCTGAAGTACTGAGGTGGTCAGATCTTGTGATCAAGGGCTTCCGGATGTTCCGTGTGTCTGGGCAAGTACAAATCATGTGACACAGATCGGCCTTTTGGGCCAGGGTTATACAGTTTGGGCACGCCGTATCGGAATTGATGAAGCCCTTTCACTTGCAAGTGATCGCGGCGGGGAGGGCTACCCCGTCCCGTATCCCCTTTCGTAAAACTTCCTGCACCCTAGCGAGGTTGTGGGTTTAGGGAGCGGACACACGGGTGACAGAAAGCACGCCTTTTGCGTCTGAAGAGGATTGGGCAAAGGGAAGAAAAAGTGAGTCTCCAGGTACTAGAGGTGTCAGCGTATACGTGTTTTTCGTGTTGCTGGTGCTCTTTGATCCACTCTGTAGAAAAAGTGTACGTGTACTGTCGCGACGAGAAAAGCCCCGCGACTTCTGCAACATTCTGTGTGCTATAAGTTGGGTCACGCCAAGGCTTCGTTGCACCATTTCAATGAAAGGTTTACATGCTTCGAGCAGAACGACTGCTTCGCCATGGCGAAAAAATCGGCCCGAGACCAATTTGGCTTTGAGCGCCGATATTGCGATTGTCCCAGTGTAAATGAACACTTTTCGATAAGGCAAGTCGTTATGAAGCTTATGTATTATGCAGACATTCTGACATGTTAGCTACGCCACTGTCTTCAACCCACGCGCTGAAGTAGGATTAGCAGCTGTTTTCTTTCACTTGCAAGTGATAGCACATCCCCTTTCGTGAAACTTCCTGCATGTGGGTTTAGGGAGCTTAGTAACAGATTCAGCGCCGCGACCTTGTACCCAGTGTAAATGAACACTTTATAAGGCATGAAGCTTGTGTATCAGCAGCTGCTATAACACACAAAGCAGTGTATATCGATATCCGCGGCTTCTGCAGGCTTGCGAGAAGAATTCGTCCGCAGGCGTCGCGCAGGAACATTTCTGATTTGTCGACCGCAGCCAGTTTCGTCAACCTGGCGCTTCGCCGTCGCTGTTTTTTCCGGTGGCCACATTGCCGCATTTTGCTGACCATTTGACCTCCAGTATGTCTTCTTCGTTTAACGCGACAGCGTTACGGGACCCATGTTGCAGAAAATCCGGCGTCGGTGTCGGCGTAAGGGCCGGCGTCCGTGGTGTAGAAAATCATTGCGAACCGCCCCGACCACGCAGGCCCTGAGGCGTGGTATAGAGGCGTGGTGCAGAGGCGCTTGTGAACTAATCGAATTTCTCAAAACAAAATGCGTCAGAAAAATCGTAAAGTACGACGTAACCACAACCCACAGACGTGTTAGCGTCAGATTGTAATTGAAATATACGAGAAAACATAATTCTCTTACGCGGGAACTCAAACACGAGTCCCTTTTCCGGCATTTCCACCACTTGTACAGCAGCGCGCCGTGGTTTGCTCCTTGCAAAAATATTATCCAAATGGCGCGCGCCTCCTCGGCAGCCGCATGCGGAGGCAAAGTTGGAGAAAAGAGAAAGCTGCAGTTGCTGGGAAGCCTAGTAAGCAGCCAGGGATCTTTA
This sequence comes from Dermacentor silvarum, assembly GCF_013339745.2. NCBI lineage: Eukaryota > Metazoa > Arthropoda > Arachnida > Ixodida > Ixodidae > Dermacentor > Dermacentor silvarum. Next base: position 227,506,784 of record NC_051154.1, on the reverse strand, counting down.
AATGCTATCGCGTTCCACTCTTAAAGGCGAAGCTTAAGCGCCTTCCAAAATTTTGTTTTCCTCTGCATTGTTCGCGCACCCATTCAAACCATTATTCCCACCGAAAAATCATGTACGTAACACATTAATAGGTTTGTGAAGATGTCTGTTGCTTTCGGCTTAATTATGGTTGCAAGCTAATGCACCAACACGTTTTACTGCGATAGCAATTATATGGACACTCTAGGCGCATTTCTGCCGTCGTCGCCGCCATCGGCGTCGCCATGATGTTCTGTATAAAGTCCAAGGGCAATAACATCGTCGCCGCGCGTAGTGTGCTGTATGGGCGAGTGAAAGCGTACGAGGGTAAGCCGACGATGGTGGCTCAATCTTACGCGCGCAATGCAGCAATGCGGAAGGCAACGGGGGGAGGGCAGGGAAGGGGGGATTCTACTTCGGCGGCGGCCGCGCGGGCCCGATTTTGGAAGCGATCTGCGATAGGTACAGAGTGCGCGCCAAGTGCTGATAGCTTCGTGCGCACTGTGTTTTCGCTGCTTAGTTAACGTTGAAGCGAGAGGCAGCACGATGGCCAATTTGCTTGCTGCTGCCGCCGCGCTTCCTCACTCCAGCGTTTGACAGCGAGTGTGCGCGGTCATCAAGTGAGATGTGTTCATGTTTGCTTGTGTGCGCCGTTCATGTTTGCTTGTGTGCCGGTTCATTTAGGTACACGGGCCCCCTCACATCGAGTTGGAGCGACTTGGGGCCTTTCGCGGCGATGCGGAACGAGGGTATGGGTGCAAAAATTTGATCCCTGGTCTTAGAAGAGCCCGTAAAATGCGAAAGAAGATCTAACGTAGCATCATTAGAGTATATCATCTCAAATTGGACAGCGTTTTTCCAGTTAGTATAGCCCCAAAAGCCACGGTCCTACATATGGAAAACCGTGCCGTGGTCTGCGTTCTCTTCCTGAATAGCCCTTCCCGTTCAAAGTACTGGCACGCTTTTAGAGGCGATGGCACATTGACGTTCCACACTTCTGTGCGAAGATCGCCGCCTTCAGTGACATTATCATCTCTCATGACTACCGCATGAGCCCTCGTCATGCTGCTAAAGCCTGGGAAGTATCTATTCAAACTCGCATTATACCGCCGAATAGCGCTGGCTAGCGTTGTGGGAAAAGTAATGAAAGAGGGATCTTCGCTCACATGGAACGGTACGTCGAAAGCCACGTTTGCCCAGGCCCTATGCGGCCCCGTACGTGGTTTTTGGCGGGACCTATCATCTATAAACAGTGCCGCCGAACTCGATAAATGCGTACAGCATCCTAAATCACGTTATCGTCTATCTGCCCCTATGTTCCTAAGTGTCAAAGGGGCGTACGACAACGTATTTTACGAGGGCAAAATCAGTGCTCGCGAGATGGCTGGTCTTTAGGTAACATATATCGCGTAACATATGACAAGTCAATAAATGTATGTCTGATTTTTTTTTTTTGAGCTCCTTCTTGGCGTGCACCGACGACCCAACCACCCGACACTGTGCACCTGCCGTGGCGTTCCTCAAGGCAGAGTACTAAGCCTTAACCTGTGCAGACTCATTCATTGGCTTTGTTGAACACCTGTCAACTGCAAACCAAGTTACCAATGTACGCAGATGACATAGGTGCCTGAACTTCGGGCTAGGCATCTCCTCAAACACGTGCAATACTTCAGAAGGTTGCTACTTCGACAACGGTGTACCTTTGCAGCCGAAGTGTAAAAAAAATAATCAAACAAATGCACACTGGTAGCGTTCTGGCAAACCAGTGGCACCCTATACGGTGTTTTTATAAACAGAGAGGTCATTTCTCATGATATACACAGGACTAACAGATTTCTAGGGATTATCATTGATACAGCTCTGTTCTAGAACCCTCATATGACTACACATTAAAAACGCTCGACGGCAATTTCCCAGCTGTTTCTAGACGGAAAAACTTAGCGACGTTCAGTACATGTTATGTTGTAATTGTGCAGTGCACTCTTTCTGAGCTTTCCGAGATGCTCCTTGCGCGTACTGGCCAACACTTGCAGGACATATCTTCGAGCACTACACATACCGGGCTCTCAGAGTTTGTCTCGGTTTGCCGGCCATAATGCGTATCAGCAGCGGCAACTATCTCAATCGCTCGGGACCATCCAATACAAATACTAATTGCCGTGTAAGCGCGAAGAGTGCACATTAGGCACCTTGCCCAGCCCGTTCTCAACGTCTCGCTTCGCTTCAGACACGGCACAGACAGCTTTTTCTGCTATGAACTCTGCTTATTGTACCAGCCTTTCATTTCCGCAACTAAACCATCGATTCCTCTTTCCTCTGGTTCAACTCGAAATACACCTCACCATACCATGAATAAGAAAAGAAGTCTGAACTTTCATCTGCTCTTAAACAATTATACGTTCTCCTTTTGTACGAGAGATACACCGACCATGTTCATATTTATACTGATGTTACAGCGACTGTCAACTATTCGGCGGGAGCCATCAACTTCCCAGCGATAGCCACCACCGTCAGCTTCACGACGTCCCACACGACATCGACGGCTGCGGAACTTTCAGCTCTTCGGACTGCACTTCGTCTCAACAGCCAAGAACAACCTCGAATATTGGAGGACGCTTAAGCTTCGCCTTTAAGAGTGGAACGCGATAGCATTTAAGGATTTCTGACTGCTCCTGACGCTTCCCGGCAAATGCAGCTTATGTAACCGTAATGTTTGCCAGGAAACGCTAGCGGCGAACGCTATGCACGAAGGCGAGCTTTCTGGTAGAAACTTGGCCCCTAGCGTGAGCCGATCTCGGCGGTAGTACACATCCTCGCCAAAAAAAAAAAAATACATCACTTTCAGGTTTCTGTTATTGTTTCACACTCGCACTTTTAATATTTCAATCTGAAAAGATTTAACATAAAAGGCATGCGCTGTGGGTATTTTGTTTCGTGACATTTGTTTGTGGGCAGTCATTCTCAAAATTCCGAGGAATAACTTAGTCAAGAATGTAAGACAAGGTTTGAGCTACAGTACTTATAGAATGGTGTGGCAATATAACCCGAATATACCGCATGTCATATAGCAAGGCGTGGCATGTACAGATATACCTAAGTAATACGGGAATTTGCGCTGACGCCGACACCGGATTTTTGCGACACGGTGCCCTTAATGCTATCGTGGTCAAACGGTCCGTTTTATGCGACTCGAAGACAGCGTTGCAGTCTTTACTATCAGCCCTGCGGCGTGGACCTCACGAACAATTGCTGTTAAAGATTACGTTTTTTTAACACCTTGGCGAAAAAAGGATATCATGTCACTTTTAGGTGAATTCGAAGCCATTGAGGCGTCATACGATAGATAGCGAGCACGCCGATGACGCTGCTTGGTTCGCTCGTGAAGACAGCACGCATGAATTCATCGGTTTGTGAAGGTCAGATGCAGCTATGGATTGATTCCCGTGCTCGCACAAGGCATCACGTTGTCCGTGTGGAACGCGTCAAATGTTCAACACAGCTGTTCCGCTTGGGCTCTTCGCTGCGCCTTCAAATTCCTTCTGGATTCTCCAGACGGGAGGCAACCCCGTTTCTCGACTAAGGCAAGATGCCTTTACGAAATATATTGCCCATTTTGTTTCGTAATGGTAAACAACGCTGTGTGTCACGACTGTGGTCGCGAGGAGCACACGTTTTAACGCGACAGCGTTAAGGGCCCCGTCTCGCAGAAAATCCCGCGTCGGTATCGGCATGGATGTCGGCGTCCGTGGGGGAAAAAATCATCCGTAACCACCCCGACTGCGCAGTCCCTCCGTGTGGCCTTGATAGTGCAGTAGAAAATCATTCGGAACCACCCCGACCGCGCAGGCCCTTCGTCGTGATGCAAGGTGTTAGTGAATAAAAAATGAATTTCTCACAGTGAAAACCGTCAGAAAAATGGCGAAGTACAACTTGAGCACAACCAACAGACATGGTGGCGTCGGACTGTTATTTCAATGTACGAGAAAACATAATTCTGTTAGGAGGAAACTCAAAGACAAACCTCTTTTGCCAGCATTTCTACCATAAAAACACCGGCTCACTCGGGTAGCCTACTTGCGAAAATCTTATCCAGATGGCGCTGGCATCCTCGGCAGGTTAGGGAGCCTACATGCAACGCCGTTTTAGGGTGGTGACAGCCTTTGTAAGGGCACTTGCCGCCGCCAGCTAAATTGCCGGGTTAAATCTGGTGCACACAATCGCGAAAGACCAGCCGACAGACCACATTTCCCGCAACCCTTGGTGACGTGAAATTACTTAACTTCTTTTAATAAACTTTGGCCTCAGCAGCCAGAGACAAATGGCGCGTCTGAGCGCCGTACACGGCACGTCTACGTTTTAGTTAAACAGACTAGTAAGGACAGTCTTCATTACAGCACACTTCGAAAAGCACCCTTTATATATTATATGCAACTAGAAGGCTACGACAATGCTTAATACAGTTCACGTTCTTGACGTGAGATAATGCTACCACAAGCACGCCATCGTGCCATATAAATTGCTTGCTTTACATGTGTCGCACGACATGCAATAGAAAAGTAAGTTTGATGTAGTAAAGTAAAAGGAAAATGCAACTAGTATATTAAAGATGTATGCAGGTTTCTTGTGCGCACTGGCGCAAAACTGAATTAAGGAAATTTAATAGATCGCGTGCCAACATGAGTACATCAGAGTGTGACAAAAAAAGGCAGAAAGACTGGGGACCAAAATAGCTACCCACCAAATTTGGCGGTAAATAGCGGTCAAAATCATGGTGTTGTCACCACCCTAAAACGGCGTTGCATGTAGGCTCCCTACGGCAAGTCAAATTGGGACTTGGCCTGCCAAATGCGTGTTGGACACGCGCGCACGTCGGGGCAATAGCAAACAATTAATAAAATAATGAAAAAAAAAGGTCCTAGGGCCTTCACATTTTAAGATAAGACGAGTTATACAGCCCCTGGAAAAGGTATTCCCAGCAATGCATTTCTGTTTAAAAGTGAAGCCGACTTTAAGGAGATTGGTGTAAGCTTGGTCTTTTTGCGCTGACTTTCCCGCGTTCTGTGTTGCAGGTGAATGAAGCCTACTTGCCGGATGCGAACGATGCGATGCAAACGGGTCCTGATAACGCTATCGCGTTCTAGTCTTAAAGGCGAAGCTTAAGCGTCCTCCAAGTGTTTCTACTGTCCTCGATGCATGCAGTGCACAGAGATCCATTATGTTCAGTAGAAGTATTCCGCCCTTAGTCCAATTGTTCAGAGTGCGGGAGTAATGTGCAGCATCATGCGTCTAGTGGATGCTGCTGGATCGAGATAAATTCCTTTTCAGCAAATTGCGGTGCCTTATTGGTAGGCCACTGCAAATCCTGCAACGCTCATGCCGCCAAGGCAGCCTCTGAGCGATATATGTTACGCGAAGCGATAAGCTATAGGTCATCGATTTATATCTTGGCGACTGATGAGGCTCTGCAGGCCTAGGTTGGTAATGTTGGTATTGGCTGTCGAGTAGAGGAATCTTGTAACGTGGCGCTGGGTATATATGGCTTCATAAAATGATATAACGAGAGAGAGAGAGAGAGAGAGAGAGAGAACTCATTGATGCATCATGGCGGGACTTGCCTGGCGGCACGCCTATAGCGTGCTACTTCAGACGGGTACGATGAAAAATGAAATGATATGCAAAGTTCACGTCACCAGATACACATCGCATAAAAAAACACACCACAACACGCAGCAAACAAACTAAATTGTATCATTGGGACCAGTGTCTCTCAGCAAGGTAAAACGTGCCTTCGTCGTTGGGAGAGGCTTCCACGAGGCTACGTTGTTTGATTGAAGGGCGCTGTAGTATTAGCCATCGCAGTTATACTAGGTGTGCAATAAGGACGCGTACTGTGCCGATTCACCCCCACGCCCGCGCGGCGTTGTACGGGTTGATGACCGCAACGAAAAGCCCATATACTCACACAGGAGAATAGTGCAATGCTTTTTTTTTTTTTAAACTCGGATACAAAAAAAAAATGGTTCTAGGTGGGTAAGTCTATTTGTTTGCAGGCGCTTCTCTCTGGCGTCTGGTTCTATATAGTAAGCCAATTGAGAGAATACTCGAAGCGCCCAGATGAACGACACCGCAAAGTTGGACGGCTGCCGACATGCGACGTTCTCCCCGAGTGTACAGCAGAGGCACGCATGACCGCAAAACGTGCGCACCGGCTTGTGGTCTCGCACAAAAGGATGTTTGCCTTGGTGTGGCAAGCGCCCTCCCGCGCGCGGGAAAATGGCGAAGCCAGAGCGCGCGCATAGTACATAGTACACAGTTCGTACACATAGTATAGTCGTATATATACGCAGGGACAAACGAACCACCGTCGCGATCGGGGCCAAAGGGCCCTCTAGGCGGACGACCTCGGTCACTCTCCGGGAACGAGAGGTGTGGTGGGGTTACAGCACGCATCTTTGTGTGCTCTCGGATCGGCGATGTCCTCCTCCTCCGACGACGACACATAGGCGCGCACAGAGACAACACACACACACACACACTCATGGGCGCGCGCGTGCGCGTGTTCGCAGTGTCGTTGCGAGCCATATGCAGCGCGAAAACGGTGTCAAATCGTCACCTCGCCAAGCGGAACCGATGCTCTAAGGAGAGGATGCGCGCCCGGCAGTGGTGCCCGTTTGTTTTAGAGAAGCGACAGAAAAAAACGCCGAGCGTGAAGAGAAAGAAAGAAAGTAATAGTAATAATAAAAGCCCGAAACGGGGTTCAGTTTCCGCGTGCGGCGGGCCGCCCCGCCGTACGCGCGTGCCTGCTGTCCCAGCGGCGCGTGGCCCCCTTTCCCTCCGTTCTGTGCCAGCGCCCGCCGCGAGACTTTGGCGACGGTGTGTATACGACTCTCTATTTTTCTGGCCGACTTTCAAACTGCTCGCTCCGCGTCGCGCACGCAATACGCGGGACTTTTCTTTTTTTTTTTGTTATTTTTTTTTTTGGTTTGCCCCTTTCTTTTCCTGCCTGCCAGTTTCACGCCGTTTTTGAACGACGAGCTCTCGCGCTTCGCTAGGAAGTCATTACTTTCCGCCACGTGTAATCACTTTCCGACGTTCCTTTCGCGCCAGCTTCCCCCCATCTTCCAGAATCAGTTTTTTTTTTTTTTTTTTTTCTCGTCGGCCACTGTCGGTCGTCTACGGATCAGCTCGTCTCCGTGGGCGTCATGTTCGACGCAACGCAGCAGGGGTTTCGGGAACGAGGAATAATCTAGTTTCCGGATAGGAAACGTTCGATGCTAACTTAATTACGTGATATCGCCTTGACCGAATACACTCAACAGTTAATCTAGAAAGAGATTCCAAAGCTGTTTTTTTTTTTAAATTAGTATTAGTAGTATAGTAACAATTCGGCGTCATCTTTATCACGAATAGGCTGCGACACCAATTGGTCAATTGAATGAGAGCATCCCGTCCACGCAAAGTGTTGCAATATCCTCCTGAGGTCCGAACAGAACTATTTGGTATAATCGCTCTTCAAGATGGTCTTTATTGTCTACCGTTATGTTGTGAACTTGAAACACAATTTAAAAAAAATTTAACTACCACGGTTAGATGCCAAAAAGTGCGTCTGCATGTACGTACGTGAACATCTCTTCATCTCCTCATGGTTGCTATGGTAAAAACTGTATTTCACTCCTTAAACGCAGAGATCAAGATGTAACTACGTGTAGTACATTGCCATGTTGCTGGCGCGTCAGGTATTTTCACGCATTCTCAGTGATTTCGAAACACACCTCAAGTTTGCTTTCGACCGTCTGGGACGACACAAAGGTCTAGATCAAATGAGTGTCAAATTGCTCGAAAGCGTATGACAAGAATTTGAGTAAACCACTTCTTTATAGTTACACATGCACAGTACTTTATACCACGAATAAATATTTTCCGTAATGCTTGCGAGTGAATTTATATAAAAAATGTAGCAGGCAATGTGCAATGTATTGTACAAGGGGTTACAGGAGGATATACGTCTGTGTAGAATTGATTTCACAGTATGTGATGACGTAGCCTTGAATATTCTCAATGGCAACTGCCGAAGTACCGATATTTCGATAAGCATGAAAGGTGTGCTCTCCACGATACACATCTATTCGTGCCTCTGCTTAAAGCAATTTTCAGTTGCTTCTTTACATTTTTTGCCTCCTCCATATTTGCTTGTCACGGGCAAATGATAGACACTTCCATTTTGTGCCGGTTGTCTCATTTTGTTTGAGTACCATGCATTTCGCGCTTTCATAGAGTGCAAGAAAAAGTCCAGGGTCTTGACTTGTTTTGTCACAACGCTAATGAGAGAGAAGTTCCGCCATCGTAAAAAACATTGGGTTTGGCACGTCATACACGAGACGCTATTCTGGACGTTGCAAAGTTCCGCGGCGCTACCAGTCGGCGAAAACATAAGCTCTCTTTCTCTCTCTCTCTCTCTCTCCCCCCCCCCTGCCCTTCTTACTCTGGGTATTTCTCAACGTATCGAACTATCCAGGAGCAATATTTACAAAATGGGCACCTATGTCTGAAGACATACTGTGTTATCTATGTACAAGCGACCACTGGTCCTTGAGCTGAATTCTCGTAAAGACGCACTTGTCATCGGAACGACCATCGTTGACGCCACTCCCACATCGCTCCTTAACCCTATAAATGATGTAGCCTATATCATTGTCAGAATCTCCGTGGTCAGAATGCAATCGGCGGGGAGAGGCGCTGGTGTGTAGCTCAATGTCAACGGTTCTCTGAGTCGGTTTTTTATAGGGATGAGTTTGCCTGGCACATATTTTGTACAAGAGAGACCGTAAAACAAAAAGCCTTTGCCGAAATGTCACCCTGAACAACGCTGCCAGATTTTCTAGTTGCTGGCAGAAATAGGCATAAAAGGTTCGACATCCCCGGACATGATTGTGATCTATTGCGTGCGCGAAGCTTCTGGTCATCGGATTTGTCTAAAGATGGCACCACTCAAACCTTGTTGCAGTCGGCTAGGTAAGTCCAATATGAAAGGCAGCACTTCACTTACATTCAAGAAGGTTATTTGACATTTTAGTGCTTAAAGTAAGAAAGTATGATACGCAATATTTTTTTTTAACAGGTGAGCTATACAGTTAGCAAGTATCACCAATTCGGAATTCTAACAACACTTGAGCAGTAATTGCAACTGGAATATCGATTAGGTTCCCTTTCATACCGGACCACATTGAACCAACAGAAAGCTCAGCGTGTCCCAAACATTTCGAAGTTCTTCGCAATAGTACAATTTACGCGTTCGAAGTAATAACTATTAGCTTAGGAAAGCAGTTGAACTTGCAGAAATCCGCCCATTGGCTGTTGTGATATATGCACGTGCGACACCGAGCACACCCTGCAATCTGCATACCCGCAGCAAACTCAGAAGAATTGCGACATTACATGTGCACGCACGGCGCCATAGCGGCGCAAGATGCCGTTCACAAGTTAGTATATATGTGCCAAGCTATGTGAACAAAGTGCGTGAGATGCAGAGTATTTGATTGCTTGCGCCAACCAGCGACGGCTATAGTTTCTTCCGGCTGCTCCAATTTCACCTGATTAAGGCACAATGATGATACGTTCAACATGCGTAGACTCTGAAAACAAGAGCGTGGAAACGCCAAAGAAAAAAAAAAATGCCCGTCATGAAAATCGCAAGGCATGACAACAAATTTTCACTTAATGATAGGGATGTGTTCACCTAATTACGATGTTCCATAAGAAGCGCTCTCTATAATGAACGCGGAAGATCTTGACGCACTTCAGAGCCAGCTAAATGTTCCTGCCGAAGGTCAACAGGCTTACCTGAATACCGCAAACTAAAGATGGAAAAACCCTAGATACGCATCGTTCATCGTTCAACAACAACACCGGTCTGCGATCGATCTCTACGACAAATCAGCACGCAGCTCGCCAAATATACACTTTCCCCTCGTGGCTCTATTTCTGACTTGCTTACGCGAACCGCGCCTTTCATTCATAGAAATACGCTCGAGCGCCGTGAGCGATTATTTCCGACCTTGACGGGAGATCTGCGTTGCGCTTCGGTTGCACCGTTGATGGAGTCGTGCTGGCCGTTATCTGATCAAATATATGATTGCTGACGCTCGCATTTTTTAGGCGAGGATAACTTTACGCAATGAAGATATATTTTCTCAGAAGTTTGACATAGCGAGCTACACCACCTCTCTTTTCTTTTTTCTTTCTCTATTCTTGTCAAGGCCCGAGTGTCTGTCTGTATAGCAGTAAACAGCGCCGGTGCGGCCGAGTTTGTCTATTAAGCATGCGTGCAATGGCGGCCAGGTATATATAGTGCTGCATGCTGCGCCAACTGCGCGGCTGTGGGTACGGAACTCGAGAGCAACCAAAATGCTTGCGGCAGCTCACTAGGGGAAGTAAATAACTAATGAGGCCCATGTTGACAATGCAGGGAACTGTGGAACGCTGGGCTCCGAAATTAGAACACTTGAGATCCTAGGGCGAGGAAGTTGAGGTTAATAATAGGCCCATATACTGCAGGTTGGGTCACATACGGCAGACATTACCAAGGTATGACCGGCAGCTCACCGCTATCCTTGAAAGGAAAAGTGTTCAATTATTGCATTCTACCCGTGCATATGTGGCAGAAACTTTCAGGTTAACGAACAAGCTTAAGAAGCATAGAAGATATTATATAGTTGCGATTCAGAGGAGTAAATGGAATTGAACAGGCCACCTAATGCGTAGGGCAGATGACCGATGGTCTATGATAAAGTTACCAAATGGGTTCCATGAGAAGAGAGGCACACTCGAGGACATCAGAGAACAGATGATGATGTTATGAAATAAGGTAAATTTGTAGGCGTAGGATGGTGTCAGGTGGCGCAAGACAGGGTCTATTGTAGTTCGATGGGAGACGCTTTCGTCCTGCAGCCGATCAATCGGCGCCTTATGCGCTCGATAGGAGTAGCTGACTCTGTGGCTATCGAATAAATTGCAACCCTTATACGTCCGGCCAACCTCTCAATCACAGCGGGCGCGCACCCACGATGCATGTGTCATAAAGATAGTGATAAATTAACAGCACATATCTTTTATTCGGTCGTTTGATAAAATGGCCCTCTATCACGAAGTTCACTATATACGTGTTACTGGGTGTCCCCCACAGTTGTTGATTTTGTTCAGTCATTGAGGAACAGATCGTGTAGAGAGACGTGTAGGATCGGTACGAATGAAGTATGCGTCTCGTTTACAGTGTAGAAAAACGCAAGTTGTTCGTCTCAGGCTATCGGGCTCGCCGCTCAGGGCAACGGGTTTTCTTGCCGTTATCTTCGCTGCTCGACCCACTAATAGACAAACAGCGTGTCGCACTTTTGATGGCGCTGCGACCCCGTACGCGTGGAGGCGTATACTCACATCCACATACTTTTTTTAAAAAAATGTTTCGCGGGCTTTCTGTCTGCCAGAAAAAATAAACACGTGATGTGCATATCTTGCGGGCAACATTTCACTTTCTCTACAACTTTTCATAGGCATCTTAAATATTGAAACAATTAATAAGTTAGTTAATTACTTTTAATTGACTATTTGGACGTTAGGGACTAAGAATTTTCTGGTAGTTTCTTTACTGGATTCCAAAAATGTACTTGCATGGTCTTATTCTCGTAGACTGATCTCTTTTTTTAAGCTTTTGATAGCTGGGACACCCTGTATATCGATCGTTGGCCAGAAGGCGCGGGAAATCGAAAAGTCACACCTTGGAGGCAACGATGACAATGCCCTCAATCACGCGCAAATTAACGTGCCTGATTTTGGCGCCGGGCGTAGACCCATCTACCGTCAAAGCGTGATAGCTGCGCTTTCAGAGGCCGTTTATCGGCAACGCGCGTGCTATTGCGTAATGTTGCGACTTGCGACGTCGTGCTGGATAAGTGGTACACAAGAGGGCCGGGGCCTGGGCCGCAAACGCAATCGATGCCTTGCCGCAATGAAAAGGTTACCGGGTTGTGAATACGATCAAGTTCGATTGTTCCCATCGCGCTTGAAGGTTACCGGCTCTGACGCTCTGGCGTAGGAAAACTCGCTTTCGCGCGATTTCTTCTCGGGGCAGCAAAAAAAAAAAAAAAAAAAAAGAAAGAAAGAAATAATGCCCACGGTAAAGGGAATGCTGGACAACAAAGTAATTTGGTATTTTCGACGACAGTCTAAAACCTTCCCCCTTATACAGCTGAAAAAGCCAATGTTTAAGAAGATGGTTAACTGTTACTAAAGTATTATTGCGCAACAAAAGGACATGGACGGGAGAGAAGAACACACACACCAAGCTCTTGGTGTGTGTGTGCTTCTCTCCCGTCCATGTCTTTTTGTTGCGCAATAATACTTTAGTAATGTATTACTAACTTGCCCGGAATGGTGCTCTCATGGTTAACTGTAGCTAAATGATTTATTAGACGGAATATGAAGCCATCCTGAATTCCGCGAGGTAACCGCAGACGCTATCGCATAAGCTTTCTCCGCATAGATTCCGCAGGTACATTTTTTAGACGTTGGATTGCGTTGGCTGGCATACCCTCCCAAGTTGAGTCGCGATTTAGCGGTAAATGCGAGAGAAATGCGTGAGCATTACGTCGCGCCTCTTTGAGGTCCCGGATCCCTGATTTAAATCCCGTTCACCAGATTGCACAGTGTTGGTCAGGAGCTCACTCGACACACATCCTGCCCCTTCGATGAGCGAAGTGCGACTAGTTGCCCTGTATACGTTACGTGCGTACGTACGTATACATACTTATGTACGTACATAGATACATAAGTACGTACAGTACACACACTACATACATACATACACATACATACATACATACATACATACATACATACATACATACATACATACATACATACATACATACATACATACATACATACATACATACATACATACATACATACATACATACATACACACACACACACACACACACACACACACACACACACACGCTCTTCTAAGCTCTTCCATCCCCTCTTTAACACGTGACCGCTTAATCCCATACTTCACACAGATACACGTTTTGCCATTTTGACACTCCTAATGCTAACGCATAAAAAAGTTAACGTCTAGACAATGAATCCGAGTAAAGTGTTAAAGAACTGAATTCATGATTTTTTTAATTTGGCTGGCAAATTATTATGAACTTTAAATGCGTGACAATCTTCATATTGTTAATGGAGAAAAAGGGGAAGAAAGGAGAAGAAAACAGTACTGCCGCCGGCGCGGGAGAGCCACCCACAAAGCCTCAGCACGACACCTGCGCTGCTTTAATAAATGAACTGCTACGACGGCGGTTTGTTCCGTTCACTTTATTGGGTATTTATGCACAACATGCATGTATAACGGAGCCCCACGGGTAGCCTTATTCTTGATTGATTCATTGATTGATTGATTGATTGATTGATTGATTGATTGATTGATTGATTGATTGATTGATTGATTGACGAGGTTTAGCTCGTCCAAAAGCAGCACAGAGGCTACGAGAGACGCCGTAGTTTACAGGGCTCTAGGTTCATTTTGAACACGGGTGGTGGAGCTCGGTACACGAGTGTTTAACTGCGACAAAAATTAAAAGCTCGCAACCGGGCTTGCTGTGTCCGTCCATCCGCTGTTTCCGCTTCGCCGGCGACGACGACCATTGTCGTCATCGTAAAGTCATCGTTGTTATCGTGTCGTCAGGTCAGCTCCTCCTCCGCAAGCATTACTGCCTTTAGTCACCATCTCAATGATACCGCCGCTCTCTGCGTCGGCGCCGCTCACTCCTGAACACGCAGTCGTGCATGTCAACCATGCCAGGTGCGCGAGCTTCACAATATGCACAGAAGCTGAGGGACAGCGTAAGAAACAAAGGCGCGGAGACGCGTTCGTCGAGACATGCGAAAACCTTCTGGTGTGTACACACGTGTATAGAGCCTGAACCTGCATGAGTAACAAGGCTGTGGGTTCTGTAAGCGTCAGCGCTTATTCATACGAGCGGGGGTGGGTGTGTCCGGCCAACTGTATGCGAAGGTCTAGGTCGCGCCTCCTTTTAGCAGCAGCGGGGAAGGAAGCGAAGGTGGTGGTCGCCGCAGAGCGACCGTCTCCGTTGACTGCGCTTGCGCAACGCTGTAAGCCTGATTCACAGCCACAGGTGCCGAGCCGCGCAGCCATGCGCGCGGCAACGCATCACGCGCCGGATTGCTTAGCCGCTTCCACGTTCACTGTCACGGCTTACGCCACTTTCTGTTGCTTTCGTTTAGTTTGCGAAGCCCGCACGACAGCCTTCGAAGAGACGCCGGCGGTACTGACCTTCTCGACGGGTGATCCGGACGAATGCACAGTGCTCACTTGGTCAACTACAGTTGTCGGGACCGTGTTTCCGCTCAGCTTCATCTGACGGGTGCGCGCTCGCTCGCGCTCGCTGCGCAGCGTAGAACTTGACGGCAGACTTGCTTCAGAGTAATAAGCAAGCATAATTTTCCTTCCAAGTTTAGCCTCAGTTTCGCAGCACTCCGGTCGAAACCGAGTACGCGTCAGCAACACGCGAGGTGTCAACACATCTGAGAAAACTGGACTGCGGCAAGACATGCCCACTGACTTCAACACGTGGGTTCGCCGAACGCTACTAGCACGTACGTCACAGGGGCTAATATCCGCTTTGGCGTTATGCTGCTGGGCATGAGGTCGCGGGTTTGATTCCCTGCCGCGGCAGCCGCATTGCGATGAGGGCGAAAAATAAAAAAAAGAAGACTTAGACTTCGGGCTTCTTACTCCTTTACAGCGACAGAAGCTGGCTCCCACAGCGGGCACCGCCATCTTCCCAAGAACGTGTTTGCCATGCACAGAACGTCGCGTTCGTCCCCTATACTACCGGTAACGTTTTCGGTTAGTACCTGTACTTTCCTCCTCCACTAATGAAGTCTCCAGTAATGGCGCAAAACTACAAACTCAGCTAGGCGTATATTCTGCATTTATTCTGCACAACTTGTCTATATTTGTATGAGTGATTACCTCTTCAAGTGCTGTGAATACGATTTGGGTGATAGTGCACCTGTTCCTCTTTAACTCGAACCGTTCTCTGCATGAGCCGGTGTGGTGTGAACCTGACCTTATGCCACAATTTTTTTTCTGTTTATTCCTGGGGCCTTTTATTTTTGGTCTGGACCCCGTTCTACGATATGGATCACTCGTGTACTCAACTTCGATGAACGCTACGTTTGCACGCAATATCTGCCCTCTAATGATAGAAATCACCCGCCGCGGTGGTTTAGCGGCTATGGTGTTGTGCTGCTAAGCACGAGGTCCCGGGATCAAATCCCGGTCGCGGCGGCCGCATTTCGATGGGGGCGAAATGCAAAAACGCACTCGTCTCCCGTGCATTGGGGGCACGTTGACGATCCCCTGGTGGTCGAAATTAATCCGGAGTCCCCCCCACTACGGCGTGCCTCATAATCAAATCGTGGTTTTAGCACGTAAAACCCCAGAATTCAATTCTAATCATAGAAATCTAGTTTGTGTATCTATGTTTCTTTTATGTATTAATTTTATCTATGAAGCAGTAGCCGGCTCCACTTCTAGGCACCAACGTCTTCTATTTATCGTGCATTTGAAGGGGAAGACAGCACGCCTTCCCGCACGCCCTTCGTTGGCCCATCTAATCTTCCTTGATTGACGCGCGTTAATTTAAACCCAAACAACCATTTCTAACAACGCAGCTTTGTGTCTTCCAATGCGATCGAAACGACAAAGAAAATAATAAAGCATCCTATATATATAATCATGTGGCCTTTTCACAACATATAGGGGAAGATGCCAATATCTTAGGCTTATATTAAACCTTTGTGCCCTCTAGTACAATAGCCTCAATATTACCGATGGCATATGCGTCATGGTAGTTCAAGTTTGTTATTTGTTGCTATGTGTTTATGTGGTGCGCTATGTAATTACGTGTACTTGCACTGGTCCACTCGTCTGCAAAACTGTGAACTTCTGTGCGTGTCCTCGAACAATTTCAAGTATCTTTATTTATTTATCAAACTGTGCATCATTATACATATTTGCGCATACTCATGCGTGTTCTTGTGGTATCGTCAGTGGTTTCTTAAACTTGCGCGTGCGTAACCTATATTTGTTCATGATCTTTGACTGTATTTTGTATTTTGACTGTATTATGTATTTTTGTATTTTGTGTGTCATTGTCACTGTGTCATTGCTTGTTGACTTCTTATGATATGATTAATAAAAATCGGGCCCCTCGGTTCCCTTTCTTCTCGTTCATTACATAATGAGGGCTCGAATCCAGCGTCATTGATGCATTCAGGTAGCATATGTGGGTTTATTGACCATTTGCCTTCACCCAAAAAGATCACGTACTCGTGACGCCTGTCACAGAAAGGATGTTCCACATCCGCCACCTAGGTTTGTAAGTGGTTGCGCTGGCTAACATTCCCAGGGTTAGTTCTAAGTGTAAAGCATAAGTACCCCAGAAAGTGGATGGGAAAACGGCGCCGCGGTAGCTCAATGGTAAGAGCATCGCACGCGAAATGCGAAGACGTCGGATCGTTCTCCATCTACGGCCAGTTGTTTTTTCATCTACTTTCATTTCCATTAATTTATCATTTGTTTAATTCAATTAGTATAATTTCCCCTATGTTGTCCTTGGTGTCATTGTTTGTTGGCTTCTTATGATATGATTAATAAAAATCGGGCCTCTCGGTTCCCTTTCTTCCCGTTGACTGTATTCAGTGTTTCTCGGTGCATTTTGTGACTGATTTAATTTTGCTTGTCATGCGGCCATGGGAGTAGCCGGTGTCACCTAAAGGCGGCAACCACTTCTATGCCGTCATGAAATATAAAACAAAAAGAAAGAAAGCAAGGAAAGACAGAAACATATGCAAGTTGAAACAATGACACATAGTTATCCTCAAGATTGCAGCGGTGTCTGTATAGGGTCAGCAGACACGCAAGTCGCGCATAAAACGCATGCTTCCATGGAATTCAAGAGGCGTTTGTCACTAGGAGTAGGAACCAATCACGTGAAGAATTTCTTTTTTAATTAGAAGAGCATACAGCCCAGATGACAAATGGTGAATTGTTGCTTTAGCTTTCACAGAAATATTTTGATTAAAAATCAACTTGTCAGAGGGTAAACATTCTAGACAGACGCACTGAGCTGCGGCATCTCTTGTTTGCTAAACAGGATACTTTTTGCAAGCTTCGAAACCACTATACTGCAGCTTAGCACTGTTTATATACCGCATTCATTTGTATATAGGCTCAGTACGCTGGTGCTTTAAATATATCTGTTCGCTACGCTTGCTTCAGAGGAATATTTTGTACAGAATTTCAGGGGAACGAACATTGTGCAAGGCACCGGTCTAATCATTGCATATGCTCTCGTGATATGAGTGTCGCGTTGTTAAGTTAAAAAGGTGAACAAATTATTTATATGACGTGCCATTTGAACGTCGCCACATGCTTCTGGCGATATACCACTTCGCCTCACCCGCTTTATCGGCTGTGCGGCTGGATCGCTCGCACCCCTGAGGTCACTGGTCGCCGCAGCGCTATGCCGAGGACGCGCTCAAGTGAGCTGGCGCCCGCCACCGGTGCAGTGCGAAGCCCCCGTAAATGCTTCCCGTATAGCACACGCACGCGTTGTGCGCTCCTGTACGGTTAACATGTACGGGCATGCGCTGTATGCAGTGTGGTGCAGTGGTGTGCTCACCTTGAAGCGCAGCGGCCCGAGGGGCGCGGCGGCGTACGGGACGCCGAGGAAGGCGACCAGGCCCCGGCCGGAGGGCGTGCGCAGGACGCGGCCTCGCAGCACGCCCTGCGGAATCGTCAGCTGCACCATCCGCTGGGGCCTGAAGCTCTGCTGCTGCTGCTGCTGAGCGGGCCCCTGGGGGTGGCCGTTGGGCGGCAGCTGGAGCGCCTGGTTGATCAGCTCGGGGCTGAGCTTGATGCCGTTGGGCAGCGGCGGGTACCGGTGCACGGGCTGGAACCGGGTCCTGGGGAAGTGCTGCTGCTGCTGCTGCGCGCGGCCGGCCAGCGCCAGCAGCAGCAGCGGCGGCAGCATAGCCGGCGCGAGCATCATGCGGTCGTCGATCGGCGGCTGGCCCGGCAGCGGCGGCCTGTCGTGCGGTCCATGCAAGCGCGTCCGCTCGGGGATGCCGCGTTTGGGGCCGCCGTTGTTCGCTCTCTGGTTATGGGGCCGGATGGGAAGCCGGGAATACACCGCGGAAGGTGAAAGGGGAACCGGGCCACGTGACGCGCCCCTCGCGTCACGCTGGCCTGGCTCCACACCCTTCGCCCGCCCGGCGTCGTCCTCCTGGTCGGCCGCTGCCACGCTCGCACACGCGCCGCTGACGCGCCGCCGGCGAGCGTCACAGCCGCCGACCTCGCTTCGAAGGTGCGCTTTCGGAGAAGTCCAGTGGACGCTCTTCGGGGCGAGGGGGGGTTCGATCAGCTGTGGACGCGCCTTTCTTTTCTCTCCGCGCCACTCAGCTTTTCGCGAGGCAAAGCCCATCTTGCGTGATCTGCTCGAGTGTTTTTTTCTTCTTGTCAAGGGCTTTATTGCTCGTGGTCGTTGCGGCCAGGACGCTTAGTTGTCCGAACAAAAGCGGCCAGGTACTCCTCGGAAGACGGTTCTTGAGACCGGTCGAAGGCCAAGGCCTGCTAAACGACGATTGCGGCGACGGTTGCTCTTGCGTGAAAGCGGTGCGCACTGCGTTGTCGAGCTCTCTTCGAAGAAAGTTATTTCCGCATTCGAAAACTATTGTAAGGAATATGCAAACTGCGACGCAGAAGCGCGCATTCGCATCGGCTGAATCAAAGCATACTTTCCCGCAGGGCTATCATTCGTAGCAGGGAAGAATATGTGAGTGTAAACATCAGGAAAGTCGGTAATGCGTGATCAAGCGAGATTATTTGCAATGAGGCACGAACGTGGAATTCACATTTGCGACAAAATTGGATTATAGTTGTTTACGTGGGAAAAACCTCATTACATTGAGCCCGACGATTTTCTAGAAGCTGTTGGGTTTGCTGGAATAAGCACGAAAACAATCGACCGTTAGTCCTCCCAACGATCCACGAGCGAATAAACATCTAAGGGGGACAATAATTAAGACTTAAAGCTTGTCATTTTTGTCAGTCATGCGATATAATTCTCATTAAGAGCCGTGTGCACGACTGGCAGCGTTTTTTTTTTTTTTTGGTAGAACATTTTTTATTACACGGTGTAGAACTTGTGTGTGTGTGTGTTTTTTTTTTTTTTTTTTTTTTTTTTTTTGCTAAGATCATCTTTAAAAATAATCTGAGGCGTTCCACAACAATAGGGGGGAAATGAAAGAAAGCAGCAACCCAGGAAGTAATGTTCACTTGCACTTTCAACTGCTTCCCACATTGAAACGCTCGTAAGTACATCAGACGATGACACGAGGTCGTCTGTTTAGAAAATGAGAGAACTCAGGCGATTTAATGGAAACTTTCGGAGTTTGCCTTCATTCAAGCCTTGGTTGCTACTCCATAGAGTTTTCAACGCAAATTTTGTATTAGGAAATTCAGTGCGCTGCTCGATGTGTATAGGACTAGGATGGTAGTGAGCGCGCTCTCTTGGTCATGTTTCGACAAGCTACTTCTGTCTGGGGTTTTACGTGCCAAAACCAGTTCTGATTATGAGTCACGCCATAGTGGAGGACTCCGGATTAATTTTGCCCACCTGGGGTTCCTTAAGGTGCCCTACAACGCAAGCACACGAGCGTTTTTTGCATTTCGCCTCCATCGAAATGCGGCCGCCGCGGCCGGGATTTAATCCCGCGGCCTCATGCTCAGCAGCGCAACGCCTTAGCTGACTGAGCCACCCCGGCGGGTGTTTCGACAAGCTATTGCACTAGATGTGAGGTCCGCAATAGCTGAGGCGAGTTCTGCTTTTTTCCCTGGAGAAACTCATTTTTCCCATGCTTTTCACCGCCCTAAGAGCTATAATTACCGCACTTCCGCAAGCGCATAGTTTTCCTGAAATCAAAGCGACCTTGTCGATGTATCATTTGGTGATGCAAAACACTGCCTGTCAGTCATCAAAGGCTCATATAGGATAATTTCTTACTAAACGCAGCTATACTCCAATGTAATGCTGACGGCCTGAGGTCCAAGAGTGCAGATTTCCCGAAACTGGTGGCACAGCGTGCATTCCCTGTGCTGTGCTTAACGGAAGCAGGCGGGGGTGGTGACTATCGCTTAGTGAACTAGATATATATGTTGTTTACAGATCATCTAGATCTGCTGGTCTAAACGGAGCGATTATCTGTGTGCGTGAAGACCCTGCCGTCAGTTAAATCAGGAGCGTCTACTTCTGATTTCCCGGAATATGTGGCAATCGAAGTCAAAATGGGAATCGTGCGTATATCAGTAACAAGTGTATATTTTCAGCCATCCACGAATGTTTCCTTTTCTGCCCTTATGCGGATTTTATGCGTGTTAAGGGCACTGTTATCATATGTGATGATTTTAATGCGCATCGCGTTAGGTGGGGAAGCAATCACCGTGGCCGCCGTGGAAACATGCTGCGGAACGCTGTCAGGAGAAGTGACCTATTTCTATTAAATGACGGCTCCATGACATTCTTACTCGGGTACAACTACTCAGGCTGTCTCGACCTTACGTTACGTTCACGTGATCTCGCAAGCGGCACAGAGCGGAGAACAGATGTGGAGACAAGAGGAAGTGACCACTTCCTCTTGTCTCCTCATCCGATATCGTCGTTTACGCAGTTCACCGCCTTGGCGAAGTACTAAGTTAACAAACCTGCGAGCATTCAGGTACCATATAACTCAGCAAGCAGACATGATAAGCGATGTAGAAAACATTTTTTTTTTAATTTATTAAAAATAACGTTGATCTCACATTCAAGATGATTCCTATGCCAAACGGTTATGCAGCCTGGGAATTATTCCGAGCTACTCGACAGAAAGCGTAACAAAAGCACCGGTGGAATGGTATTCTTGATGCGTACCTAGACGCTAAAAAACATACTCTAATATACACCATTAACTTCATCAACTAGGCAAAACGCGATGGAGAGAATTCTGCTCTTCATTACCGCATTTCAATCCATAGAATGCGAAAACACCCGTGTACTTAGATTTAGGTGCACGTTAAAGAACCACAGGTGGTCCAAATTTCCGGAGTCCCCCACTACGGCGTGCCTCATAATCAGAACTGGTTTTGGCACGTAAAACCCCATAATTTTTTTTTCAATCCATAGGTGAAGTTGTGGAAGGTTCTAAAGTAGTTTTGTCGACCTGGGACACAACAACAGCCATTTTGAGCTCTAGCCTTAGCAAATAAAGTTCCAGAAAAAAACAATTGTTTATGAATTTTGGCACATTATATTGCATCGAGGTAGCGCTTCGGACAATGCAGTGTTTCAAAACTCAGGCACAGAAGTTGAAGCACTAGTCATCTACCAGTACAATGAACAAAACCCGAAACTAGATCAGCCATTTTCTGTCTGAGAACTGAAACCTGCGCTTGAAACTTGTCGGCGTAACAAGACTGCCACCTGCCCAGATGGCATAACCCACGGCGCTTTCAGAAATCTTGGTCCCGCAGGAACATGTATCCTATTGGAAGTGCTCAATGACATTTCGATCTCAGAACGGCTCCCAGCTTCCTGGAAAACAGCAAGAGTAGTTCCATTATTGTAGCCTGGCAAGACACCTCTGTCTTTGGATTCAGAGTCAGCCATACAAGCTGCCTCTGTAGAACAGTAGAACATTTATTGATACCAGGCTTTAGTGGTGGGTCGAAAATGCCCAGAGGCTGTCCCATAACATGGTGGGGTTCCGCAGGCAGAGTTGCACCATGGACGCAATGATGGATTTGGTCACGCATGCAAAGCGCGAATGGTAATGTAGAAAAATTACTGTTGCTGCATTTCTCGATATTAAGCGCGCGTTTGATGCAGTAAGTCACATCCATGTTTTATACTGCCTGCATCAGCTAAGCATCTCTGCTCGGTCTCTGCGTTGGAACGCAGATTTTCTAAAGGGGAGGACAGTATTCATCAATACAGCTGACGGAAAGAGAAAGGAGCACAAATTGACACACTGTGTTCCGCAAGGAAGCGTGTTAACTCCTCTTCTATTTAATTATACTATGTCTCAGCTGCCTAGTCTCTTGCCTGCCTCCCTGAGCTACTCAGTATATGCAGACAATCTGTGCGTATGAATATTGAGCTAAAACATCCATTTCACTCAGCAGAGTCTGCAACAAGGCCTATATGCCATCAATGAATTTATTATTAATCGAGACATGGCCCTCTCACGTGAAAAGACCGCTGTTCTCCCAATAACTAGAGAGCACCTGAAAATGTTTAGTCTGTTGATAGATGGGAAACCTCTGAATCATGTTCGGCAACCCAAGTTCTTAGGCGTTGTCCTTGACAGAGGACTAACGTGGGCAGCGCAAGGAAACTACATGGAACAGAACATTAACGCGCTGATAAATGTTCTACAACGCATTGCGGGAATGAAGTGAGGCTGTTCAACATCATCACTGCTTCACGTGCACGGTGCAATCATAAGGAAAGAATGGCGTATTTTGCACCGGTCTCTTCACAATCTATCCCGCTCTTCGGAGGAAGCTCTTGACCAACTTCTGGCCAGGAGGTTGCGTATACCTCTTGGAGTATCACGTGCAACGGCAGGTGCTTGTGCTTTAGTAATTGCAGAGGTACGCCAATCTTTCTTTCGGGCACTGAGATATTGTTGAGACATGCCGCCATTGTCTTCGCCTGACAACTCAGTATGCCCATCACCCGCTTCTTCAGGAATTAAATCATAGAAACAGTGCAGATGTACACAGGACAATACAACAATACAGCAGCATTGTCCCAGAGAATAAGTTTTGGCCAGCATATGCTAAGTATCCTCCATGCCTGCTATCAACTCCAGAGGTTTCAACGAAAGTATACCGGGCATCTTTCCTAAATGTGACCTACCGGAAATAGCTGTGAAACAATTAACAGTGGGGCATATCTACTACACCTAAAGCATTACATTTAGGTTTACACAGATGGCTTGTCTAAAATTGAAAGTTCAACGTTTCTATTCCGCATACTATCTACGCATACCTCTGCCACAGCATTACTTTACGCCATAATGTCTGCCTTGACCTTCTTACGCTCACAACCACACTTACTCAAATGAGTCATCCTGAGCCACTCTCAAGCATCTTTATTGAACATTAATTCCACAAGCATGAACAAAAATAATCATGCTCAAAAATCATCATCATCATCAGCCTATATTTATGTCCACTGCAGGACGAAGGCCTCTCCCTGTGATGTCCAGTTACCCCTGTCTTGCGCTAGCTGATTCCAGCTTGCGCCTGCAAATTTCCTAACTTCATCACCCCACCTGGTTTTCTGCCGTACGTCCTCGACTGCGCTTCCCTTCTCTTGGTATCCATTCTGTAACTCTAATGGTCCACCGTTTATCCATCCTACGCATTACATGGCCTGCGCAGCTCCATTTTTTTCGTTTAATGTCATATAGAATATCGGTTATCCCCGTTTTTTCTCTGATGCACATAAATATGAAGCCGAAAACGTATATGAAAAGGCGATAGGCTTGCAACATGAAATTTTATTTACGTGGATTCCTAGTCACTGTGACATTCCAGGAAACACCGAGGCAGACAGTTTGGTGCATACCGAAAGTTAGATGATACCTCTCTGTCATAGCGATGTATGCAACAGTTTACGTCAACTTTCGGTCTGATTATCGAGAAATAGTTGGTCTGAAAATGGTGGTCTCAACTGCGTTTTATTTCAGATTGACCCAAACATACAGTTCAATCTCTCGGTAACGATTACACGTTCTCTCGAAATACACAGATTACGTCTAGGCACTGCAGTGCGCAAAGCATTTTTTAGATAGAATAGGACGAGCCGAAAGTGCAGTGTGCTCTTGCTCTGAATTCGAGGATATTGAACACCTCTTCTGTTTTTTTGCTTTTTTAAAAATAAAAATATAACAAAGAGATGGCTGAAGAAACTTACTCTCGCCAACTGAAAAAAAAAAAAACAGTAAACGACAGATTGACGTTTCGGCGCCCAATACGGGTGCCCTGTTCACAACAGGCGCCCGTACTGGGCGCCAAAACGTCAATCTGTTGTTTTGTGCTTGTTCAGTTGGCGAGTGTACGTTTCTTCAGTCATGTACGTTTTTTTTCTCGCCAGACGAATTGTCGTCAAACCCTAGACTTCACAAGAAAGAGATGTAGTCACCCTATAATGGTGACGGCCACTCCTTTTCGCATAGCTGAATCAACAATATAAAAAAATATATGAAGTAATAAAATGAAAAGAAACAACAACGTAGGGCTAGAAATCTACATCAAACAGTCCTATACAACCATGAACATATAAATATAAAAGGCAAAGGCAAGTGGCGCAACAATGAGTTTGTAAACAGTCACTAACACACACAAGTGGCCGCGATGTAAACTGTGTTGAGCATGTAAATAGATGAGGAATTACATAGAGTTAAAATCATGCACACACAGAAAAACATAGTTAAAAGTGAGCACAGAATACAAAAGAGTATAACACGTAATATACAAGCGCTAATAATTACAAATAATAGACGCACGTTGTAGTTACATTGTTTGACTATTCAGTACGATATCTAGTACTTGTTAAGAATGTCTGTGTCTTCGTAAAAGCGTTCGAGTGCGTTCAATGATTTTCCCTGTATTATTCTCTTGTTGCACTGCAGTATTCATGCTCAGCATAGAATAAAATTACGAGATAAATTACGTGCTCTGGACAAACGGCCACTCTCATTGGGGAGAACATTGGGTTCTTACCCAACAAATGAACTGCAAAAGCTCGCAGTTAGCACCTTAAAAGAACTTTCGTAAGTGGCAAGAATTGTAGATAATTGCTAGAGTACTATAGTTAATTTCTGCGCTTATGTGCTGCAGTTTAATTGTTGTGAAGCGCCCTTGATTTTGACTTTGTTACAACCTGTGGTGTAACCTTGTATACGTTGTATTGTAGACTGCGCTTCGTTGAAATGCAAGTGAACTGCAAAGGAATGTTCTTTAATATTAAATGACATTACTTGTTGAGAAAATGCAGTATTTCGACGTAGCATTATCCAATCTTTTGAACTTTAGTGTGAACTCTGTATTACCGCTTTCGGACCTACATTTACATTCTATCTGGATATTGTACCTTCTGTTGTGTGTGTCTGTTTTATGCGGCCTAACTTTCTTACGTACTGTCTGTGTCTTATTTACTCGATTGCTTGTTTTAGCAATTTTTTAGAAGTACTGTTTGTCTAAGAGAGAAGGAGTAACGGGCATCACCCATGACTGCAACCTCTCCTACGCACACATATAAATAAATAAAAAAACAAAATAAGAAAAAAGAAAGGAGGCTACGAGAAATACTTGGCGTTTGCGGAGACGCTTATCCCCTTAAATTAACACACACACACACACACACACACACACACACACACACACACACACACACACACACACACACACGCACACACACACACACGCGCACACACACACACACACACACACACACACACACACACACACACGCACACACACACACACGCGCACACACACACACACACACACACACACGCACACACACACACACACACACACGCACACACACACACACGCGCACACACACACACACACACACACACGCGCGCGCGCGCACACACACACACACACACACACACACACACACACACACACACACACACACACAGCAGCAGCAGCAGTAGCAGCAGCAGCAACAGCAACAGCAGCAACAGCAGCACCCACCAGCCACGGTCGGAAAGACCGGGAGAGCTCGCAAGGAACGGGTCGCGGTAATATATTTGGCTTCTATGGCAAGCGACGAACTGCGGCCAATTGTCATATGTATTACTCGCTACGATAGAAGACGGCGCCTGTAAGCAGCACGGACTTTTCATGGACTTCTCACGGAAGAAGGAGAGAGAGAGAGAGAAAATATTACTTTCTGTAACAACATAGAGCCGTGCTCCCTCAAGGGCTGCAGAAGATAGCGCCAACCTTTCCCTTTCCCTCAAGAACCACTTATCATCATCATAACAACATAGAAGGTGATGGACATTGGCACGGGCACACGAAAGTAATTAACTAATGTCACTATTCGATGTATACTACGAGGGGAAGTAAAAAAAATTGTCGCAGTTTAAAGGCGAAGCATCAATTGCGATAGCAAATTAGTAGAGAACTATATGGAGTAAGGATAGTAGTTTTATCAGCTGTATAAACTTGGACATGCAGCAGCACCAGCAACGCGCAGAACTGTTGTGGACGCCGTCGGCGTTTTGCCCGCGTTCGCACTGAACGCGCGCGGCGTTTTTTTTATAAATACGCATTTGGTGCCGCAGCTAAACGTCGCCTCCCCTCCCTCTCTCTCTCCCGTCCCCCCCCCCCAGTCTTTCGCGCGACGAAAAAAGTCGCGTTTGCTCTCTATATATGGAAAGGAGGAAAGAGACGCTTAATTCTGCAGCCCTTCAGGGAGCACGGCGCAGAACGCGCGTTTACTCTCCGACGTGCGTTCGCTCCCCGTGAAAGCGCGCGTCCCTCGCGCCCTTTCACTCGCACATACAGCGTCCGGAGCGCGGCGACGATTTCATCACCGTTGACGTCATACGGAACCTCACGGCGACGGCGACGACGACGGCGACGCCGACGGCAGAAATCCGCTTTGGAGTGTCCAAAGTAAAAGGACGTTTGCAATTTCTCGCACTAGGGTTTGGTAACACTGCTAGTATCCAGCGCTGAATTAGCGTCGTCTGAAACACTTCTATGGAACGTGTCACTCTTATTCCGGCGTTAGTCATCACAGTGTAGCAGACCGTTAAGCATGGCAGCTCCATTGTCGATCTGCATCAAGGAGGAAATGAGGGCAGTGATTCGCTTCTTGTTTGCGGAAGGTGTTAAACCTGCGGAAATTATTCGTCGAATGCAAGCGCAGTATGGCGACAGTTGTTTATCGCGAAGCAAGATCTACGAATGGCTAGAGCGTTTCGAACAGGGAAGAACTTCTTTATGTGACGAGGAAAGATCGGGCAGGCCATCGACGTCAACGACTGAGGACAATTTGAAAGTCGTTTAGGGTATGGTGATGGAAAACAGACGAATCACAGTGGACGAAATCGCCAATATACACATCAGTCATGGTTCAGCGAATTCCATCTTACACGACAGGATAAATTTTCGGAAAGTGTGTGCAAGGTGGGTCCCGAAATAATTGCCAGCGCAGCATAAGGCACAAAGGTCAGACATCTCTCGTAAACATTTGGCCCGTTATCGTCGCAAGGGAGATGGATTTTTACAGCAAATTGTTACTGTAGATGAGACTTGGGTAGATCATCACGAACCGGAAAGTAAGGCTGCGAGCATGGTTTGGAGACACTTATCATCACCAGAAGTTAAGAAATTCAAACGTCAACCATCAGCTGGTAAGATTATGCGAACACTATTCTGGGACATGGAAGGTGTGTAGCCGTTCATTTCAGCCCAAGAGGCGAAACTGTGAACAGTGAGAACTATTGTGATGTGCTTCGAACTAAACCGAAACTTGCAATCAGATCCAAATCTCGTGGAAAACTGCGAAAAGGTGTCATCCTGCAGCAAGATAACGCTCGGCCACATTCTGCCAAACGGATGACCGAAACAATAAAGGAGTTGGGATTCGAATTGCTGGAACACCCGCCATACAGTCCAGACCTGGCTCCAATCGATTTTCATATGTTATGACCATTTAAGGAAGCGCTCAGGGGATGAAGATTTTCAATCGACGCAGAAGTCATCGATGCGGTGCAAAATTCGTTACAGGTGCAACCAAAAAACTTTTTTTTCAGACGGAATAAAGAAACTCCTGAAACGTTGCGCAAAGTGCGTTGAAGTGTAGTGAGGTTATGTCGAAAAATAAAGTATGTTTCAGTATTCTATCATTAGAATAAATGTACCTTTTCTGAAAAGTCTCTTTACTTTTTGACTCCCCCTCGTATATGCGCCTAATCAGGGGCAAATGAGTATTTCTAGCAGCAGCTTCAATTCAAGCAGATTTGTTGCCGCCTGGTTGTATAGCATTAAAATTTTGCGTAGCTGCTTACACATTTTCATGTTGACAGATTTCTATTATTGATTGGTTTTGGTACAAACTTGCTTTGAAATTAGCTTTTGTCTGTTCGCCTCTTCATGCAGCTGAATATACACCTAGATCATTTTTCTTCTTTTCTGTTTTTACTCTTATCATTTTTACATGAGATAGCGAGCACCAAGCCTTCGCAAGTTTTATTCGCTAGCTCCCCTGCCTGCATCAATCCAATACAGGATCTAGGTCTAGTATACGAGTTGTTAGCCCCCGGGTTGCAGATGAGTGCGTCGGAAATGCGTTTGCACACTCCCTCTTGGCGCGACTGCGCCGAGGAGTGAGCTCGCATACATTTATTCCTTACGGGCGTTGTCTTCGCTGCAGGGCACATTGTATTTCTTTCTCGGGAGCCAGTCCCAAAGTGAGGGTGCCAAAAGCTGCTTATGCGGAGTGGCCCGTAAAAGCGCTCCGGCCGCAAAGGCTGCCATAATTACCAGCTTTAGTTCCTCGAACTTGAATTCCTTTAAAAAAATAAAGAAAACTGTAGAAGTCATCACCCAACGGACGGGATCAGCCGTCCGCCGCTCGCGATGTGCGAGAGAAGAGTCCTTGGAGAGCTGCGAAATCCGCTTGAGAGTCACGACTGTATCGTTTTTTTTTTTCTTTCTCGGTATCGGACACTGGCTCTGAAAAGGGCGTGGTTCCATGTTGTAGCCACCAGCAAGCCCCGAAGAGCATCGTAGATGGGCAAAGTATTTCGTTCGCCCTAAAGCGTGGAAAAACAATTCACTCGTTATCTGTTAACTTTCTCCTGAAAAATAATGCTTTCGCTTACTGTGAGGTGCCGTTTTCACTTGCTTTGGGGTCATGCTGGACTCAGCAGGGATAGCTACTGAAGGTCGCCTTTCACTGTCTGACAGTCACGGCCGTAAATCTAGTTTTCCTTGGCAGTCAAACGGTTTGCGACGCTCAGGTAAGCACGTTTCTCTCTAAGGGGGTGCAAACGGCGACGGGAAGGGCCCGTACATGCGCAGGTGCCGACGGGAGGAAAACCCGACTGTTTCTTCGCCCACGTATGCTATTTGAGTGTATCGTTAGCTCTTTTGCGACCCGCGCCAAGTGAATACGGGCGGGTGAAAGTTCTATTGTTGTACCAAAGGTCCTTGTGCAAACACCGAGGCGCCGCGCCTGCAGCCAGCTGTCTTCGTTGTACTTTAGAACACGGTATCCGTCACCAATTGTCACGCAGAATGAGCGTGTGTGACTGCTCATATTACGTGCACTTAACGACCAATGTTTGCAGTGTATACGAAACGCGCGCCAAAGTCGAATGTCAGCCTAGTTTTAGCTTGCAGTCTGTAAAACAGCGCAACACTATGTTGGTTGTGTATACATTGTAGAGGTAGCGAATGTGAAACCCAGAATGCGTGCCCCGACCTAAGAAATATTCAGCTTTCTCTCAGATCGTATCGCTCCGCGAACTTTTGAGTGGACTGTACGTGGTGTACGTGTTCTCAGTGATCAGGAATGTTTAAAAGGACGCGAAAGTAAACCACGAAAGCAATCTAGACAGGCGCATCAGTCTTTCTTGCTGCATTTATTACCGTCACTATCAGTGCCTTCATTCAACACGTCTTTTATTCGAGCGTCTATTTGCACTGCCGAACATTTCTCTGAACAACTCAACAACATGGTATCTAATGTGTTGGTCAAATGTTGCCAATAGGAACTGTAGCCGCATTGTACTGTCGATTAAAAACATATTTTTACATAACCACGTCCTGGCTCGTGCTATGAAACTATGCAGTACGTGGTGCTCGTTTATATTATCTGCGGGGCGTTCGAACTAGACGCATGCTCTAAGACCATCGCGTTAACTATTCCTTGTAATTTCTTTTCACTGGGTAATTCGCTGTACGCTTCGGCAAGGAACGCATAGCACATCACGTCACTTTTTTTTTTAATATTCCTTCGATAACCCTACTTGTTCCTTTAACCCTTTCTCCAGCACGGGGTAGCCAGCCGGTACTTAGCTACATTGACTAACCTCCCTGTCTTTCCCTCACTTTTTTTTGTTCTCTCTCATATCGCTTGCTACGAACGTTCCTTCCATCATGAAAGAGAACCTAATTCTGGAAATAATTCTGCCTCTGTAGATTATGTTACGGAAGTTATGGAGTATCATCACCATGGACTGTTAACGCAAGAGCAGGAAATTGAGATGTTTGTGTATCGCGTGTCAGCCCGAAAAGGCGGCATCCATGAACCGAAACTATAGACACGACGCTTCGTGGTTCTTTCGTGCTTTGATTGTGCAGTACGTTGATATCCCACGAGCGCTTCCTGCGTCTACATCTCCGGTAAAGACGTCTTTCCGGCGCCTTCGTTTTACACTTTACACTCTTCCATAAGCAACGACCACGCCTCCGTCACAAATAGTTCACGACGACGCGTTCCATTGGCGCACGCAGCGAGGCTAAGGCACACCAAAGGTCCGGATGCAGTCATATTTAATAAGAAAGTTTGCCATAGAAAATTCGTTGTGGAGGCTCGATAAGACGAAGGAAGTCTCCTTGTGTGATTCATGCTTTGGGAGTGAAAAAGGCCGTGGAGAGGACAGTGGTACCTCGGCTTTCGGTCTTCTCCCAGTATGTTCACTGTTTGTTTTTCGCTGTGACATACTATTGTCCAGTTGTAGGACAACAAGGTGTCGGCGACATGTTTCCCAACAGTTGTTGGTCGCCCAATGTAGCATGACTGTCAACAGAACGTCTCTCTCGTGCGGTTGTGAGAAATGGCGGCGAACTTGTTGTCCACTGTCAAAAAGCCTTAAAAGGACGATTTCGGGTCCAATTTCAATTTCCTTACTGAAATACATGTTGAACGAAGGGATGCCTTTGTTAGACAGCCGCTCAACGGATTTAAAAAAATGGTTATATTTATGAGAGAAGGCTAAATTATACTAATAATTGGAAGCAGAAAGGTAGTTTTTATTGTGCGATAGTAAGGAAACAGGCCCAAATTGACGGAACGCAAGACGAAGCGGCGCTTTGTTCGTCCTTTTTCAGCGTACTCCGCGAAGGAGTACCTTCCGCGGATACTCATTCATAGGAAGAGCATTGCAAGGGGCGTCTTGAAGGCGATTTAAAGACTTAAAAGATATCGACAGTGATATGCACATGGATTCCGCCCGCATTGTGAGGGATGCGTGCGACGCCTCCTTTAAATTTAATGATTTGCGGTCTCGCATGTTACTGCGAAGAACTTCAAGTTTGTATGGCTGCCGGATTTCCATGCCTCTCTGAAACATAAACATTTAACGCATTTGAAAGCATGGTAAGACGAAGATGGTATTCTTTGGATATACAACTACAAATGGCATCCTTTGTCACTTTCTTCCACCCAAAATCCGACGTCGTCAAATGCGTCTATATAGTACATTCTAAATGCAACATATTCGAAGACGTCAAGAATTAAGCTTAGCGGCGATTTCTTTCGACGCAGCCATTATCCAGTTCACCACCTCACGGTCCTTATAAGGATGCACAACTGGTGCCATCAGGTGGGCTTCCGCTCTTCCGCAGCTAGATAGTTGTTGTGTTGCCCCCAGATCACTTCGGTACCCGGGTATTTAGCGACGACAGAGAGAAGCTTATTTGAAAAGATAGGGTTGAGACCGTTATTCGGTTGAAACCGTTATTCGGTTTGCAGTTACGTTACTAAACTCAAATTAGTTTTATTATTCTGATTAGTTAATTAAACAGGCGATGATATTTATTCCTATTTTAATCAAACTCTTTTAAATACCGCATGATTAATCGTGTGCCACGACGACAGGACCTGATAGGGCACGGATCAAAGTTTCTGATGGCTTCGCTCTCGTGAGTTGATTGTCGACATCACCAAGTGGCGCGCGGTTGTGACCTTCACCGTGACGATGGATCACTAGGGTTGCCAACTCTTGAGTGGACGAAGTCGAAACGGCAGGCAGGGGGGAGGGGGTGGAAGGGGGGGGGGGGCGGCAGCTGGCGACGACCGACGCCCTGTCAGTGCCAGAAGCCACTAGTCTCTCCATGCGCACAAATTTTCTAATTCTATATCATGCAGCGATATACCACAAGAAAGGAGCAAGTTGACTGGGTGACACGGTATACCAATACAGAAAGAGGTACTGTGAATGGGTGAGGCCCTAGAACCACGACAAAAAAGAAACCGCCTTTATGTTTACGACAATTATGCAACAGAATACAAAAAAAAGCATGTGTACCGAGCTTTCGGGCATTATAAAAAAAGAAATGTGGTTTGTTGATCGTTATTCGGTAGCAAAAATAGAAAAGTCGCGACATTTGACCGCCCCCGCCTGGATCAAGTCTGCACTCGGGACATTTACTCAAAAGTCGAGACTGTCTCGCTAAATTAGGGACGGTTGACAACCCTATTCGGAGAACTGGCCGCTTGAGGCACTTTGCGTGTATTCGCGGGCTTCTTTCATGATTGGCAAAACACTTTTATGTAGCACGTATTGAGCAACAGAAAGTTTTATCGGAAGTTTTTCATGTTACTCTACAATTTTCTCATTGACACTTCTCATCTAATTCGAATATTTGAGACGTTGATTCATTAATTAAGACTAATTATATAATTAGGCGGAATGCAAACATAATCTGAGGATCTTCAAGCGACGGCAGACCACATTACCTTGGTTCTGTGCAGCTATACGTGGCATTTCCATAGTGTTAATGTTTGGCTCAAATTACGTTGGACACCCTATATAACCATTAATCTTGATGCAATGACGCGAAAAAGACGAGGGCACGAAGACACATGAGATGTACTACACCACGTTCGTGCTGTACATTTTCTGTGTCTTCGTGTGTTCGTTTCTTTCGCACCATTGCATCAAAATTAACTATGTACAAACTAGGTCAAACATTAGTAGTAGTGCAATATAGTATAATTATATTTACCTCTTGTAGAAAAAAGCTGCAACGTTCGGACTCTTCATTTATACCAGCACTTTGTCTTACAACTTAGCGTCGGTCAAGGGCAGTTTACATGCATAGCATTTTCCGCGGACACAATGCCCGTCACTATTTCTCAAAAATAAATGCAAATAGCTATCAATTTTTCTCGGTGGCGCCGTTCCCGTAAAGATACTATCAGAGAGGCAACTGCATAATGTTTGACGTCGATCGCTTACAAATTTCCCGCAGCACGAACTCCTCGCTGCATTGCGCGACGTTAATCGTAGCGCATGCAAGCTCATGATCGACATCACGTTCATGCTGCGTTGACCTATAGCTAGGCCTAACCTACCTCGTTTTCTTCCTCCCTTTTTTTCCCTCTCTCTTTTCAGTGATTTGTACCAACAGACTGAAGATGTGGCCAGAAGCCTTATAGCTGCTCTTTACTCTTCTCGGAATCGTAGCGCACCGATGCCGGAATCATCCTGAGCGGTTCCATCCGCGTATATACTCGGGACAACGCGTGCGTGCGACACACGCCGTCTATACAGGGGGGCACGGAACCAGACTCGCGCGAACAAGAGACCCATCTGCGCGACAACTGTCTCCAGGGCGCATTAAAAATTTCGAAACAGAAGCCACCCCTCGAGTGAATTATGGGCGTGAATACTAACGAAGTCGCGCTGTCGCGACGCCGCTGGTATAGCACACGCGCGGTCGCGCGACAATCGCTCGGCGGTGCTTTCGTCCAACCTCAAAACGTCGCGGGCGTTAAGTAACCCTGCGCCGCTGAGTCGACGGCGTCCTCGAGCCTGTTGTCACTCTTAATGCGCGTCGGCGCGCCGCGTGGCCCCCAGAGACAGCGGGCGGTCCGCGGCGGCCGCTCCTGCAGATGAGTCCGCGCGGCCGCCCTTGGCCACGCCGTTCCGCATGCGTTGGCCCGATCGCACCGCGGCGCAGGCCGCGTCGAGGAACAACCACGGGGCTCGTCTCGGCGCTGGCAGAAAGACATATCCATCAGCCCAGCGACTGCGTCCCGCACGTCCCTTACTCGGAATCCGCTCGCGACGCGAGCCGCAATCTCATCCGGATGAAGCTTTCGTCGGCGACCGCACTCTCGCACGCTGTGCGGGGACACGAACGTATACGTGCTCCGGCTGACGAGACACCCTCGCCGAGCTAAGGGCTGCGGAGAAATTGAAATTTCGTTTGGGATCTCGTTGGGCATCGTTGC
The DNA here is from genome assembly GCF_013339745.2 of Dermacentor silvarum. NCBI lineage: Eukaryota > Metazoa > Arthropoda > Arachnida > Ixodida > Ixodidae > Dermacentor > Dermacentor silvarum. The sequence goes on along the minus strand of NC_051154.1, from coordinate 227,472,354 downwards.
GAAGTCCTAAAGGCGTCCACCCTCCCACGGGTACATGTCAAATCAAACCAAATCGAATACATTTCGCTCTAGTGATGGGACAGCTATACGAGAGAAAAAGCCGCAATTTTGGAAGTTCCACAGCATTACGAAGAAGAAAGTTTAGCTGTGGCAGCACCGTTCTTGCCGAACGTTGCTGTGATCGACTAAATTTCTTGTCCCCACTCTCTTCCTCGGTGTTATCCTGATTAAGTGGCAGTGCACATTACTATGGAATGTCAGATTAGTATCCGTGGATACGTGTTCTTGGTTCGCGGCTACGTGTCCTTTCAGTTTGTGAAAGTCGCGCACGATATCGCTGCGTAGTACTATATACAATCAAACTCGGATTTAACGAATTATTGTGTATAACGAACAGCAGTAAAATTCCCTTGAAAATTTTTGTATAAAATTTTTATTTTATATGTCGATTTATCTATATATCGAACTTTTTGGTGATTTCCGTCAGATCCGATATATCCGGGTTCGACTGTATAATGAAATTCCTGTCTTTCGCCAGTTGGTCACGCAGAACGCTTCTTCGTTTTGAGCTGCCGCGGGTATATTGCCTCCTTTTCACGAGAAATCGATCTTGATGTTTGAGCGCCATTATCAGTATCGTCTACTTCTCGGTATACGCTGGGCTTATTGTCTCGTATAAATTTGCCGCCCGTCCTTCGTTGGTGTCATAAGTGGTCATATAAGCTATAAACTTGAAATACGTATGGTGTACGCTGCCAGTGACCTCAAACGACCATGAACAAACAACCTCGAAAAACAGAAATGCATACTGTTTATACTTGTCGGCATTTGCGCGTGAGGGAACGTTATGGGAGGCGAAGCGCCGTGCGGGCGTGTCTCCTGCATCGAAAGGTACCGTGGCCCACCGTTGTTGAACGCCCACTTCATGACGCAGTGCGGGCAGAACTTGCGCCGGCATCATCGGTCAGCGGGTCTACAAGTTATACTAATGAATTACGTGTTCTTGGTGAAAATTCCGGTCCATTAGACTGCAACTAAGGCGTGCATGGTCACGTAACGAGCGTACAAAGTACCACTGCATGCACCGCGTCGCTCCTCTTGGCTTTTCGCAGCTCTTCCTATCAATGCGAATTTATAATTCATGGTTTAACTAAAAAAATCATGCAGGATTTTATCCACGCAAAAAGCGATATTTTAATGTTCGAGACCATTTTCTAAGACCTGGTCATTTCTCGCGTATCTATAAGGGACAGAAAATAACACGTTTTGGAATCTGTTCCTGACGCGCTCACCTTTTTGCACCTAAGATTGCACGTAGACCGTCCTCGCTGAATTCCTGGTATTCGACGCTACAAAATCGCATCGTGACCGTAAACACAACATTTAAAATTGTGGAAGGTACAAGACAGCCGAGTCGAGTGGGGAAAGCCAGGGAGGTTGAGTATAACTTGAGCTATACGAGTAGATTTGTCATAGCTTCCCATTTACTTAATGATGTGTGACAACTATTGTCCCGGCGTTGATGACTTTACATAACCGTTACTGTGGCATCAAATTATACGCGTTAATGTTCCGAAGCCGCGGAATGGGCTAGGACTTTCGGGGCAACGATAAGGGGAGGGTTCTGGAATAAATTTAACCCCATGGAATCCGTTAACATGCGGCTCCGGATACCTCGGATTCTCTTGTACATCCACTATTTATTCTCCACAAAAAAAAAAAGAAAAAGAAAAGAAACTAACTTGCAGTTGCTAATGTGCCTTGCGGTCTTCTTGCTGTCTTCTACTTCCCGAGCGTTCTCTGGCACGGTCTTTACTTCAACCTGCGATTCTACTTCCTCCGTTGCCTCCTTTACTTTTGTTGGTCAGAAATTAGAGAGAGTGTAGCGTTGACAGTCCGCTGCGCTCAGAACTGTGTATCCTCACATTTTGTACGCATCCGCTGAGTGGGAACCTTATAGTGTGCTGGCGCACAACACTCACGCCGGCAGCGGAAGGCCGAACGCTGCCCTCGCTCTGCTGCATGAAGAGCCCATTGAAGCGGAGCGTGACGATGATGAGTCCACTTGGTTTCTTTGTATTTTTGCAGTCAAGCTGAACGAGCGTCGCGATCACGTCTCTGGGAGACGCGCTATAACGCGCTTATCGAAAGTGCGACATCGATTTTTTTACACTGCCTCAACGCGTGAATGAAGGAATGATTGCATTAACTTTTTTTTTAATATATACACTGGGAAGAGTGGAGGAGCATTGACATAAAAAAAAAGCTTAACACTGTTTGACGGGCTCTCTTCGTTTCTCGGCAGCAAATGCGGCAACAAGACACCAGCAGCACGGTAGGTACTGCAAGAAATACATCGAGCTCAATAAATAAGGCAAGACAATGTTAGCGGAACGGACCGTATAAGGAACGCTCACCCAAAGTTGTCTATTTTCGCACGTAATACTCAGACTGAATATGACTTTGCGAACCCGACAAGGATCACCAGATGACTGCTTCGCCCCATCCTTGCTTGAAAATAGATATTGGATGCGTCTGCGTGGTAAGTCACGCATCAGCAGCCTTTCTTGTCGAAGCCACAATGAGCGTGCGCCGCTCGGTCTCCCGCCCACGCGGAGAAGAGAAGCGCCGCGGGAGTGAGCGCCAACACAAACACACACACACGCCTACGCTGCCAGCTCAGCGATGCCGAATAGTGACCACCGCTGTTGGTGTCCTTTTGCGGCTGCACAAATCGACCTTGGCTGCTCCTGCAGCACACTGCGATTACCACCTGGGCCTCCTGCGTTCGCTCGGGCCCGGGCGACATGCGCTGAAGCTCCGAAGCCGTCGAAGCCGTCGACCTCGAACCTCCGCTGAAGCTGAAGCCCGACAGTAAACTTAAGCGGAAGTGCAATCTTCACGTTAGTATCCCAATCACCTGGTGACAAAATAATTTTTAATCTCGATGTGCAGAGCGTTACAAAAGCGTAGGCAAAAGCTTTGCGTGCGCGCGCCCTCCTCAGCCCATTGCCTCATCTAAGCCGAAGTTGATTTTGGTAATGTACTCTCCAATGCTATAGAGGATCATGATTACGTTGCGCTGAGTTTTACACTTTCGGGAAGGTGACGAAGAAGGGAAAAAAGAAGCGGACGGACGAAGCCCAATCCACCAACTCCTCCCTTTTTTTTTTTTTTTTTTTTTGTTAGAGAATGGGTTAATACACAAAGTACGGGGGAAAAAAAAAAGGGGGGGGGGGGACACTGATATGCCATGTGACAACGCGATAGATACAAACACAGAGTTCAACTGCACCCATTCCGTCCCGCTAACTCGATTTCCGCTTCCGTAAGCGTGACAGAGGGAGTGCTTACGTACTGGTCTCTTTCTTTTTGTATTGCGAGAGCTTCCCATATTTCTCTTTCTGTTTTTGTTTTCGCTTTTCCGATAACTGAGATCTTGTCTAGTGGATTGCAACACCGTGGAATCTTGGACTAGTCCGGTCTCAAACCGGACGCTGTTTAAAAGACAGATTGAGGGAGCATAAACACACGTGTCAGATAATAACAGCGCCTAGCAACTTGGCGGCCCACTGTAACCAGTGTAAATGCTCGCCTCTATACTAGACAAGCGGAAGAGCGCGAAAATGCGAAGAAGGGGAGCACACACTAACGTAATCATGAACGTGCAACAACAGTTGCGCTGAGTTTTACACTGGCACAAATATGACGAAGGAAAGAAGGACGTGGACGGAGGAAGCGCAAACTGCCAACTCCCTTATTTTCGGTTTCTAAACTACCTATCTTTCATTCACGACGTAAAGCACAAACTATATTTTTTTTTCTTTTGCAATGACACTAGGGTTTTCTTTCTTTATTTCTTTCTTTCTTTCCTTCACAGATCTCTGCAATTGCGTTGGGTCACTAGCGCCATCGATTTATGCCAGGATAGGTAGACGGTGTATAGACCCTAAAAAAAAAAGGAACATTCAATTTCACCTGAAAAAGTGATATAAATCACGGCCGTCTTAATAAAATGTCTGGCATGCAGCTTAGTAGGGGAATGTTCGGCAACACCCAGTGGCGTGCCATGGCTCACCGGCGGATCACCTGCATCACGCGCCTTCCGCACGCCAACAACCATCCGCACAGGGTGCTAGCATCCGACATGGGACACCCTCCGCGCAAGTGCCTGCCGTTCTCACGCTCAGCGGCTCTTCGGCAATGCGCCAGCCAAATTCGCGCAGCGTGCAGTCGCCCTGTTTCGTATTGCACCCAGCACCGAGAGTATATTCACCTCAGTGTGCTGCGCAAGATCAAAACTATTTTTGTTGAGGTCGTCTTGGACTCCCTCGCTCAGCTGCTGTCCGGTAAGTGGAAAGCAAATCACTTGACAATGAACAAGATATAACCATGTGCCTTCTTTATCTGACCGGTTGGTGTCGCGCATAGATTTTCGCAGACATTTGCGTTGTTGCGACAGTGAGCTTTCTTGTTATCCATGATCCCGCAACTGCACGTCACTGCAAGCTTGGCAGGGGCCCGACATTACGGGCGGAACTAGTGAAGAAGATTCAGGCGGAAAACAAATCACGTTTCAGATATGCACGCGCGTACATTTGTTGGAGCCGCGTTCAACGACGGAAGTCTTAATTGGAATCTATGGTAGCTTTCCGCGCAGCATATATATGCACTCGGGGACAAAACGAACGGCTAGAACGTAGATCACTTGCCCAGATCAACACCAATTATAATCGGGTGGAACATTGAGAGACATTCGAACACTAGACTCGATCGGGGCTTCTCACATTACTTACAGCAGAACGTAAGAAGTCGGCGCGGTTCGCTGTCACCGGAAGTGCGACCATCTCTTATAGCAGCGTCGCGACAACAATCTCAGCACCCCACCAAAACCGAGACATAGCCGCTGGCGTCTACACCAACGCTACAGCAGTGCATTCAGTTCCATCGCGACTCGGCGAAGGTCAGCCATGAGTCGGAACGAGACTTCGCAAAGCGTAATTTATGGCGCGATACCTCCGACTCGCGCGCTTCTCGAGTTCGCGGAGACAACGCAGGGAGGCTGTCAAAATATATATAAAAAAAGAGAGAGAAGCGCCCACGCAGCGCCTATAAACTCCCGTCGACGCGTGCCGACATCTCGTGCGGGGCCCAAAAAGCGATCTCCTCCTCTGTACGCTTCCTGTCAAGGGAATGTGTGAATCCCGCTGTTGTCTTTTTGCGGTCGTCGTGAGCAGGAAAGCGACTTGGCCCGCGGTTTCTAGGTCCAACCGCGCTTTTGCGTCACCCGGTGGCAAACGGTGGGCGCCACGCCGATACGGCCTTGTGGCCGCAGGGCGTGGATGCGTGAGCGATTCTTCTGCGCCGCGGCTGACGTTCGCGCGGCATCGCATGCTGCTGCTGTATTCGGTGCCCAACACATACATGCGACGTTATTTCTCGCTCTCTTCTTCCTATCTGAAGTGCTCTTTGCCAGCGAGCGCCGGTTATTATAGAGGTGCGAATGAAGCGTGAAACGGCGAGTGACAGCTTTCGATTGGAAAGCCGTCGAAGACATTTTCCTTTAGTCGTGTCGTTTCGTTCCGGCAATCTTTTGCATCGCCCCCCGAACTAATTGTTCGTTAAAAATGAACGCTCCCCGTGGTGTTTTAACGTGTGCGTAATGTGGCTTGCGAAATCCGCACTCGCTTCATTGTCACGTCTGGAAATGAAGGTGCCGATAAATAACTTGGGAAAGTTCAGGCGCATATTGGAAGATGTCATAGATATAAATGAATGCTATACTATGTCTGCCAACTTAGATAAGCATCGATGGTATGCACCAGAGGCGGTAATTAGCACATTTTCTTCGTAGAGCACTCCATGATCTACATGTTTTCTTAGTGTATATACAGCTATTGGCCAGGCCAGTTTGGGCCCGTTTTGATGACTGATCAGAAGAAAAAAAATGCTCAACGAGCTGGAACATTATCATTGACATTGTATGTAAATACACCAGGCGTATTTTTAGATTATACAATTTTGTTTTTAATTTGCTTGCGGCAGATAGCACAAATCTAGTCCTTCAAGTGGATTACTAGAAGAGGTGGACATTGCGCACGAAAAATCGAAATGCATAATCGACTAATTGACAAAATTTTACTAATCAAGTTTTAGTTGATTAGTTTACGGCACATATTGTACTTCACAATTTGCAGTCGATGAGCTTGCGAGGCATATTGACTTGGAACGAATCCTGAGGACGACAGATATGCGCCGTCAAACTTAAGGTAAAAATGAATTGTTGTTTCACTTACTTTATTATCAATACGCTATTTTATATGCAAGTACAAAAGTAACTGGAGCGCCAATGTATTCCGTCCCCTGCCTTGTGAATGGATATCTCGAGACTGTGGTCATCCTGAGAATTCGTTCCAGGTGGATACGCCTTGCGAACTCACCGGCTACAAATCGTAAATGCAATATGAGCCGCAAATGAATTAGTACAAAACTTTATTCACGAAATATTGGTAATTATGCTACCATGCACTTCAATTTTTCGTGCCTGGCTTTTCGAGTAATCCAACAGAAGGACTAGAATTGTGCTATCTGCAACAGACTATCTTTAATAGTTCGGTAAAGAAAAAAATAACGCCCGGTGTATTTTTCTTGCTTCGTGCTGGCCATAAATTACAACTTGGGCAGGCCGCAATAGCATGCTCACACACACACACGCAAACACACACGCACACACGCACACACGCACACACGCACACACACGCACACACGCACACACGCACACACGCACACACACGCACACACACGCACACGCACACACACACACACACACACACACACACACACACACACACACGCACACACACGCACACACACACGCACACACACGCGCGCATGCACACACACACACACACACACACACACACACACACACACACACACACACACACAAGCGTGTGCAGATACCAGTGTCGCCGCGTCTTTTCTCTAGACAGATATCTGGACCGTTTCTCTCGAAGTGGCGTGTCCAGCTTTGGCAACATGGTCAGCCTGGACGTTGCCTTGTATTCCGCACTGGCTTAGTAATTACTGCAGCACAACGCTGTGATGCAGTTCTCAGGCATTATTGCATAGGCGTCTGATGTCCATGACGAGTTGTTCTTGCGTGCATGGCGACTTCAGGGACTGCAGGGCAGCTCTCGATTCGGTGAAGATGACCAAAGACTAAGCTGTCTGGTCAGTGATGTAAATAAAAGCTACCGGCAGTGCAGCTAGCTCAGTGGTTGTAGCTGACTGAGAGTGGCAGAGATAGCAACACTCGCAGACGGATTCCACACACCAATGGCAGATGATGTAGGCATAACGAGAGCCGTCAGTGCAAATGTGACGGTGAACCCTGTAGCTGGTGCTAATATGCTCTACAGCAAAATATGTCAGCGCTGGACCGGGAGTATTTCTCTTGCACTTAAACTCAGGCACGAAAGTGACAATTGACCACGAAGGAAATATCTACGGTGGCTTCGTCGGCATAGAAGGGCTTTGATAATTCGCCAGGAGCCAGCTCCGCACTACAGGACCGATGTCTGTAGCAAGCGGATGATCCGGCACTCTGGCAGCAAAGTGCATATGGACTCGAAGAAACTCCTACTTCAGTAACACTGGAACCGATAGTCGTCTGCTTTCTGCAAGGGTTCCTACACTTGATGTGTTCTGCGGTAGGTCGAGGCACATCTTCAAGGCTTTTGTTTGTGTACCAGTGAGTGCTTTTATGTTGGCTTGGGAAATTCTCTGTAGCATAGGAAGGGTGTATCGTAGGAGACCTTCACAGAGAGCCGTATAAATGCGTAGCAGAGCATTCACGGAGCAGCTGCCAGTGTTGCTTGATAGCACACTGAAGATGCTAGCGTATGACCCAAGTTCTTTCTTTTAATAATAAAACGTGGAGTGCCCACGTCATTAGTCTGTCGATTTTCACGCCCAGGAACTTGTGATTTGACGCATAACGTGTAGCGCGAGACATCACGCCTAGTGAAAGCAATGGCGGCACACTTTTCTGATGACTTAGTTAGACCTCGTGCGAATAGAAATATTTCAATAGAATTCATAGATTTCTTCAATCTTGCTCGTCGGACACGTCTGTTGCGACCACAGCTCCATGTAGAGATGCCACATGCATAAAAAATAAAGATTCCGACCGATGTGGGGATGCATTTATCTAGTTCAATAAGAGAGATGTTAATTAAGGTCGGACTTAAAACACCGCCCTGGGAACTCCTCGATGCACAGTGTGCGGAGCTGTGTCACCTTCTTTTGTGGACATGTAGACTGACCAATCAGTGAGGTAGTCTGAGATCCAGCGATACATACGACCACCAACTCCAATGGACGTCAGAGCCGATAAGATAGCCTCGTGTGTCACGTTATTGAACGCTCCCTTGATGTCGAGGAATACGCCGATAGTGATGCTGCATGCAGCTTTGTTGAGTTTTACGCAGTTGACAAGGCTACTCACGTTGTCTATGCTGCTGCGGTCCTTTCTGAACCCTCACATTTGCAAAGGGTATACATTCTCGTTCATCAGCAACCAGTTCAGGCGCGTCAATACCATCTTCTCCATAAGTTTTCCGGCGGAACTGAGAAGAGCTATCGGACGATAGGAGTTTATATCTGTTGGAGACTTGCCAGGCTTGAGGACAGGGATAACACGAGCTCGTTTCCAGCAAGGTCATTTAGCGCTACACACGTTACCGAGTGTACGAGTACATTGTGGTTCCGAGACAGTGCTCCAAGTGCCAGTGTTTTGGGCACGTTGCTGGTGCCTGCAGGTTACAAGCATGGTACCCACGCTGCGGAGGAAACCACGATGGAACTATCTGCCTGTGGAAATGAAGAGCCACAGTTCCCCAACTGCGGAAAAAAGTACGAATCCACGTGTGCTCGTTGCCAGCAAGGTCATTTAGCGCTACACACGTTACCGAGTGTACGAGTACATTGTGGTTCCGAGACAGTGCTCCAAGTGCCAGTGTTTTGGGCACGTTGCTGGTGCCTGCAGGTTACAAGCATGGTACCCACGCTGCGGAGGAAACCACGATCGAACTATCTGCCTGTGGAAATGAAGAGCCACAGTTCCCCAACTGCGGAAAAAAGTACGAATCCACGTGTGCTCGCTGCGCTAATTTGCGTAAAGGGAAACAGATACACAACTACAAGATGAAAAGCAACGTTGGGTACCAATTGACAAAGGCTGCAGTACGCCAGCAACAGGAAACTCGAGGCAGTGGTCAAGCAAAGACGCCAGCCGGCAAAGGTACACCTGATAACCACCTCCAGTCCCCCACAAATAAAGACACGAATGAGTTCCCACCTCTACCGATTCGCTATACCAGCTCGAACTCCTCTTGTGCGAGCTGCTCAGGAGAGCACAGCTGGCCTCTTGGAACAGACACGGGTATGAACGTCCTGAGGTGAACTACACGAGTGAGGCACTCGGCATGACTACGAAAACACATCCTCATTGCTATCTGCCCTTGTCGACGCTGCTCGCAGCTTCCTCGCCCCAATGTCCTCTCCGATAGCTAAGGCCATCCCGACACTGCTTGACTTTCTCCCGTTATGGCAAAATGGCGCTAACGACCCAACCACCCAGCCTGAAGAACATTCGAAACCAGGGAAAAATATTTCAATGGAATGCCTGCAGCCTCCGCTGTCGTCTCTCCGACTTTAGGCAATTTGTTTACAAGCACCGCTTTCCGGTTAGAGCACTCTCAGAGTCCCGAGTGCGCACCGGCATTCGCCTTTCTGTATATACCATCAGACTTTCACCGACAGGAACAGATACCAGATGAGTTCTCTTGGCTGTTCGCAATGATTTAACTTTCAAAAGAGCGTGTTAGGCTGCATTATGGAAACAACGCGCTAGAGAGACGACGGGAACATTTTTATTTAATTAATTGTAGTATATTACGTGCCACAACTGCAATATCATTCTGAGGCGCGACGTAATGGACGACTCCAGATTGATTTTGACCCCCTGTGGTTCTTTAACATGCACCTAAATATAAGCTGCTAGCATATTTTGCATTTCGCTCCTATCGAAATGCGGCCGCCGCGGCCATGCATGATCGAACCCGGACCTCAAGCTCAGCAGCACAGCGCCATAGCCAATATAAGCTACAGCGGCGGGTGATGTAAAAAAAAAATTGGTGTGGTTTAGCTTTGGTTAACCCTGGTTGATAGCGAAAGCCTCACTGCCCTGGCTAGCCCCATTGTCGAGCTGTGGCCGAGGTGTGATTTCGCAATGATATACAGACATGTTTGCAATGAATACAGTGTTTATTCATCATTTTTATGCATATGAAGACACTGCGGTGATCAGTAAAGTAGTGAGACTTGGTTGCAACTCGCAGCCGGGCCCAACTCTACTCGGGCAACGGCGGCAATGTCTCCTTTCAGGGCTCCGTAAAGGCCTAAATATAGTCCGACGTAGCGTGAACGCGCGCGCACGTTATATCACGTTGGCGAGAACAACAGCGGCTATAGTTCGACCGATGGTTCGATGTACTGGCGCCGCCAACGTAACCGGACGCGCGGTCAATGCACTCCGACGCGCCCGGCCTCTGATAACGCTCGCCCGCGTGCCGATAACGTCGGACTATAAACGCGCCTTAATGCTCTCTTGTGGTATGACCTCTAGCTCTCAAGGTGAAAACTGTTGAGTCGCCGACGGCTGCCCGAGGTAGCGTAATGAAGCTTTCGCTTCAAAAATATCTAATGACAGAATGTAAAATATGGGACCACGGTGTTTTATATCGTCTTGTGGCTCCTGACTCGAGCGCCCTGTTCCTACATCTTGACGACGCACTGGAGTGCACAAAATTGAGAGGTTGGGCTGCGCAGTCAAGGAACGTACGCTCATTAGGTCACTCCTCCATTCTGCGTTCGCTCGAGCATGGTACCCTGAAGCGTCTTTAGCGAATTGGCAAAAAACGCCACAAGCCGACGCGACGGCTATCATTTTCCCATGAACATTGCGATGGTTTGTATCCTGTCGACCTAAATATGCACACCACCTTAAGGGAGGAAAATTCAGATGAATGTATATATATATATATATATATATATATATATATATATATATATATATACTCTCTGGCTCTCGCTCTGCGTGAGAATGAAGGCCAAGGACGTTCTGTTGCCGCCAAGTGGGGCTGCCGATATGTATCGACTAATTGGTGGGGAAACACTGTCTCGAAGATGCTTCAGGCTACGATGGTGACAATCACGTCCACAGCCACGGTACGTTAATGCCGCGCGAAAGGCCTTCAGGCGTCCTCATTCATAGAAAGCGTTTGTCAATGGGCAACGGAAACGCGAATGGCCAAAAAAGACTGTTTCAGCAACACGCAAGGATAAAAGAACCGCCTATTATAACGTTACCTTCGAGGGTTCCCGGCGCTAACAGTATAAGAGAGAGAGTAAGAGGAACCTCTAAGGTTTGTCACCTACCCATTTTCTAAATGCATTGAAGAAAAAGACAGCACGCGGCTGACGGCGATGCAGCTACCTATTCATTGACAGAAATCCGTTACAAATAAGGAATTCAAGCGAAAAATTCCCACCAGCTCTGGGCAATCCGCCGTATATACATTCACGGTGATGCTGCATTAATAATGGCGGAGCGTTTGGCCAGTCCCTTTGAGTTAGTCATGCTAACTTGACCTGCAGTCACCGTGGCGATTTAGCGGAATCCTCGCAATGACCCATTGTGTGAATACAGCTTTACCGAGGCATTACCGTCGTCTTATCCGAAATCTGAAGTTTGTATGGAGTGCCGTGCAAGTTAGCTACGACGCACTTGCCGGTTTCTCTTTCTTTTAACAGCGGATCTGTTTAAGCCGAGCGTTAGTCCGTAACTTGCGAACAGAAAATGTGGGCCGATTCTAGTGGTAGTGCAGAAAGGGGCCAAGCGCAATGGCACATACCCATGTGGACTAGCGAAGCTGAGCCTGGCTAAGTGTAGCTAAGCATAGTTGGGACTACTTAAACTTAGTCACTCATCGATAGCCAATTGATAGCCAATCAATAGCTAATAGATAATCGATCAATAATCAAATAAATTCCGGAAATGCTGAGGATGACTTGGCAGTGCTTAGCCTAGCCCAAATACGTGGCCAATACCTTGCGGTAGCCAATCAGTAGCCAATCAATAGCTATTCGATAATCGATAAATATTCTATAAATTCCGGAAAATGCTGGGGATGACTTGGTAGGGCTTAGCCTAGCCAAAAAGCCAGGACTGGCTAGGTGCCCATCAGCTGCGCTGTCTCTTTAGCATTGTGCCTGCAGTGCAAGCTGCGCCAATTTTTTTTTCTTAGTTCTTTTGTTGTTTCCCATCCAGCATATGTACAATGAGGGAAAAAAGAAAGCCGCAACAAGACGGCTTGAAGAACCATCAACCTCCTAAGTACATTTGACAGTAAGGCAGGGTAGAAAGCAGACACACAGAAAATAATAAAAAAATAAAATAAAGACACGACATGTAGCCACGCGCAAGAAAACACCGCAAACCCGGCCGCGCACTAACGGGTACCTGTATACTTATAAGGTATACTGTATACATGCTTATTAACCGAAATGCAGCCGCGGCAACAAGGAGATAACAGCTCGAACATCAACATTCAGATTTACAACTTCCGGTCGCTTTCAGAGCGCCTAATACCACGACACGCGGTAAATGAGGACCGAAAACACACACGGAGAAGAAGGGGGGGGGGGGGGGGGGGGGGGAATGCCTCGTGGCTTAGATGCGCGGGACCTACGAGCGTAGAACTCTATTTGTCGGCTAGGCAATGCGCACGGACGCCCCTACAGCAGTAAGTGCTCAGTCTCGCAGCCTCATCTATATTCATGATGAATTTCGAAAGGGAAAGCTCCGAGCCGCGCAAAAACAACCCTCGGGATAAAAAAAAGTATGTAAAAAAAAAAAAAGGCGAGGAGCGTGCAGAAGAAAGGAAATGCGAAAGGCGGCATAAGCTAGTCCGAGCTCGCGTGGGATAAATTCCGTCACAGCGGGAAGGAAACGGTGAATTGGCCGTTTGTGGTCGACAGGGCCGTGATTGTGATCGCACGCTGAAAGGCGACCGCATTATGCGCAGGTCGTAATGCTAATGACACTAGCACGGGTGCGGGATGGGTGACTGTTTCGCTGTGTGTCACTCTCTGAATCAACAGAAAAACAAGAAAAGGTGCGGGGCGTCTGACATCATGTGCTGCCTACAATACTCGCGCTGTCGTCACTCGCTCGGCGAGGTGACGACGCCGTTCGCTCCCAAGTCGCGTCAGCGAGTTGCGGCCCCGCCCGCCCAGCGCATGCCGGGCCGCGCCAACGAGGGAGGAAGCCGCTTGCGTGACTCGAGACCAGCCGTGTCCCTGGAATTTCCGCGGTCTGCCCCAGCCGCGGGCGCACAGGCACCCCCCCACCTCATCACACACACACACACACACACCTCCCGCCTTTTTGTCGCCCCGAGTGACTTGCAGTTTAGCGGCTGTCGCTGCGGTTCCTGTTTGTTCCCGGCAAACGAAGGAGGCACCCGCCACATAGATTACCACGGTCGCGGCGCGCGCCCGTACTTTGTTCCGCCTGCACGACGCTTTAGCCGCGAGGAGCTGCAGTCACACCGGGTGCCTCGATGCCGGCTTGCGTGTTTGGTGACAAGTGACGACGTGACCTGCCGCGGTGGAGCGCGTGGGCGTAGGTGAAGGGCAAACGCTCTTCAGCATGCACAGATCGGAGCGGGCAGTGAACAAGAGCCACGTCGTTTTAAGTTAATCCAATGGCCTTATACACACTGAACAGTGTCTCTCGGTTTCCTCGTGCGGTAGCTTACAGGACAAAGTAAACACGTAGGTTTGGCTCAGGGATTAAGAACCCAATTCTGAAACCTTCCTTTCCTCAGACAATTTCCTTAGTTTAGGCGAGGAACCACTCATGCTGGCCAGTTAACTCTGATACCTTACTTCACATTTGCTCACAAAAGGTGCTCCAGGCTTTAGGTAAGGTTTGGAGTTCGTGCCATAGGTCTGGGTCTGAGTTATCTATGAAGTACTTAAACGAAAAACTTTTACGATGCCACAACAATCAGTCATGACATATATATATATATATATATGTATATATATATTATTTATTCAGGGCTTTCTCAGATTTATTACGCAGTTTCGCGCTTAGATCGTGAGGAAAATACGACGATAACCGCCATTTCTTTTTCTGGCGACAAAGTGTTGCTTATAGTCGTTTACTCCAGTGAGAGGCATGAACATTTCGTTAGCACACAGGAAGTTCTCTTTGTGCTTGCTTTTCTTTATTTTAATATTGCTCGGAAACGATTCTTATTTCTGTGTAGAGTAACATGTACGTATTGGCGTATCCCTCAATAATTACTAGGCAAGCACATACAAAACAAGACTAACTCCCCGACACGGGCAGTCCTCCTGAGGTGCAATCATTAGTTCCTCTTCAACACGGCTGTCGCTGTCCGAAATCCCGGCAATCCAGCTCGCGTTTGCTGCCGCATCGCCATCTCGGGCAGACTCAAGTTCTTCGTGCTGGCGCAAAGTCGCCTCACGCCTTCATTTGCCGAGCCACTAAGTTGCCACAGTGCCATCGAAGGGTCATGGCACGAAAACGCTATAGCCGGCATGTAGCTGTGTGGAACAGAAACGCCTGCGTCGTTCCAACGGCGCATTTTTGTTCTTGCATTAGCTGTTATGACGACTTCTAGTTGCAACGATACAAGGACTGTTGAAGACTGCGCATCGTGTTTCCAGTTTGGCGGACTTAACAAAGCACTGCAGCAATCCCGAGCGGACGCGAAGACACCTTCTAACTAAAGGTGGCGTTGGCACGCGTCGCGGTCTCGCACAGCTGAGCGTTCCTTGTCGATCAGCGAGACGCGTAGACACACCGACTTCTCGATTGTGCGATATGCGTGACGACCATCTACGCTCCGGCGTCCCAAGCACCAGCGACTACAAATGAAAGCCACACATATTTCAGCGCTAGCTCTAGGTGTTCAACTGCAGTGGTCCTATTTGTAGCCAGAACAAGGAAGTCACACTGGTTAATTGCCAAAACATTGACTTATGCTGAACATTCGAAGGTGAGACTGCGGGGGAACGACAGTGGGGAGATACGCAAAGCGTGTGCACAGCCGTGACACATCTGTAAACTTCCACCCTATATAGTGTGCACAGGGGCCCTATAACGTAAAACTATTCCAAACTTTTTTTATTCCAATCTCCTGACTTCAAATACACGTAACCGCCGACGCAAGCATCGGGCGGCGATCCACAGCGCTGTCTGAACAGCCCAATCAAACGCTCTCCTCGTTTATAGGAGGTCACCTTTGTTCGCTTTCAAAACGAATAACATTGCCTACACGGAGCGGTTTTCTTATCTAATTAGCTGATAAGAGGCGAGGAACACGCTCGAGTGGAGAGGGATTCGATGGGGCCAAGCCAGCGCAGGGTATATAGATAACCAGATGAAGACGGTGGTGTCGCCGTCTCCGATTGGTCCGCTTCCATTTAATTAGCTTGCGGTGTCTGGTTGAAAATCGCGGCGGCGTGCAACGGAACGTTAAGAATGCCGCTAAAACGGCTCCCCGGCAAGGAAGAGTTGGCAGAGCGATGTCGTATACGTGCCGAAAAGGCTCGATAACGTTTTGCTTCCACGCAAAAAGGTTTATTATACGCAAATAAATCCATGCTCACCGGCAGGTGCGAGTAGCGAATGTCTCAGCGATCGGTGGGCAGCCATATTCTATTCCTTTCGGAACGGGGCAGTCTCTGGCTATTCAGAAAAAAAAAATCAGTTTTGTTCGGCATATTAATGCATCTTTAAAGCGTACACATACCTTTGACGCGGTGAGTTTTCGCGGTTTTCTGACGTCGCGTGACAGACAGGCGAAGTGGGCGCAGCCCGAAAGATTTTGACCAATAGCAGAGAGCTAATGGCGAAATGGCGTCGAATCAGAAATAATTATTTTTCTTTTGTTGGGTTTAATCATGCATAATCAGTGTGTACACATCATATCAGATGGATAGCTATCGCGGTTTTCGTGACGTCGCGTGACAGGCGAAGAGGGGGTGGCGTGAATATTTTTTTTTTTTTGCCTAATCGTGGAGGGCTGATTGCAGAATTGGAATGGAACAGTTTGGAATAGCTTTACGTGATAGCGCCCCAGTCCTCCATTCAAGCCAGTGGGTTGCGGTGCTTGTATACAATGCTTTATCTGTAATGAATCAGCAGCAATAAACTATAGTGGCCACCAGAGCTCCACTTCTTTTGGTAAGCAAATGCGCGTTGTTATCCCTCGCACATTTTGAAATATATATATATATATATATATATATATATATATATATATATATATATATATATATATAGCAGCAGCCACGGCTACATTTCGGTGGCGACATCGTGGCGACCTCTCATCCATCCTAGTCTTCACCTGTGAATAAACATCGATCATCCGTAACAGTTTTTGGTGGAAGGTGCTGGATACCCCCGACCACCACGCAACACGGCCAACACGGTTCTCCAACCTCCTGATCTGCGTCGAAGTCGCCGAATCGCTGGATTGCCCGCATTACTTCCGGTGTCTCAGATGTCCCACACCGAAGCCAACACTCGCACGGAACCAGCGGCATCTTCGGCCCAAATGATGGCTAGTCCGTGGCAGCGCGAACATCTGGTAGAACCTCGCACATTCGGAGGGAAGCCCGGCGAGGACGTCGAAGAATGACTTAACCACTACGAACGGGTGAGCAAGCACTATCGTTGGGACAGCGTAACGCGACTCTCCAACGTAGTCTTCTTTCTGATGGACACGGCGCTCGTGTGGTTCGATAATCATGAGGAAACTCTGACAACGTGGGATCGTTTCACGTCCGAAATCAAGGAGCGTTTCGGTGATTCAATCGCAAAAAAGAAACAGGCCGAGCAAACGCTCCTTCAAAAAGCTCAAGTTCCGGGCGAGACGTGCACGACCTACATCGAAAACGTACTCAAGCTATGCAGGACGGCCAATCCTCGTATTTCAGAGGAGGACAAAGTTGGCCATTTGTTGAAGGGAATCGCGGAGGACGTTTAAACTTCCTCATTGGTAAAGAGAACCTTGGCTCAGTCACCGACGTAATACGTCATTGCCGTACCTTTGAGGCTCTCAAACTGCGCCGCATAATCCCAAAGTTTGGCCGGCTAGCAAACGTCACAAATGTTGCAAGCATTGAAGACGACATCCCATCAGTCGATCTCGCGACGACCATTAGACAGATTGTTAGAGAGAGCTACGTCATTGCACGGAATTGCACAATGAGGTCCGTGATAGTCAACATCTGTACAATCCTCCACCAGCTCCCCTTCCATCGCTGCAACGACTGTCGAGGAGTACCTCTTGAGAAGGCCAATGAGAACGCAACAGAACTACCACCGGAAACCGGCAACGGGCGTGCTGAGGGATATGCCCGTTGCTCAGCAACGGCCTACTCGGAGCCACGGACATACCCATCCTACCCGAACGTTAGCCGCGAGCCTCCGTGTGTTATACCTGCGGTGTCACAGGACACATCTCTCGATTCGGTCGTCAGCGTCGTTGGGCACCGAGGTGCTACGAGTCCAAGCCAACGTCCTATGGCACTGAACGTCCTAACTTCGACAATTCCTGGCCTCCACGCTCCTTTACTTCGTCGACGACCTTCCCCATCAACAGTCCTCTGCGGAATACCGCAGCGACTCGCCCGTTTCAGACCGCAGTCTCACTCCACCTTCTTCACGTCAACGTCGCTTTCCTCAACCGAGGCGACGTTCATTCTCACCACCGTCGTCGGAAACTAGACTGCGCGGCCGATGAAGGTAAGATCGCCAGACTCGACACGACACTGATACCTCCACCGGTTACAATGCTGAGAAACAAAGTGGAAGTGACAATTGATGGCATATGTACAATGACATTGGTGGACACCGGGGCTATGAGATCTGTTATGAGCCTTTCTTTCAAGAACTGGCTTCGACGCAGAGTGATGTTTTCCCTCGACACGCATGCTAAATTCCGCGGAGTAATCGGTGAAATATTTCGTCCCCTTGGTGTTTGTGCTGTGAATGTGTTTTTGGCGGACAAGTATTATTTAACCAAGTTTGTGATTTTGGAACGCTGCACGCACGACTATATACTAGGGATACACTTTCTGCAAACCGGCAGGGCTTCAGTCAGTTGTGGTGCTGGCGAGCTTTCGATAAATAGCGGAAAACCTGGGGTCGATGCTTGTTAGGATCCGTCATTATCAGACCCCGTGAATCAACAACCCGCTGGACAAAAAACGTTTGCCGTTGCTGAGGGAGTGACGCTGCCTCCGTGGTCTTCAGCACCGGTATCCGTCATCGCCTCTTGTACAGACGCTTCATTTGACGCCGTGGTACAACCCTTTGGCGATTCTTGTGGGAAGAAAAACCTTCTGGTACACAATAGTATTGTATCAGTGAACAATGGTAGCACGTTTTTGTGGACGTTAAATTGTTCTGCCGTCCCTGTGCGTGTTCCCGAACACATGAAGATTGCTGTCTTCGACGACGTCACATGCTCTTCATCGATGATCGTCACGGACGAGGGTTCCACTTGCCCTTACGAGCAGAAAATTCTACGCATGGTCAGCAAGTCTTTGTCTTCACGTGAACGGGACACCTTAGCATAACTGATAGCCCAGTATGCTTCCGTGTTCTACTTCTCTCAAGATGAGCACCGTACAACTATGTAATCCTCGCGTGCTCGTCATCGCATTGACACAGGATCGGCACATCCTCTTCGGCAAACGCCCTAACGAGTGTCTTCGTCAGAGCGCAAGATTATTGCGGACCAGGTACAAGAGAGGCTGAGGAAAAATGTCATTCAAGAATCATCAAGCCTGTGGCCCGCAGCTGTCATGCTGGTAAAGAAAAAGATGGCTCGTGGAGATTTTGTGTTGATTATAGGCGACTAAATGCAATTAACAAGAAGGATGTGTACCCACTTCCGCGATTTGACGACGTAATAGACTGCCAACATTCTGCGTCCTACTTTTCGTCCCTCGATCTGTGTTCAGGCTATTGGCAGATAGCCTGTGGATCACGCTGAGAAAGAGAAGACCGCCTTTGTTACGCCGGACGGTTTATTCGAATTTATTGTTATGCCATTCGGGTTCTGCAATGCGCCCGCAACGTTCGAGAGATCCATGGACACAATTCTCCGCGGTCTAAAGTGGGAAATATGTCTTTGCTACCTGGATGATGCTGTTATTTTCGCCCGCACTTTTGAGGAGCATAACGAGCACCTTAGCCTGGTTCTGAAATGCATGGAGAAAGCAGATTTGATTCTCAACTCTGGAAAGTGTAGGTTTGGGGAGCGACAGACATTAGTACTCGGTCACCTAGTCGTCAAAGATGGAGTCAGACCTGACCCCCGCAAGATTGAAGCGGTCAGTGCCTTCCAGCCTCCGCAGTCAGCGTGGGAACTGTGCAGTTTCCTGGGACTCTGTTCTTATTTCCGTCGTTTTGTCCCAAAATTCGTCGACGTTGTCCACCCGTTGACGCGTCTGTTGCAGAAAGGATGTATCGTTCGACTGGACACCAGAATGTGAGTCATCGTTCCGTCAACTTAAATTCTTACAGAGGTCAGACCCCACCCTGCGTCATTTTGATATGTGTTCCCCTACCGAAGTTCATACTGACGCCAGCGGAATAGGCATTGGAGCGGTACTTGCTCAACGGCGAAACGACGCCGAACATGTTGTTGCCTATGCCAGTCGTTGCTTAAGCAATGCTGAGCGAAATTGCACAGTCACTGAGCAGGAATGCCTTTTAGCTGTTTTTGCTTTTCATACATTTCGCTGTTACATCTATGGTCGCCCATTCAGCATAGTCACTGATCACCATTCATTATGCTGGCTGGTCAGCCTTCGGGATCCGTCAGGTCGTCTAGCACGGTGGGCCTTGCGACTCCAAGAGTACGACTTTGTAGTGAAATACAGAAGCGGCCGCCGGCATGCTGACGCCGACTATCTCTCCCGCTTACCACTGCCAACGGCAAATTCTGAAGAAGACACCTTCGATGACTGTCTGGCCGCTATTGCACCTGAATTTCCGGACGCGACCATCTTCCAGGAAAATCGACGCAACTACGTCAATCTGGAACGTCTTTTCGTGATGGCCCTGAATCCGAAAGGCAGTGGTGGTTTTTCCATACGTGACAGCTTGTTATATAAAACCAACCACTCTGCAAGTGGCGCCCGCTTTCTTCTTGTAGTCCCGGAGAGTTTCCGTAGTGCTGTGCTACATGCCATGCATGATGGTCCAACATCAGGTCATCTTGGATTCGCCCGTACGCTACAGCGTGTGCAAGAGCGATTTTACTGGCCTCACATGCGTCAAACAACAAACCAATATGTGGCTCGTTGTGACCAATGCCAACGGCGGAAACGACCTTCAACCGCCCCACCAGGTCTTCTGCAGCCGTTGATTCCCCCTCACGCACCTTTTGAGAAAGTAGGCGTGAACCTCCTGGGCCCATTCCCACGGTCATTGAATAACAATCGATGGATCATCGTTTGTGTAGACCACCTTACACGCTACACAAAGACCGCAGCAGTGCCGTCATCTACCACTGTTTGCGTCGCTGCTTTCTTGTTGCATTATGTCGTCCTACGCAATGGCCCACCTGCATGGCGTGATCATAAGTGATCGTGGTCGTCAGTTCGGGGCCGGCGTTGTTGAAGAGCTGCTTCAGCTATGTGGAACACAATTTCGTCACTCAACGCCGTACCGTCCGCAAACCAACGGTCTTGTTGCTATGTGGAACACAATTTCGTCACTCAAAGCCGTACCGTCCGCAAACCAACGGTCTTGTTGAACGCACAAATCGAACTTTGACGAACATGCTATCCATGTATGTGTCCTCTAACCACAAGAACTGGTATGTTGTGTTGCCATTCATAACATACGCCTACAACACTGCGAAGCCTGAGACAACGAATTACAGCCCTTTCTATCTGCTTTATGCTCGATCGCCGCGGAGCTTCCTCGACACGATTTTGCCGTTTTCTCTGGACGCTTTTCTCTGGATCGATTTTGACAGAAGTCTCATTTCTCTGGACCGATTTTGACAGAAGCCTCATGGGCTGCCTCCGACCGACCAGCGTAACTAAAGTATTTCGCTTTATAGAAGATTTGCTTGTGCTACACAAAACTGACGGAAGAGGCCAACTCTGGCGTGCAAAAGAAATTTTGGACATCTTCCAATTGCGAACTCCACGGCTACAATTTGTAAATTGCAATATGGGCCATCAGGTAATTAGTTAAAAACTTAATTCGTGCATTTTCTGTTATTTATTCGATTAGGCATTTCAATTCCTATTGCAAGTAATGTCAGCCTCTTCGAGTACACCAGCGCATCAACTAGAATTGTGCTATCTGCCGCAGGCAACCTTTAAGAATTTTTGAAAGTGTTCGCTGAAACACCCTGTATATTGCCACGAGCGGCGATCCTGTGGTCGGTGCTTGGACGACGACGACGGTACGGCTTTCTGGTGTGCACCCGCTCGCCTTACCATTGATGTAGCGTTGTGCGCCTTACCTTGTAAATATGTCCATTATACCTATAATCTCCCCGTAACATCATTGGTGGAGATGCGGGGAAGCTCCCTACAACACCGGGAACTGAATCTTCGCAGCGGACGGCGCGTTGCTGCCCCCATAATGTCCGACCAAGCGACCTAGTGAGAGCAAGGCCCGTCACCGGCCATTCTTTTGCACCCTCGTGATCCCGGGACATTCAACGGCACAAGCGGCGTGGACGTCGATGAATGGCTGGCAATGTATGAGTGCGTCAGCCGCACTAACAAGTGGGACCCGACGATAATGCTTGCGAATGTCATCTTCTATTTGCGGGACACTGCGCGACTCTTGTTAGAGACGCGTGAGGCAGATCTGACAAGTTGGGACGTCTGTAAGTAGAAATTACGCGATTTATTTGGGAGACCTATCGGACGACAACTAGCGGCAAAGCAGGAACTCGCAATTCGTGCTCAGACGTCCACAGAGCCGTACATCGCCTATATTCAGGACGTGTAGTCTCTGTGCCACAAGGTCGACAAGGACATGCCTGAAGCGGACAAAGTGGGACACGTACTGAAAGGCATAGCCGATGACGCATTCAATCTGCTACGTGTAAGAACTGCTCTACAGTGGAGTCAGTCATCGCTGAATCTCGTTTTGAGCAGGCCAAAAGTCAGCGTATCACTCACCACTTCGACCGACTTCCCAATACGGCTGCCACGTTCTTATGCGAAGGTTTAGCCACGCTTCGGCAAGCGCAAGCTCCAGAAAACGTCACCAAGATCGTCCGCGGAGAACTCGAGGCCATGCCACCCTTTACCCCTCCTGACGGTATGCAAAGCCACAACCTGGCTACAATTTCGCTATTTCAGGTCGTGGTTCGCCAAAAGGTCGCGCATATGGGCATTTACCCACTGTCCCGCTCGCCCCAACCTCGCCGCTCCCGGTCTCCCTTTGACCGCCTCTCAGAAAACTAGACAGTGCAGCCCCCGGAGGTGACGCTGCATTTACGACCCGGCCTGAAAGTCCTCTGACTGTCCCTCATACCCGATGCAACCTTCTTGAAGTTCTAGTTGATGGTGTGGCAGTTACAGCTCTTGTTGATACTGGCGCACAAATTTCAGTAATGAGCTCTAGCCTCCGGCGCCGCCTCCAGAAAGTCCTGATGCCCGCAGCTTCACCTACTGCCCGAGTCGCCGATGGGAGTGCACCTGCCGGGATAGGAATGTGTACTGCACGCATCACCATTTCTGGCCCCCACACATCGCTTCTTTTTGCTGTTCTAGAACAGTACCCCCATGACATCATCCTTGGAATCGACTTTCTGTCCACCCACGCTACCCTTATCGACTGCTCCGCGGGACTTCTCCAGCTAGAACTTCCTTCGTGCTCCGACATGTCGATGATGGCCCACTCCGCCTACGCTCCATCGAGTTGAAATTCGACTGCCTCCGCAAGCCGCAATATACGACCAGCTTTCAGCCTTTCAGCGCCTCCCCGACGGCGACTACGTTGCCTGCCGTATTCCTGAGGTCGCCATGACACGCAACGTCATGCTGTGGTGGGTGCTTGGACGATGACGACAGTGTGGCTTTCTGGTATGCACCCGCTCGCCTTGCCATTGCTGTAGCCTTGTGCGCCTTACCTTGTAACTATATCCATTGTATATATAATCTCCCCGTAACAATATTATAGGTTGTAACCGCGGTAAACATATATGTGCGATGCACAGGAAGTATTTCGATAGCTTACTGCGAACGTCCTCATGTAGCTTCTTGTTAAGGGAGGTTCCCAGGCGATCAAGAATTGATACATCATCAGCTAAGCAGAAATTGTGCTCCTCCACAGTGTGATTTTTGTTCATTCGTGAAATGTACCGAAAAAATTATATTTTAACAGCGAAGTTGTTATAGCCAGCCGTAATTTGTGCTCCGTACACAGAAATTATAATCATCCGCAACGAAATCATCCGCAATGAAATAAACTTTCTTGTCGAGACAGGATTCGAACCCGCGTACCCACGGTTTCAAGGTGAGCGTCGTAACCACTAGACCATACAGCCTTTTTTTTTTTTTCTTTATTGTCTCATGTGCAAAATTCACTCATTTATCAACAGCCCAGTTCAACGAAGTAGCACGTGAAAATCATATGTAACATTTACCAACCAGCATTATTGCAATCACATCAAAATTCTCTTAATGTTGCCAAAGGTTCTAACCTTGACAACCACTCCGGGGCGCATTCATGCACTTTCTGCACCTCCAGAAAGGCATTTATACTCTCTCGGAAGTACATTCGCGCAGGTCGTGCGTCTGGGTCACAGTAATAGCCCGCCATTCTAGCGCGCCAGATACTGTGAAGGCCAACGAGCATTACCAGATCAAAAGGAAGCCCATCGTCGTTTTCAATCGCTAGATATCTGATACCGTAGGGATCTAGAGGGAATTCTTTTTTGACTGTCCTTTGTAAAACATCCCACAAGAACACTCCCTCCCAACAATGTAGAAAAACATGGTCAATTGTCTCGGGTTGATTACAGATTAAGCAATGTGTTCCCCACGGTACAAAAAAACCCTTTTCCTTCAAAACTGTCTTTACTGAAAGCGTTCCTGTATGAACCTTGAAAAAAAAGGTTTTTACCCCTGGTGGAATTTGCATACGCTTTACCCTTTTTAGTACATTTTGGCCCTGGCTACCTCTGTAAAGGGATCTATATAAAGGAACCGGAAATTCAGTGTCGCATAGATCCCTGTACAGCTTTTTTCTTTGGACAGAACTCAGGTAATCCTTTGAAAAACGTACACTTAGGAAGCGCACAGTGGAGACAACCTCCTTAAAAAAACCCCTTAAGCGTTCCGGGAATACTGCTTGTGGCAACAATAAAATCTGGTAGCGCTTTGCTTATTCTCATCTGACACACAGTGCGCAAGAAAGGGTCCCTGACGTCTCGAAAAAATATAAATCTGTTTACGAGCTGACGCAAAAAGAGGTGTCCCAGACCTACTCCCCCATCTTTGACGCGCCTGAATAGGTTCGTCCGACTACACCTCTCCCAACTCGAGGCCCACACAAACACGGCAAATATGCGGTGAAATTTCTGAATGTTTAGCCGAGAACAGTATAACACCTGCATTGTGTACCAAATCTTACTGATAAAGAACAAATTACATACGGTTGCTCTGGAGAAGATGGATAGATTAGCCACTTTCCATCTGTCCACCTTCTCACGCATCTCTTTCACTTGTTGTTGCCAATACCGATCATTATCCTTATAAAATTCAAGCGGCACACCAAGATATTTTACCGGAGTAGTTTCCCACCTAATGTTGGCAAAAGTGGCAGGGGTCGAAGGCCACTCTCCATGCCAAAACCCCAGGCACTTTCCCCAATTGACAGGACTTCCAGAGATGTCACTAAATTGTTTAACCGCCCTAACTGCTTCAATAACACTTTCTTTGTTTTCACAGAAAAGAGCTACGTCATCAGCATACGCCAAGAGTTTAACTTCTGATGCATGCAGGCGAAAACCTTGAATGGCATCATTCTGCAATATAGAGCGACACAGTGTTTCAATATACACACAGAAGAGAAGAGGGCTGAGAGGGCAGCCTTGGCGTACAGAACGTTGCACACTAATTGACTTTCCTATCGTCTTGTTCACAATTAACTGTGTGGAGCAGTTCTGGTACGCCATGGCTACACCTTGTCTGATAACAGTACCAACATTGATGTATTCCAATATAGCTAACAGAATATCGTGTGATACACAGTCGAACGCCTTTTCGAGGTCTATCTGGAGAACCGCGACACAAACCTGCATAACGTCACAACACTCCAGAACGCATCTAGCCTTATGAATGTTGTTTAGAATCGAACGACCCTTTATACCACAAGTTTGATGGTCGCCTACTATTTCGGGCATAACAGTCTGAAGCCTGGCTGCTAAGATCTTCATGAAGATCTTATAGTCGACGTTTGTCAATGAGATGGGTCTGTATGACGTGGGCAACCTTAGTTTTTCCGTTTGATCTGTTTTTGGTATGAGCACTGTATGAGATGTGCGATACGACGGTGGCAGCACATTAAGCTCATACGCCTCATTAAAGACTGCGGCAAGGACTGGGGTAATTTCCTGTTTAAAAGCTTTGTAAAAAGCTGCACTCAACCCATCTGGTCCGGGTGATTTACCGTTATTTAAGTTATCTATAGCTCGATAAACCTCTTCCTTTGATATCGGCTGCTCCAATCTTTCTTTTAATTCATCGTCCAGCTGTGGCATGACACCCAAAAAAGCATTCTTAAACTTAGGAACGTCAACCTTTCGGAGCGAAAAGAGCGCTTGGTAATGCTGGAAAAACACATCTGCTATGCTAAAGTTATCCATTACCAACT
This sequence comes from Dermacentor silvarum, assembly GCF_013339745.2. Lineage (NCBI taxonomy): Eukaryota > Metazoa > Arthropoda > Arachnida > Ixodida > Ixodidae > Dermacentor > Dermacentor silvarum. Next base: position 227,446,319 of record NC_051154.1, on the reverse strand, counting down.
TACCGTTCCACTCAATCTCATGAATTTGATTTCGACTGGCGTATGTCTTTTCTAACCTTAACGCCCTTTTCGTTGGCACTTCCCCTGCGGTTAGTGCTTCCGCCCTCGCCCTCACGACTGCACCACGGTATTTTTCCTCGTCTATTACTTGGAGCTTCTGTTTAATTTTTCGCACATCATCTTTAAATGCACCAGGCGTTCTGCTTTCAAGTTCAATCATCCTCTTGAGCATTGTTCTTAGTGCGCTTTCGTTCCTTCTTTCTTCGTATCTTATGCAGCTTGACCTTTCAAGAGCCTTCATTTTAATGTTCTGTTTGCACCATTCCCACTGTTCTCCCATATTGCTTGCATATGCAAAGTTTATTTCACGTATTTTATTTTTGACTGTGTCAATGAAAGTTTTGTCACTGATGAGCTTCGCATTAATTTTCCATAAATCCCAATTAAAACTGCAGCTGTGTTTCTTCGTACCTATCAGGCATTTAACAAGGCAGTGGTCTGAAAATGACATTGGTACCACGTGGTAATTATTACACTTGGGAACCATGTCCAATGAAACGTAAATTCGGTCGAGGCGAGCATGGCTAGTGCCCTGAAAGTGCGTATACTCCACACCATGAGCCGTCTGTAGACATTCAGCCACGTCATCCAAGTCATATTCCTTGATTAGGTCTGTTAACAAATCTGTGCTTTTGTCTCTGAAAGCACTCCTGCTCGTTTTATCACGCCCATTCAACACGCAGTTAAAATCGCCCATTAAAACAACGCGCTTCTGTGTACTCAAATACTGCTTAACATTCGCGAAGAAATTTTCTCTCGCGTCTAGTTCGTTTGGGGCATAAAGACACAAAATCCGCCATTCCTTATCGCATAACAAAAAATCACATACAACTAACCTTCCTGTTGGTGACGAGACAGTTTCCTGCATAACCAGTCCCGACAGTTTTTTAACAAAAAGCACACACCCAGCTGACGCACCATTTGCATGGCTGACTACGGCGTAATACCGTGACGTGAAACGCTGCACCATGCTCGCGGTATCTGCCTCCCCTGCTATTTTTGTTTCCTGGATGGCTAATACATCCAGGTCCTGATCAGTCATTAAGCGATATACTTGACTCTGTTTTCTTTTAGCAGCCAATCCTCGTACATTTAAAGTAGATAAACACAGGGACGTTTCGGAAGCCATGTCTGATTATAACTGGAGGCAGGCCCCGGAGCATGGCGCTTACCTTTCACGTCTAGCGCCACGCTAGACGCCTCCGGAGCCGTCACATTGAACGGTCTCGCTTTCAGTCGGAGGGGGCTTGTCACAAGGATTCCTGTCCAGCACATTGGGCCGTGGTCTAAGGCTGCTCCTCCGACCCTGGGCCGCCTTTGCTGGTGGCTCTTCGTGGCTGCTGGCTGGCGCGTTGTCGGTCTGGTCATGGCCGCGCTTCGCTGCGGCACCAACGCTGCCCAACCGGGCGACGCTCGCTGCTGGTGCGTTCTGTGGCTTCGCAAGCTCCAACACCTCGGTAATTTCTGGAGAATTGGTGGCTTCCTCTACTTTTTCTACTTCTTTCTCTACTACGACTGAGCCCACTGAAGGCTCATTGTGTTGTTCGCCGGTCGCCCAGTCGAGCGTCGATTGCCGCTCGCTGCTGGACGCTGCCAGCGTTTCTGGTTCACTGGTACCTTCGGCTGCTTCCTCTGCTTCAACGATGTCCATAATCTGTTCCGACGATTCAACTCCAGCACCCGGACCCGTCGCCGTGGCGTAGGTGCGAACGCACTGTGCGTCTGTGTGTCCAAACCGCCTGCACCGCGAGCAGCGCGGCACTTTGCAATCACGGCGTACAGTCAACCACAAAAGTTTGCGGACCACGCGAGCGCGTGGCCAAGAGCCTCTTCGCGACACTTCCGCTACGTCACCAGCGATCGACAGCAGCGCTACGTTGAAGACGCATCCCTCCTTAAATCTATGGCCTGTCTATTTTCGCACTGTGCGCAAATATTTTCTACCTATCTCTTTCAACGTGACGCGCTCTTTGTTAGCCAGGGCTACTTGCTTATATTTTGAGAGCAGAATATCAGTACAAGTAATCAGACAGCGTATTCTTCGGCTGTTATCAGTTCTATTTTCGCGTAGCCACGCTGTTTTTTTTTTTTTCGTGAGTGCGTGAGTGAGCGGTGAGGCAGCCATGGGACACAGATGCTTAGTCAGTAGGCAGAATTTTTCCGTTCCTCCCCCATCGCTAAGTGACAGTAGCGGCCGGGATTTGATCGCCTGCGCCCAGGTTTTGCTGCGCAAAGCCCGAACCACCGCGCTGCTATAGTGGTTACATTTAGAAAAATAAGAAATAATCGGGTGCGATGACTCTTTTTATAACCCTTTGCGACACGGCGTCCCTCGTTTGGGGACTCGAACTTCGGAGGCGCGTCCCACGCCACGTGTTTCTTCAAATGACCTAAAACTCAGTGTGCACATTCGTGTCCGCTTCCTGATGGGACAACTAGCGGTCAGTTAACTTCATTGTCCTGCGTATTGCTGCAGATGATCACTTTGCTGGAGACACTACCATGTTAGACAATCGTTCGACGTGCCGCGTTCCAAGACCAACGTCAAGAGTATTTTTTTTCTCCGGTCGACACGAATACAACCGAAAAAGCAAGTGTGCATGCGTTTCGGGCCTAATAGTTGATTCTTTTTATGCAAGCATTGAAGCTGACGGATTTCAGAATAATTAGATAATGAGTTATACGCTAATTAATTTTTTTTACTGAAACTCGCACAAAACAGCACATTGCTTCGTCTTCTTTCTTGGAATGTAATAGTGAAGCGTCTTGAAATGATGTCATGCGCATTTGACGCATTTGCAGACAGTGCATCATAATTCGTGTCTGAAGGGGATGAATTTATTCACAAGACATTTACAGAAGTGTCATGAAACATAGGTCTCTCAATGATCTAGTAGGAAGTGAAATGTCCGCCGTTTTCTAGCACCTTATTGATGCGTGTGGGCATCGACTCGTACAAAGATTCAGTAATCTCCGGTCGACCACGCAGGCTTTCCCATTCTTGTGCGATCGCTTGCCACAGCGTATCGGCCGTGCGGCCGCGGTTGGCTCGTGTGGACAGCCGTTTCTTCAACATGCCCCAGACATTTTCTATGGGATTCAAGTCGGCGCCACATGGAGGCCACTCAAGCTGGCAAACAGCATGTTCTTCTAGCAATGACTGGACGATACGTGCTTTATGGATCGGGCTGCGGTCGTGTTGAAAAAAATAGCAGCCGTCGCTGAAGGGACCGTCCAGCGCATACGGAACGAGGTGTCTAGTGATGACGTCGCAGTACCGTGACGCAGTGAAGGGTCCCTTCCAGACGCACAAGGGGACCAAGGCCATCTTTGCTGATTGCTCCCCACACGCTCACGGAACACCGTCCACTGGATAGAACACTCTGTGTGTAATTAGGCAGATATCTGCAAGAAATAGCATACAATTGGGTTCCAGCGGCGCGTCTAAAAATGTTGTGATTCCTCTTGCGTATGAACTTTATAATGCTGTTATAGAGTTGCAATAGAAAACGTGCAAACATCATTAGATAGTACTGAAAGACCCACTGGCAGCTTTTAATTAGCTTCAGAGTAAGTAGTACTATGAAACAATCGTTAATGTTTTCAACATAATACCACTACAGAAAAATCTCGTAATGTCCAAAAGCTCATTTTACGTGAAACATGTTGTGATGCAGAATTAGCTTCGTGAATTAACTGCCAATACACTGTAAACACACCTGCAGTTTAGTGGACGCCAAACCCGCTTCCGTTGGTCCCAGCGCGTGGAAAAAGTTGACTCGTCGCTAAAGATGACATCGCCCCATTTCTCTGTTGTCCAATCTTTCATTGCTGTAGCGAACATGAGTCGTTCTTGTAGCTGGCTGTCTGAGAGGCAGGGCTTCTGTGCTGCTACGAAAGACTGCAGGCCAAGCTCACTCAGCCTTCTTCTTACAGTCTCAGACGATACCGTGAGCGAGAGCGCTTCTCGGATATCCTCTGCACTTTGAAAAGGATCAGCCACGATGGCGGCCGTAATCAGGCGGTCCTCTTCCTCAGTCGTGGCCCTTGGACGCCCACTGCGCTCCATATCTGTGAATCTGTCATCGTCGCGGAAAGCTTGAATAATCCTATTCACGGCAGTCCGGCTCCTGTTGGTTCGGCGGCAGATTTCGCGCTGAGTTATTCCCTCTATAAATAAACGCACAATGTGCCTTCTTTCGTCAAGTGGAACACGCAGCGGCATCTTTCCAAATAGGCAATCACCACGTGGCCTGAAGCAAGTCTACTACGTTTTCAGTGACTGATGCGAAGATGCGCCTATGTGTGAAAGAAAATTTTCTATGCATCCGCTTTTTCTTTATTTTTGATGACAGTGAAACACCTCCCTACCCTTTCTCTCAAGACGCAGAAGCAGCAACACTCATTGGACCAAGATGCTGCCAACCAAAGTGCGCCAGTAAACGTCGCGTAAGAAAATCGTCGCAGCGCTTCGTGAAACTTATCTACCCACTGGCACACCAGTCGACAAAGGTTGCAGTGATTGCTCCGATACTGCTATCAAGCCAGATATGTGGCGGTCTTATCGCAGACAGCGCTCTGCGTCAACACAACGAACTAACAATGTCATGCACGGGAATAAAAAATTAACAGGCAGGCGAGTACCAAGAGGGCTCATATCCGGGAGAGCGCCCCTGTCGCCGCTAGGCGGCGTACCGCTAGGTGGCGCGGATAGGCAGTCTGGCACGCGCTCGCGTGGTCCGCAAACTTTTGTGGTTGACTGTACATGGCCAACGCCACGGCAGCGCAAGCACTGCATCGGACGCCCCGGTGCCACCACTAGAGCCAGTTCACCGCCTACCCTTATTTGATGAGGCAGGCCATCTACCTTCATGCCCGGCTTGAGCTTGAGGAGCACTGAACGTGTTGTGGACCCCTTGTCACTCACACCTTGCACTCGCCAACGCTCTCGAGTAATCTCGGTGACCTTGCCGAAAGTCGCCAACGCCGTCCGCACATCCTCGTCGTCCACCCCGTGCAGAAGCCAGTGTAGCCTGAGCCTGATCTGGTGGTCTTGTGGGTCTATGATTAGACACCGTCGCCTTTTCACTTGTAGTTCTTTCAAGTCAACCATCCGCTTCGTTGCTTCCGCGCTGTTCAAAGTCACGGCCCACACGTGGTTGATCTGATAAGCTCCTAAGGCTACCACTTCGGGTAGCATGCCAGCTTGATCAATTGCGTCCCGGAAATCTTCAACCCGAAAGGGTCTCACACGTACGTCCCCGTGCAAGAACACGGTGTTGTTAACCACACGTCCTGTAGGTAGCTGTGGCAGAATAACCTGGTAGTCACTGTCCTCACTTGCGTTCATCCTGTTTCCGCGACCAGCAAGGGCCGCTGACGCAGCTCCAAGGGAGCTCATGATTCCTGCGTCCGACGCACACGACAGCCGGCGAAAGAATGACTAGACCATACAGCCACGCTTGCAGAACACCCATTTATGCGAACCATATGATTGCGTACGAGCGTCGTCGTCTTCGTTCACAACTAGCGCGCTCGCACGCGCTCGTGCCGATGCTCTGCGAGGTGAAGAAGAGGTTTTGCCCGCTATGCTCGGGAGACAGATAAAGAAAATGAGAGCGAGAGAGAGAGAGACGCATTCACGCAGCAGATCTGCTGGAGCGCGTTGTTGGTATTGCAACGCGGCGGAATGATGTGTCGGCATTGGAACGCGGTGTCGGTGTAGCAAGCTGCGCTATGTAACGCGCCGTGACGGCGGTAAGTCGGAGACGCGCGAAATGAAATTATCATCAGCATGAGTAATAAGATGAAATGTTCGCGCGCACTTCCGGAAAATGCTAGGAGGTTGAAAAAAATGAGGAGGTTGAAAAAAAACTTTTTTTTCAACCACAAGGAGGTTGCAAAAGGTAACCCAAGGAAGTTGAAAAAAAAAACTTTTTTTTCAACCTCCTTGGGCTACCATCGCCCAGCTTCGCTGTTTCAAGCGTTGCGCGGCCGAGTGCAAGGTAATTCTTCGTTCGACATTCCCTCATTGATATCCATGTTACAATGAAATGCTCATTCGCTCACAAATAATATATCGAGTACAGCGCAAACTGATCGCTCCATACGTTTTGTACATGGACCGGCTGAATTAGAACATGTTTCAGCATTGTTTAAACAGTATTTCATGAGCGCTTCGAGCCCTCGCTGCAAGATTTGTGATTTCCAATCTAAACCAACTACTTTGAAATTTTTGGTGAGTGTGATCCAGAAAAGAAGAGGCACAACAAGGGCAGAAGAAGACAAGAAACACGGTGACGGTAGTAATAAAGTCTGGAAGCCGCACTGCAAACGTCACGCAGCACTGGCACACCAAATACGCATATCCGATGGCATACTGGATATATCTCAAGGGCACATCCAGTCACCTTCGTTTCAAAATGTTTTTCCATGAGACCCATAAAGAACCAACAATGTTGCCCCAGGTACAATTAGGACAGAATACCTTTATTTTGTCTTTGCATCTTATATTTTCCTTCAGAGTGACTGACAAGCCACTGGTGGTTCTTTATTTGCTGGCGGTTCTTGGTTGGCGACAACATTCACTCTGTCGCCTCGGCTGCCTTCAAGATCATGTCGGCCCCTTTGGCGCCGATCATTAGAGTCGTAGCATAAGTGTTCCCAGAAACTATGGCTGGCATTACTGAAGCGTCAATCACTCTGAGCCCTTCAAAGCCTTTTACCCTGCAAATTAGCAGAAAAATGTTCTTGAAAATGCCCCTACAACCGTAAAACAGTGAATGTAACTATGCTGGCTGTGCCTGCATCAGGCTAGCAGAGGTAAACTTTTCAAAACATTTGTTCGGCGCCAAATATTTAGAACTTACAATGACAGTTAACAAATATGCCTCCTAACAATTAGCCAGAAACGAAGGGGTTGCAGGAAGATTTTGAGGCTAAGTGACTACAGTGGGTGAACCAGGAAGCCTCAGCGTAGAGCGAATGTTTTGACAAGGAGTCTAGTGTTAGTCCTGAAAACTACCTTTTTTTCAAAATCCTTGCTCCAAGCTAAGGTATTTCTCTTTCGCCAACAGTTTATGTTGCACCTGTACACTAATTGCCATCGAATGACAAAATATTCTAGCTGCAAACGCTTGACCTTTCGGATGCCTGTACTTTCATTATGAAAGCAGCGGCTGCGAATCTTGTAGTAAACAGCAGTTTCCAGATGCAGAGCTTACATGGCCTATCCAGTATCAATGCCCGAAGAATGAGATATGCATATACTTAAATAAAATTGTTATCAAGGCACACATAAATGAAATTAGCTTTTATAGATTTCTGTTCCTCCGATTTGGGTCTATGCTAGAATTTTTTTGTGCCATTCATATATTTTCGATTCGGCACTTGACATTTTTTGAAGATGTTCTCGGCATAACCCTTTTTTCTTACCTAGCTCCAAGAAGAGTACCGTAAGGGGAGTCTAGAATTGGCGAAACAATATTAATTGTCAGATATTTTTGCCTAATTGAAACCGACATTTTTTCATTTACATTCCTGCTGAACGAAAGCCAAAGCTCGAGTAGTAGGAAGCAATATTTTTACTATTAGCATAACAAAACATCAAAAATGCATCCTAATCGCTCCGCCATGGATTTGCTGCCATATTAGATTATATTTTCCATTCACTACAAATTATGAAAGGATAATTGTGAAACAGGCTTTCGAGTTTCTTCCTCTCGCCTCATTGACAATGTAGGCTGTATTATAAATATTTTCTGTCATTGTGATTATCATGAAGCAATGTTGTGACTTTTTGTTATGCGAATGTGATGGCTCAACAATGTTTATAATAAAATATGTAGAATTTTTTGTTAAAAATATTGGCGAAAAAAATTTCATACAAAGTGTTCTTGATTGCTGTGTTTGCATTCGCAAAAAAATTACAGAGAATGTGTTATCAACCGCAGTCTTGCCGCAAGCAGAAACCACAAATTGATCCATTCCCATAACGTTCGCTACACCGTCCCTAAATTCTATTCACTAATTGCATAGTAAATATGCGCATTTACCATTGAAATACTGCAGCCATGCTCTCACCCCAAATAGCTGTGTAAACCAGGCTAGCTTTTATGTTTTTCTTAACTTTCACTATTGGTCAAAAATTAGCGTTCCATGCGAGCAACATTAATGGCAGCAATAAATGAATGATTTTGTTAGATGTCTGGCTATAATCAATCGAACACCGTGCTGATTAACACGCTAGTTTGCTTGGATAATTTGGTAACATCAGAGCAACAGCCCTCAGCACAGTCGACCAGTTTTGCCAGCTTAACGATGGACATGCGTTACAGCAAACGCTGTGTTCTTGTTTCTTTTCTGATGTCTCTGTTTCACGTTATGGTGTCCGAAACAGTGAAATGGGCCGAGCACCGTTGTTCAATGGTCAACAAGTGATGTCGACTTTTGAGCGTTCTTGCAAAAGAAAGCAGGTAAATTCAATTGTTTGAAAACTGCAGGAGAAATGCCTTAAAGAACAAGCACTAGTAACTCCTAAGTATTTGCTGTATAAAAACAACTGGTAGTCAGTATGATGAGCAACACGAGAACAAGGGGAAAGCAGGAGCCAACGTTTTGACAAGTGGACGTCTTTTTCAAGTCGGCATATGCTCTCCTCGGCACAGTATTTATAGCCACCGTTCTTCTAAAAGGTAGAGAGGGCAAGGCGGGTAGGCTAGGTAACGAGCGAGGATGTGTTAGCGGTGAGGGTGTAGAATTGAAAATAAAGATAGTGCGCTACCAAACGTCGGCGGAGGAATGTGATGCAGCGCCGCGTGCCAGCCGGTTGACATGTCAGTGTAGGTTCCTCTTTTTGAGGAAGTGGCCTGGACGGTGATGAGGGGGAGGGGCGGCTATCTGGCCTACTGTAGATCAGTGAACTATAGTCTCTCATAAAGAGAGAATAAAAGTAGCGGCAGAAAAATGGTACTCTTGGAAAGAAAAAAAGGATTAAAAATAAATAAAAGAGCGAAAGAAGTGAATTAAAGAAGAGGGTGGTTGGAATATTATTGACAAACCAACGAAAAAATTGGAGAAATAAGAAAACTGAGCAACTCAATGCAAAATAACTAATTGCTGTTGCCTTTAGTTTGAAGTTTAGCAATGCGAATAGATTCTAAAGCTCCCTTTGAAACGTTTATGCCTATTGGCTGCAATGTCTTGAACTTATGGATGAGGCATGCACCTCATCTATAAGTGGGAAAAGGTAGGAACCTCATCCACAAGTTCAAGACATTGCAACAAATAGCCATCAACGTTTCAAAGGGATGTTTAGAATCTAGTCGCTATGCCAAACTTCACACTGTAGACAGCAGCACTTTTTATTTTTCATTGAGTTGGTTAGTATTTTTTTCTCTAATTTCTTTTTGTTATTGGGTTGGAAATAATATCCAACCTCCCGTTTCTTTGATTCATTCCTTTCGTTCTTTTATTTACATATTTATGCCTTTTTTTTCTTTACACCAGCACCATTTTTCTGCCGCTACTTGTATTCCTTCTTTCAGAAGGAATACTTTCAGAGGGAAAAGAGGTACCCACAATGACCCGTGAACCGGCTAGCACAGGCGCTGCATCACATTCCTGCACCGACGTTCAGTAGGGCATTATCTTTCTTTTCAATTTCACATCCTCGCCGCTAACACACCCTCGTTTGTTACCTCGCCCAGCATCTTAAGCTATGTCGCCTTTAGAAGAACCGTACCTACATATACTGTGCCGAGGAGAGCATATGTCGCCTTAAAAAAGAAAACTCCACTTGTCGAAACGTTAGCTCATGCTTTCACATGGTTCTCGTGGTGCTCATCGCCCTGTATTTTTCTCTCCCACAATCCCCGTGTTCTCCCTGGTAGTGCAGTATTTCAGAACATTCCTACACATATATGCAAGTAGACGTCTATGCCAATACCTCAGCTCAGAGTCAACTACTGCCCATCGGTGAGTCCCCATGCCACACGTGCAACACACATGCTGGCCAGGAAAGGCAGCGTGTTGGACAAAACAAGTGATGTAGTCCTCGCTCCACGGTTGGAACTGACTGCAGTATGGGAATGGTTTATCCCACACTTCAGCGCCGATTTCCTTCATGGATGATGTATTGAACAGGCTCAACAATTTCATTGTACCTGCAAATAGAAAGTTTGATAAAATCAACACATGATGAAGTG
>NC_051154.1:227395362-227435954 GCF_013339745.2 Dermacentor silvarum | reverse complement strand
ACGCCAGCCGGCAAGGTACACCTGATAACCACCTCCAGTCCCCCACAAAATAAAGACACGAATGAGTTCCCCCTCTACCGATTCGCTATACCGCTCGAACCCTCTTGTGCGAGCTGCTCAGGAGAGCACAGCTGGCCTCTTGGAACAGACACGGGTATGAACTCCTGAGGTGAACTACACGAGTGAGGCACTCGGCATGACTACGAAAACACATCTCATTGCTATCTGCCCTTGTCGACGCTGCTCGCAGCTTCCTCGCCCCAATTCCTCTCCGATAGCTAAGGCCATCCCGACACTGCTGCTTACTTTCTCCGTTATGGCAAAATGGCGCTAACGACCCAACCACCCAGCCTGAAGAACATTCGAAACCAGGGAAAAATATTTCAATGGAATGCCTGCAGCCTCCGCTGTCGTCTCTCCGACTTTAGGCAATTTGTTTACAAGCACCGCTTTCCGTTTAGAGCACTCTCAGAGTCCCGAGTGCGCACCGGCATTCGCCTTTCTGTTATACCATCAGACTTTCACCGACAGGAACAGATACCAGATGAGTTCTCTTGGCTGTTCGCATGATTTACTTTCAAAAGAGCGTGTTAGGCTGCATTATGGAAACAACGCGCTAGAGAGACGACGGGAACATTTTTATTTAATTAATTGTAGTATATTACGTGCCACAACTGCAGTATCATTCTGAGGCGCGACGTAATGGACGACTCCAGATTGATTTTGACCCCCTGTGGTTCTTTAACATGCACCTAAATATAAGCTGCTAGCATATTTTGCATTTCGCTCCTATCGAAATGCGGCCGCCGCGGCCATGCATGATCGAACCCGGACCTCAAGCTCAGCAGCACAGCGCCATAGCCAATATAAGCTACAGCGGCGGGTGATGTAAAAAAAAAATTGGTGTGGTTTAGCTTTGGTTAACCCTGGTTGATAGCGAAAGCCTCACTGCCCTGGCTAGCCCCATTGTCGAGCTGTGGCCGAGGTGTGATTTCGCAATGATATCAGACATGTTTGCAATGAATACAGTGTTTATTCATCATTTTTATGCATATGAAGACACTGCGGTGATCAGTAAAGTAGTGAACTTGGTTGCAACTCGCAGCCGGGCCCAACTCTACTCGCAACGGCGGCAATGTCTCCTTTCAGGGCTCCGTAAAGGCCTATATAGTCCGACGTAGCGTGAACGCGCGCGCACGTTATATCACGTTGGCGAGAACAACAGCGCTATAGTTCGACCGATGGTTCGATGTACTGGCGCCGCCACGTAACCGACGCGCGGTCAATGCACTCCGACGCGCCCGGCCTCTGATAACGCTCGCCCGCGTGCCGATAACGTCGGACTATAAACGCGCCTTAATGCTCTCTTGTGGTATGACCTCTAGCTCTCAAGGTGAAAACTGTTGATCTCGCCGACGGCTGCCCGAGGTAGCGTAATGAAGCTTTCGCTTCAAAAATATCTAATGACAGAATGTAAAATATGGGACCACGGTGTTTTATATCGTCTTGTGGCTCCTGACTCGAGCGCCCTGTTCCTACATCTTGACGACGCACTGGAGTGCACAAAATTGAGAGGTTGGGCTGCGCAGTCAAGGAACGTACGCTCATTAGGTCACTCCTCCATTCTGCGTTCGCTCGAGCATGGTACCCTGAAGCGTCTTTAGCGAATTGGCAAAAACGCCACAAGCCGACGCGACGGCTATCATTTTCCCATGAACATTGCGATGGTTTGTATCCTGTCGACCTAAATATGCACACCACCTTAAGGGAGAAAATTCAGATGAATGTATAGATATATATATATATATATATATATATATATATATATACTCTCTGGCTCTCGCTCTGCGTGAGAATGAAGGCCAAGGACGTTCTGTTGCCGCCAAGTGGGGCTGCCGATATGTATCGACTAATTGGTGGGGAAACACTGTCTCGAAGATGCTTCAGGCTACGATGGTGACAATCACGTCCACAGCCACGGTACGTTAATGCCGCGCGAAAGGCCTTCAGGCGTCCTCATTCATAGAAAGCGTTTGTCAATGGGCAACGGAAAACGCGAATGGCCAAAAAAGACTGTTTCAGCACACGCAAGGATAAAAGAACCGCCTATTATAACGGTACCTTCGAGGGTTCCCGGCGCTAACAGTATAAGAGAGAGAGTAAGATGAACCTCTAAGGTTTGTCACCATACCCCATTTTCTAAATGCAATTGAGAAAAAGACAGCACGCGGCTGACGGCGATGCAGCTACCTATTCATTGACAGAAATCCGTTACAAATAAGGAATTCAAGCGAAAAATTCCCACCAGCTCTGGGCAATCCGCCGTATATACATTCACGGTGAGGCTGCATTAATAATGGCGGAGCGTTTGGCCAGTCCCTTTGAGTTAGTCATGCTAACTTGACCTGCAGTCACCGGGCGATTTAGCGGAATCCTCGCAATGACCCATTGTGTGAATACAGCTTTACCGAGGCATTACCGTCGTCTTATCGAAATCTGAAGTTTGTATGGAGTGCCGTGCAAGTTAGCTACGACGCACTTGCCGGTTTCTCTTTCTTTTAACAGCGGATCTGTTTAAGCCGAGCGTTAGTCCGTAACTTGCGAACAGAAAATGTGGGCCGATTCTAGTGCAGAAAGGGGCCAAGCGCAATGGCACATACCCATGTGGACTAGCGAAGCTGAGCCTGGCAAAGTGTAGCTAAGCATGGTTGGGACTACTTAAACTTAGTCAGTCATCGATAGCCAATCGATAGCCAATCAATAGCTAATCGATTATCGATCAATAATCCAATAAATTCCGGAAAATGCTGAGGATGACTTGGCAGTGCTTAGCCTAGCCCAAATACGTGGCCAATACCTTGCGGTAGCCAATCAATAGCTATTCGATAATCGATAAATATTCTATAAATTCCGGAAAATGCTGGGGATGACTTGGTGGTGCTTAGCCTAGCCAAAAAGCCAGGACTGGCTAGGTGCCCATCAGCTGCGCTGTCTCTTTAGCATTGTGCCTGCAGTGCAAGCTACGCCAATTTTTTTTTCTTAGTTCTTTTGTTGTTTCCCATCCAGCATATGTACAATGAGGGAAAAAAGAAAGCCGCAACAAGACGGCTTGAAGAACCATCAACCTCCTAAGTACATTTGACAGTAAGGCAGGGCAGAAAGCAGACACACAGAAAATAATAAAAAAATAAAATAAAGACACGACATGTAGCCACGCGCAAGAGAAACACCGCGAACCCGGCCGCGCACTAACGGGTACCTGTATACTTATAAGGTATACTGTATACATGCTTATTAACCGAAATGCAGCCGCGGCAACAAGGAGATAACAGCTCGAACATCAACATTCAGATTTACAACTTCCGGTCGCTTTCAGAGCGCCTAATACCACGACACGCGGTAAATGAGGACCGAAAACACACACCGGAGAAGAAGGGGGGGGGGGGGGGGGGGGGAATGCCTCGTGGCTTAGATGCGCGGGACCTACGAGCGTAGAACTCTATTTGTCAGCTAGGCAATGCGCACGGACGCCCCTACAGCAGTAAGTGCTCAGTCTCGCAGCCTCATCTATATTCATGATGAATTTCGAAAGGGAAAGCTCCGAGCCGCGCAAAAACAACCCTCGGGAAAAAAAAAGTATGTAAAAATAATAAAAAAAAAAGGCGAGGAGCGTGCAGAAGAAAGGAAATGCGAAAGGCGGCATAAGCTAGTCCGAGCTCGCGTGAGATAAATTCCGTCACAGCGGGAAGGAAACGGTGAATTGGCGGTTTGTGGTCGACAGGGCCGTGATTGTGATCGCACGCTGAAAGGCGACCGCATTATGCGCAGGTCGTAATGCTAATGACACTAGCACGGGTGCGGGATGGGTGACTGTTTCGCTGTGTGTCACTCTCTGAATCAACAGAAAAACAAGAAAAGGTGCGGGGCGTCTGACATCATGTGCTGCCTACAATACTCGCGCTGTCGTCACTCGCTCGGCGAGGTGACGACGCCGTTCGCTCCCAAGTCGCGTCAGCGAGTTGCGGCCCCGCCCGCCCAGCGCATGCCGGGCCGCGCCAACGAGGGAGGAAGCCGCTTGCGTGACTCGAGACCAGCCGTGTCCCTGGAATTTCCGCGGTCTGCCCCAGCCGCGGGCGCACAGGCACCCCCCCACCTCATCACACACACACACACACACACCTCCCGCCTTTTTGTCGCCCCGAGTGACTTGCAGTTTAGCGGCTGTCGCTGCGGTTCCTGTTTGTTCCCGGCAAACGAAGGAGGCACCCGCCACATAGATTACCACGGTCGCGGCGCGCGCCCGTACTTTGTTCCGCCTGCACGACGCTTTAGCCGCGAGGAGCTGCAGTCACACCGGGTGCCTCGATGCCGGCTTGCGTGTTTGGTGACAAGTGACGACGTGACCTGCCGCGGTGGAGCGCGTGGGCGTAGGTGAAGGGCAAACGCTCTTCAGCATGCACAGATCGGAGCGGGCAGTGAACAAGAGCCACGTCGTTTTAAGTCAATCCAATGGCCTTATACACACTGAACAGTGTCTCTCGGTTTCCTAGTGCGGTAGCTTACAAGACAAAGTAAACACGTAGGTTTGGCTCAGGGATTAAGAACCCAATTCTGAAACCTTCCTTTCCTCAAACAATTTCCTTAGTTTAGGCGAGGAACCGCTCATGCTGGCCAGTTAACTCTGATACCTTCCTTCACATGTGCTCACCAAAGGGGCTCCAGGCTTTAGGTAAGGTTTCGAATTCGTGCCATAGGTCTGGGTCCGAGTTACCTATGAAGTACTTAAACGAAAAACTTTTACGATGCCACAATAATCAGTCATGACATATATTTTGTATATATATTATTTATCAGGGCTTTCTCAGATTTATTTCGCAG
This sequence comes from Dermacentor silvarum, assembly GCF_013339745.2. NCBI lineage: Eukaryota > Metazoa > Arthropoda > Arachnida > Ixodida > Ixodidae > Dermacentor > Dermacentor silvarum. Next base: position 227,431,076 of record NC_051154.1, on the reverse strand, counting down.
TTTCGCGCTTAGATCACGAGGAAAATACGACGATAACAGCCATTTCTTTTTCTGGCAACAAAGTGTTGCTTAATGTCGTTTATACCAGTGAGGGGCATGAACATTTCGTTAGCACACAGGATGTTCTCTTTGTGCTTGCTTTTGTTTATTTTAATATTGCTCGGAAGCGATTCTTATGTCTGTGTAGAGTAACATGTACGTATTGGCGTATCCCTCAATAATTACTAGGCAAGCACATACAAAACAAGACTAACTCCCCGACACGGGCAGTCCTCCTGAGGTGCAATCATTAGTTCCTCTTCAACACGGCTGTCGCTGTCCGAAATCCCGGCAATCCAGCTCGCGTTTGCTGCCGCATCGCCATCTCGGGCAGACTCAAGTTCTTCGTGCTGGCGCAAAGTCGCCTCACGCCTTCATTTGCCGAGCCACTAAGTTGCCACAGTGCCATCGAAGGGTCATGGCACGAAAACGCTATAGCCGGCATGTAGCTGTGTGGAACAGAAACGCCTGCGTCGTTCCAACCGCGCATTTTTGTTCGTGCATTAGCTGCTCTGACGTCTTCTAGTTGCAACGATACAAGGACTGTTGAAGACTGCGCATCGTGTTTCCAGTTTGGCGGACTTAACAAAGCACTGCAGCAATCCCGAGCGGACGCGAAGACACCTTCTAACTAAAGGTGGCGTTGACACGCGTCGCGGTCTCGCATAGCTGAGCGTTCCTTGTCGATCAGCGAGACGCGTAGACACACCGACTTCTCGATTGTGCGATATGCGTGACGACCATCTACGCTCCGGCGTCCCAACAACCAGCGACTACAAATGAAAGACACACATATTTCAGCGCTCGATCTAGGTGTTCAGCTGCAGTGGTCCTATTTGTAGCCAGAACAAGGAAGTCACACAGGTTAATTGCCCAAACATTGATTATACAGAACATTCGAAGGTGAGACTGCGGGGGAACGACAGTGGGGAGATACGCAAAGCGTGTGCACAGCCGTGACACATCTGTAAACTTCCACCCTATAGTGTGCACAGGGGCCCTATAACGTAAAACTATTCCAAACTTTTTTTATTCCAATCTCCTGACTTCAAATACACGTAACCGCCGACGCAAGCATCGGGCGGCGATCCGCAGCGCTGTCTGAACAGCCCAATCAAACGCTCTCCTCGTTTATAGGAGGTCACCTTTGTTCGCTTTCAAAACGAATAACATTGCCTACACGGAGCGGTTTTCTTGTCTAATTAGCTGATAAGAGGCGAGGAACACGCTCGAGTGGAGAGGGATTCGATGGGGCCAAGCCAGCGCAGGGTATATAACCAGATGAAGACGGTGGTGTCGCCGTCTCCGATTGGTCCGCTTCCACTTAATTAGCTTGCGGTGGCTGGTTGAAAATCGCGGCGGCGTGCAACGGAACGTTAAGAATGCCGCTAAAACGGCTTCTCGGCAAGGAAGAGTTGGCAGAGCGATGTCGTATACGTGCCGAAAAGGCTCGATAACGTTTTGCTTCGACGCAAAAAGGTTTATTATACGCAAATAAATCCATGCTCACCGGCAGGTGCGAGTAGCGAATGTCTCAGCGATCGGTGGGCAGCCATATTCTATTCCTTTCGGAACGGGGCAGTCTCTGGCTATTCAGAAAAAAATCAGTTTTGTTCGGCATATTAATGCATCTTTAAAGCGTACACATCCCTTTGACGCGGTGAGTTTTCGCGGTTTTGTGACGTCGCGTGACAGACAGGCGAAGTGGGCGCAGCCCAAAATATTTTGACCAATAGCAGAGAGCTAATGGCGAAATGGCGTCGAATCAGAAATAATTATTTTTCTTTTGTTTGGTTTAATCATGCATAATCAGTGTGTACACGTCATATCAGATGGATAGCTATCGCTGTTTTCGTGACGTCGCGTGACAGGCGAAGACGGGGTGGCGTGAAATTTTTTTTTTTTTGCCTAATCGTGGAAGGCTCATTGCAAAATTGGAATGAACAGTTTGGAATAGCTTTACGTGATAGCGCCCCAGTCCTCCATTCAAGCCAGTGGGTTGCGGTGCTTGTATACAATGCTGTATCTGTAACGAATCAGCAGCGATAAACTATAGCGGCCACCAGAGCCCCACTTCTTTTGGTAAGCAAATGCGCGTTGTTATCCCTCGCACATTTTGAATATATATATATATATATATATATATATATATATATATATATATATATATATATATAGCAGCAGCCACGGCTACATTTCGGTGGCGACATCGTGGCGACCTCTCATCCATCCTAGTCTTCACCTGTGAATAAACATCGATCATCCGTAACAGTTTTTGGTGGAAGGTGCTGGATACCCCCGACCACCACGCAACACGGCCAACACGGTTCTCCAACCTCCTGATCTGCGTCGAAGTCGCCGAATCGCTGGATTGCCCGCATTACTTCCGGTGTCTCAGATGTCCCACACCGAAGCCAACACTCGCACGGAACCAGCGGCATCTTCGGCCCAAATGATGGCTAGTCCGTGGCAGCGCGAACATCTGGTAGAACCTCGCACATTCGGAGGGAAGCCCGGCGAGGACGTCGAAGAATGACTTAACCACTACGAACGGGTGAGCAAGCACTATCGTTGGGACAGCGTAACGCGACTCTCCAACGTAGTCTTCTTTCTGATGGACACGGCGCTCGTGTGGTTCGATAATCATGAGGAAACTCTGACAACGTGGGATCGTTTCACGTCCGAAATCAAGGAGCGTTTCGGTGATTCAATCGCAAAGAAGAAACAGGCCGAGCAAACGCTCCTTCAAAAAGCTCAAGTTCCGGGCGAGACGTGCACGACCTACATCGAAAACGTACTCAAGCTATGCAGGACGGCCAATCCTCGTATTTCAGAGGAGGACAAAGTTGGCCATTTGTTGAAGGGAATCGCGGAGGACGTTTAAAACTTCCTCATTGGTAAAGAGAACCTTGGCTCAGTCACCGACGTAATACGTCATTGCCGTACCTTTGAGGCTCTCAAACTGCGCCGCATAATCCCAAAGTTTGGCCGGCTAGCAAACGTCACAAATGTTGCAAGCATTGAAGACGACATCCCATCAGTCGATCTCGCGACGACCATTAGACAGATTGTTAGAGAGAGCTACGTCATTGCACGGAATTGCACAATGAGGTCCGTGATAGTCAACATCTGTACAATCCTCCACCAGCTCCCCTTTCCATCGCTGCAACGACTGTCGAGGAGTACCTCTTGAGAAGGCCAATGAGAACGCAACAGAACTACCACCGGGAAACCGGCAACGGGCGTGCTGAGGGATATGCCCGTTGCTCAGCAACGGCCTACTCGGAGCCACGGACATACCCATCCTACCCGAACGTTAGCCGCGAGCCTCCCGTGTGTTATACCTGCGGTGTCACAGGACACATCTCTCGATTCTGTCGTCAGCGTCGTTGGGCACCGAGGTGGTACGAGACACCGCCAACGTCCTATGGCACTGAACGTCCTAACGTCGACAATTCCTGGCCTCCACGCTCCTTTACTTCGTCGACGACCTTCCCCATCAACAGTCCTCGACGGAATCAGCGCAGCGACTCGCCCGTTTCAGACCGCAGTCTCACTCCACCTTCTTCTGGTCAACGTTGCTCTCCTTCACCGAGGCGACGTTCATGCTCACCACCGCCGTCGGGAAACTAGACTGCGTGGCCGATGGAGGTGAGGTCGCCAGATTCGACACGACACTGATACCTCCACCGGTTACAATGCTGAGAAACAAAGTGGAAGTGACAGTTGATGGAATATGTACAATGGCATTGGTGGACACCGGGGCTATGATATCTGTTATGAGTCTTTCTTTCAAGAACCGGCTTCGACGCAAAGTGATGTTTTCCCTCGACACGCATGCTAAATTCCGCGGAGTAAGCGGTGAAATATTGCGTCCCCTCGGTGTTTGTGCTGTGAATGTGTTATTGGCGGACAAGTGTTATTTAACCGAGTTTGTGATTTTGGAACGCTGCACGCACGACGTTATATTAGGGATAGACTTTCTGCAAACCTGCGGGGCTTCAGTCAATTGTGGTGCCGGCGAGCTTTCGATAAATAGCGGAAAACCTGGGGTCGATGCTTGTCAAGATCCGTCGTTATCAGACCTCGTGAATCAACAACCCGCTGGACAAAAAACGTTTGCCGTTGCTGAGGGAGTGACGCTGCCTCCGTGGTCTTTAGCACCGATATCCGTCATCGCATCTTGTACAGACGCTTCATTTGACGCCGTGGTACAACCCTTTGGCGACTCTTGTGGGAAGAAGAACCTACTGGTACCCAATAGTATTGTATCTGTGAACAATGGTAGCACGTTTTTGTGGACATTAAATTGTTCTGCGGTCCCTGTGCGTGTTCCCGAACACATGAAGATTGCTGTCTTCGACGACGTCACGTGGTGGTCATCGATGGTCGTCAGGGACGAGGATTCCACTGAAGGACGAGCCACTTTCCCTTACGAGCAGAAAATTCTACGCATGGTCAGCAAGTCTTTGTCTTCACGTGAATGGGACACCTTAGTACAATTGCTAGCCCAGTATGCTTCCGTGTTCGACTTCTCTCAAGATGAGCACCGTACAACTATCCCATCCTCGCGTGCTCGTCATCGCATTGACACAGGATCGGCACATCCTCTTCGGCAAAAGCCCTACCGAGTGTCTTCATCAGAGCGCAAGATTATTGCGGACCAGGTACAAGAGATGCTGAGGAAAAATGTGATTCAAGAATCATCAAGCCCGTGGGCCGCACCTGTCATCCTGGTAAAGAAAAAAGATGGCTCGTGGAGATTTTATGTTGATTATAGGCGACTAAATGCAATTACCAAGAAGGATGTGTACCCACTCCCGCGAATTGACCACGTAATAGACTGCCTACACTCTGCCTCCTACTTTTCGTCCCTCGATCTGCGTTCAGGCTATTGGCAGATACCTGTGGATCCCGTCGACAAAGAGAAGACCGCCTTTGTTACGCCGGACGGTTTAATCGAATTTAACGTTATGCCGTTCGGGCTCTGCAATGCGCCCGCAACGTTCGAGAGATTCATGGACACAATTCTCCGCGGTCTAAAGTGGGAAATGTCTTTGCTACCTGGATGATGTTGTTATTTTTGGCCGCACTTTTGAGGAGCATAACAAGCGCCTTAGCCTGGTTCTGAAATGCATGGAGAAAGCAGATTTGATTCTTAACTCTGGAAAGTGTAGGTTTGGGGAGCGACAAACATTGGTTCTCGGTCATCTAGTCGACAAAGATGGAGTCAGACCTGACCCCCGCAAGATTGCAGCAGTCAGTGCCTTCCAGCCTCCGCAGTCAGCGCGGGAACTGCGCAGTTTCCTGGGACTCTGTTCCGTCGTTTTGTCCCAAAATTCGCCGGCGTTGTGCACCCGTTGACGCGTCTGTTGCAAAAGGATGTATCGTTCGACTGGACACTAGAATGTGAGTCATCGTTCCATCAACTTAAATTCTTACTTACGTCAGACCCCATCCTGCGTCATTTTGATCCGTGTCCCCTACCGAAGTTCATACTGACGCCAGCGGAATAGGCATTGGAGCGGTACTTGTTCAACGGCGAAACGACGCCGAACACGTTGTTGCCTATGCCAGTCGTTGCTTAAGTAATGCTGAGCGAAACTACACAGTCACCGAGCAGGAATGCCTTGCAGCTGTTTTTGCTGTTCAGAAGTTTCGCTGTTACATCTATGGTCGCCCATTCAGCATAGTCACTGATCACCATTCATTATGCTGGCTGGTCAGCCTTCGGGATCCGTCTGGTCGTCTAGCACGGTGGGCCTTGCGACTACAAGAGTACGACTTTGTCGTGAAATACAGAAGCGGCCGCCGGCATGCTGACGCCGACTGTCTTTCCCGCTTACCACTGCCAACGGCAAATTCTGAAGAAGACACTTTCGATGACTGTCTGGCCACTATCGCACCTGAATTTCCGGATGCGACAATCTTCCAGGAGGATCAACGCAACGACGTCAATCTGGAACATCTTTTTGTGATGGCCCTGAATCCGAAAGCCAGTGGTGGTTTTTCCATACGTGACAGCTTGTTATATAAAACCAACCACTCTGCAAGTGGCGCCCGCTTTCTTCTTGTAGTCCCGGAGAGTCTCCGTAGTGCTGTGCTACATGCCATGCATGATGATCCAACATCAGGTCATCTTGGATTCGCCCGTACACTACAGCGTGTACAAGAGCGATTTTACTGGCCTCACATGCGTCAAACAACAAAGCAATATGTGGCTAGTTGTGACCAATGCCAACGACGGAAACGACCTTCAACCGCCCCACCAGGTCTTCTGCAGCCGTTGATTCCCCCTCACGCACCTTTTGAGCAAGTTGGCGTGGACCTCCTGGGCCCATTCCCACGGTCATCGAATAACAATCGATGGATCATCGTTTGTTATTCCCCTTACACCATTCACCCATTCACCTTACACGCTACACAGAGACCGCAGCAGTGCCGTCATCTACAGCTGTTTGCGTCGCTGCTTTCTTGTTGCATTATGTCGTCCTACGCCATGGCCCACCTCGCGTGATCATAAGTGATCGCGGTCGTAAATTCGTGGCCGACGCTGTTGAAGAGCTGCTTCGGCTATGTGGAACACAATTTCGTCACTCGACGCCATACCGTCCGCAAACCAACGGTATTGTTGAACGCACGAATCGAACTTTGACGAACATGCTATCCATGTATGTGTCCTCCAACCACAAGAACTGGGATGATGTGTTGCCATTCATAACATACGCCTACAACACTGCGAAGCATGAGACAACGAATTACAGCCCTTTCTATCTGCTTTATGCTCGATCGCCGCGGAGCTTCCTCGACACGATTCTGCCGTTTTCTCTGGACGCTGAGGATTCCGTCGCCAAGACACTTTGCCTCGCCGAGGAAGCCCGCCGAATAGTCCCGCGTCCGCACATTGGCATCGCAAAACCGCTCCAAGGATTGGTACGATATATCCCATCAAGCCATTTATTTTGAAAAAGGTGACTTAGTGCTGCTATGGACCCCACAACACAAGCGTGGCTTGTGCAGCAAGTTCTTCTCACATTATGTGTGCCCGTTCGCTGTTTTAGATCGCCTGAGCGACCGTACTTGCGTGGTTGCACGGGTTTTGTCTAAAGATAGGCGTTCCAAGAAAACCCAGCTGGCTCATGTTGCATGCCTTAAGCGCTACTACCCCGCCGAAGAACAGTGACTCTCCCAGTGGGCTTCGTCTGCGAAAGGGGGATTGTAACGTGGCAAAGCGGAGATAGAAGAGGAGGAGAACGAAGAACTCAGCAGCAGCCACGGCTACATTTCGGTGGCGACATCGTGGTGACCTCTCATCCATCCTAGTCTTCACCTGTGAATAAACATCGATCATCCGTAACAATATATATATATATATATATAATATATTTAATTCTGGGGATTTACGTTCCAAAATCAAGACTCCCGATTATTTTTGACCACCTGGGGTTCTTTAACATGGACCCAATGCACGGGCGTTTTTGCATTTCGCCCCCATCGCAATGCGGCCGCCGTGGCCGCGATACGATCCCGCGCCCTCGGGCTTAGCAGCGCAGCGCCTTAGCCACTACGCTGCCGCGGGGGCCGGGTTACATTTTAGGGGTCCGTTGTTTAAGCTCGGACACTGATTAGGACCTATTAGGTGTCCTGTCCTGACTGCAAGGGAGGCTCTGTAACTGGTTTCATATATAGTGGTGATTGACATCATAGAGAGACAAACCTGCAGTTGTATTGGATGACCTTGGAAACCTTCGGGCTCAAAAAAAAAGCGAAAGCTTGCCACGCAAAGCTCCATACACCGCGAAGCTGGCCGAAATGCCGACACTGCGTTCCACCTCGTTGCAATGCCGACAACGCGTTCCAGCAGACCAGCTGCGTGAATGCGTCTCTCTCTCTCGCACTTACGGCCGTCACTGCGCGTTGCATAGCGCAGCTTGCAAGACCGACACCGCGTTCCAATGCCAACACCGTGCTCCACCCCGTTGCAATGCCGACAACGCGTTCCAGCAGACCCGCTCCGTGAATGCGTCTTTCGCTCTCTCGCTCTCATTTCCTTTATCTCTCTCCCGAGCATAGCGCTTAAAGCCTCTTCACCTCGCAGAGCATTGGCACGAGCGCGTGCGAACGCGCCAGCTGTGGACGAAGACGAAGACGCTCGAACGCAATCATATGGTTCGCATAAATGCATGTTCTGTAAGTGTGGCTGTATAGCCTAGTGGTACGACGCTCGACTTGGGACCGTGGGTACGCAGGTTTGGATCCCGCCTCGGCAAGAAAATTTCTTTTATTCCTTTCTTCATTGCTAATGATGATAGTTTCTTGATACGAACCACAAATTACGGCTGGCTTAAACAGCTTCACTGCTAAAATAGTTTTTTTTTTTTTAGACGTGGCCTCCCGACCGCAGCCAGTTTTGTCCCGCTGGCACTGTAGAATTGTGGTTCAGCATATCTGAATAGGAATGAACTACTGCGCGATCGCATAGGATTTATTCTTTTTCAGGCGTAGAACTTTAATTTTCATTGTCCGCTGTAAGAGCACGCTTACTGACTTTTATCAGTTAATCGTTGCAATGCGACGCGACTCGTGCGAAGCGTCTCAAATTGCTGGATTCCACTATTGAAGCTACCAAGGGATTTCTAGGCATGCGTCCGTGGTCGAATGAGCACTTCCACCAATGCATCAGAGATGGCTATGCAGAAAGGACTTCAACTCCGGAACGTCGGCACTTAAGAGGGAGTACCGCTCGTTACAAAAAGAAGTAGCGCCACTTACTGGCATAGTAAGCTTCTCGCACGCTATCTACACATATCCACGTCTATTCGCACGCAAGCTTATGCCCACCCTATCGCCAACGTATCAATAATAAGTGAATGGGCGCACATTTGAATCAATGTGCCGAAGCATGATTGACGGCGACTACACCGACAAGACGCGAATGTTTGAAGCTGAATGTTTCGTGACGGTCCACAGAGTAAGCGAGGGACTAGCGATAATACATCTTTGCTACAAGCTACCGCAAAGCACAGAACATTTACATTTCAAGTGTTTTGCGCAGCAACAACAAATCTATCGCAGCAGAGCACACCCGTGAGCGATTAGGCTGAACATAAACAATCAGATAGTGGCCGCACCGAGGAACCGAGTAACTTTACTAGAAACATGAGAAGCCGCTGCTTAGGGGCGGCGCCAGTGTAGGGGGGAGGGGGGCATGGGGCTTTCTTTAGTATTATCATTATCAGTATTTAGTATTATCAGTAATAATAATAATAATAATAATAATAATATTATTATATTATTATTATTATTATTATTATTATTATTATTATTATTATTATTATTATTATTATTATTATTATTATTATTATTATTATTATTATTATTATTAAGAGAGTCATGGGATAGCGGTTAGATAGCAGCGTACTAAAGTGGGTCTAGTAGGCTAAGAATGCTAATGTCATTAAAAAAGAGAAAGGAACCCATGCTGCAAATCGACAGCAGTTGTTCGAACATTTACGTCGATATCGCGTCAGCGACACCTTCAGCGAGGGGACGTATAAATCTCATCAACACAGACGCAGTCATAAGTCTGCAGCTGCGGAATCAAAGAAGCTTGTTCTCTGGTAGGCCCATCACGGAGACACGTGTATTTCATCGGCCCTGTGTTCAACGCTTGCGTACTAGCAGCTGCTGACTGGATTTTCCCCACGCCGGCTCGAAGTGCAGCTCGAACGGGTGGCTTTTGTCCCGAGACCTACAGGGCGCCGTCTGTTATAATTAATCGGGAACGTCGTTGCCGATCTACGGCTTCACTGTTTTGCTCATTTGAGCTCCACTAAGTAGTCGTCATAAAGAAATAGATCGCGAATAAAGTATTAATCGAATAATGAAAGTACTAATCGATCAGTTGCCACACCTACTCCAGACGTGTTAGAGTTACCTACGCATTACATAGCCTGACCAGCTACATTTTTTCGCTTAATGTCAACTAGAATATCGGCTATACCCGTTTGTTCTCTGATCCACACCGCTCTCTTCCCGTCTCTTAACGTTAGACCTAACATTTTTCATTTCATCGCTCTTTTGCTGTCCTTAACTTGTTCTCGAGCTTCTGTGTTAACCTCCAAGTTTCTGCCCCATATGTTAGCACCGGCAGATTGCAATGATTGTACACTTTTCTTTTCAACGACAGTAGTAATCTCCCAGTCAGGATTTGGTAATGCCTGCCGTATGCACTCCAACCCAATTTTATTCTTCTGTAAATTTCTTTCTCATGATCAGGGTCCCCTGTGAGTAATTGACCTAGATAAACGTACTCCTTTACAGACTCTAGAGGCTGACTGGCGATCCTGAATTTTTGTTCCCTTGCCAGGCTATTCAACATTATGTTTGCTTTTTGCATATTCATCTTCAACCGAATTCTTACACTTTCTCAGTTAAGGTCTTCAATCATCTGCTGTAATTCATCCCCATTGTCGCTGAATAGGACAATGTCATCTGCAAACCGAAGGTTGCTGAGATATTCGCCGTTGATCCTCACTCCTAAGCCTTCCCAGTCTAAGAGCTTGAATACATCTTCTAAGCATGCAGTGAATAGCATTGGAGAGATTGTGTCGCCTTGCCTGATCCCTTTCTTGATAGGTAACTTTCTACTTTTCTTGTGCAAAACCAAGGTAGCTGTGGAATCCTTGTAGATATTTGCCAATATATTCACGTATGCTTCCTCTACTCCTTGATTACGCATTGACTCTATGACCGCTGGTATCTCTACTGAATAAAATGATTTTTTATAATCTATGAAAGCCATATAGAGAGGTTGATTCTACTCCGCAGATTTCTCTATTACCTGATTGATGGCATGGATATGATACATCGTAGAATATCCCCTTCCTGAAGCCAGCGTGTTCTCTTGGTTAGGTGAAGTCAAGTATTGCCCTGATTCTATAGAAAATTATCTTGGTGAATATTTTATACAATACTGAAAGCAAGCTAATGGGTCTATAATTCATCAATTCTTTGACGTCTCCCTTCTTGTGGATGATGTAAAGATGAAGACATCCACTTGGGAACGGGCGCTCGGACACGGGGCCCTTTCCTGACCAGTCCTCCTGGGACTCAGCGCTCAGAAGCACAGAGCTCATCGCTCAGCTCAAGGATGTCCAGAGGGCCCGGGCCGTCGCCGAAGGACTCTGTCTACCGGCCCCGACTTGGGTGGAGCCACCGGATTGATTGGCGGGGCCTCCGGCCCCGCTTTAAAATAAAGTTCGTACTCACTCACGGGGCCCTAGGGGGCGAACGAGGAGAAGAAGAGGACGAAGCAGATAATATTTGGCATTAGCCACAGGGACGTATTTGATGCCGTTTGTGGTTTCATTGAGTCAACAAAACGAATAAAATTTTAAATCCCTACTTTTGCAATTCTCTGAGAGATATTTCAGTTTTTAATGTATAGCGTTAATATTATAAATTGTGCAGTTTAGGCAAAGTAATCTGTCTGTTCTGATTACTAAATTGCACAGTAACTGTAGTTTCAGAAACTGTATCTAAAAGTTCAGGTGCCCAATTCTCGGCCAATCCCCCAGAGTGGGTACGAGCAATGTGTTGAGGATATCATCATCATCATCATCATCATCATCATCATCATCATCATCTACAGCCCGCCCCGGAACGGGTGCTGTCTCTGTCTCTGTCCTTTACAATGGCGCAGTCGACGAACGCCCGGTCTTAAGGCGCTCCAGCCTTAAGTACCGTACTGCGGAGGCCTAGCGTCCTCCTGCATCTCGCCGCCCTTGGTCCTTCCGGCGAGGGAACGCCGTCAACGCTTGCCTTGTCATGGATGCCGTACCTTGGACTACCTCGATCTCCGAGACGCCAAGGCATGCCATTCACGCTGCCTTGGACATGGATTCTCGCCGACCTGGGTGCCTCCAGCGGCCAGGGAACGCCGTCCACGCTTCCCATGCCCTGGATCTCTGCCCCACGACATCATCGACAACTAAGCCAACAAGGGATGCCGTTCACGCTCCCCTGGTCATGCTTACGGCTACATTTAGCACCGCGGCCGCCACGAGCTCTGGCTCAGTGGATGCCGTTCACGCTCGCTTGGCCAGTGGTTCGGCTGGCCCGAGTACTGCGGCTGCTGCCGCCGCCTCAGGATGCGCGGATTCTGCCCCTGGTTCAACGGGCGGCTCAACCGGCAGCTTAACCGACATCATGCGAGTCATCTCGCTGCTGTCACAGCAGCTGGACTACATCGTTTCAGCCACTTACGGTTTCCCTCTAGCAGCCTTTCCATCACCTGCTGCCTCGGAACTACCGGAGTTCCATTGATTTCAGAATGACCCCATTCTGTGGGTGCAAGCAGCCAACGCGCTCGGCGCACTCCACGCCTGGCCCGACAACACGATATGGCTGGTTGCAGCGGGGCGACTTCGAGGTGCCACCAAGGCATGGGAAAACTACAAAGGCATCAAACAGCGGAAGTGCATTCAGGAGTGCAGCTCTAATAGCTGCTTTCGGCCAGCTACCTTATACCTGTGGTGAGTCCAACCAGCGAAGTTCTGCGCACGGCGCTCCGGCGAGCCACTGCTTCGATGCTGCGGCAGGTGTGCCGAGAAACGCGTCGACAGAGCGGTCCGCAGGCTGCCTCGCCGCAGACGCCGGCTCGCCGGGGGTCGCCATCTGCTTCACCCCAGACGATGGGAAGCACATGGCGACCACCGCTTCCGCTAGTGTCCCACTTCCGCTAGAACCAATTAGTAACCGCCCGCTCCCTTGTGCCTGCGCTACCCCTACATTATCGAGCATCAGCTGCGCCTCGTCATCATCGAAGATCGCGGCTGAGAACCGCAATGGTTCAGCAACATAGGCAGCGAGCCGAGCCCTCAGCCGTCATCGCATCAGTCACAGGCATCCGGTTCGAACTCCATGTCGGCGTCCTCCGCCATTCATAGCGAACCCGACAGTAAGGCCTCCAAGCCAGTGGAGGAAGCTGCATCAGAAGTAGCGTCGGCAACAGAGGCATGCGGCGACGACACGGGCGTTGTACAGTACTGCGACCCTTTGGGCACCGGCCCAGCCACCGTGGCTCTGCGGCTGCTGAGGGCCGAAGAGCAACGCAACGAATGCCCCACTCCGGCGCACGCCACCCCTGCTGCAGGGAGGGCGCCGTCCGCCGACGAGATGGCCCGCCAGCGGCACATCTACGAGACGACGTTCGACTTGCGTGTCAAGCCGCGAGTTCCGGGCCAGGGCTTGTACCGAATGGTCCAGAGCCCTGTCCTACTCCTCCCTGGGCTGCAGCAGCAGCCGCGTGCAGGCCCTCTCCATCCGGCGCCGTCGTCGTCCTCGTGTTCGGGAGTACTTGTCAGTTGTGACAGGTCGCAGGGGAGGAATCACAGGACAGCCGTCACTGCGGGATGCCTGTTGCCCGGGGACACCACCGCACCAGAGGAGTGGTGGCGGCACTTCGGCATCTTCTGGTGTTCAGCAGCGGGCAGTACCGGCACCTCGTGGTTCCAGCAGCCGTGGCGGTGGTGTCAAGGGGCGTCCTTCAGAGTTGGTGCGGCGCCCGGGGCATGGTGGCCACCACACCGGGGGGGATTCGATGGCCCTGGCGCCCGTGCTGCTCAGTGGGTTCCGGTCTACGTTCTCGGACAATATGTCGTCGTCCTCTTTTGCGGACAATAGTCCCGGCAGACCTGACGAGAAGTGAAGCGGGCATGGTCCGCTACAGACAGTTGCTACTGATTCCAGCCATGTTGCAAGCACGACAACGCCGCTTCTGAGTGGCTCCGACTGTGACCTCCAGTCATTGAGGGCATTGCCATCCTTGGAAAGCCTCTCCAGCTGTTCCTGTGATGGACCTCTGGGGTCTGAGAAGAGGCGAGGAGGACTGGTGGGGGTCGCACCACCCATAGAGGTCAGCGGAACACCCTTGGATGGAATCTCCTCAACTTCGGCGGAAATTTCCAATGCTGAGCGCAGGATAATTGTCGGCAAGACCTGCGACCAGCGCGCAACAGACAGTGCGCCCGCCAGAGAAGCTGGTTGCGCGCTGGACGGCTCACCAACGACGACTGAACAGGTTGCCTCCATGTTAAGTGGTGTGTTTGCAAGCCATGCCGGAAACTTGCAGCGTGGCCGAGTGTAAAGATGAAGACATGCACTTGCGCTCGGGCGCTCGGACACCGGGCCCTAGGGGGCGAACAAGAAGACGAGGACGAAGCAGATAATAGAACAGCCGGCCCCAGAATGGGTGCTGTCTCTGTGTCTCTCCTTTACAATGAGTATAATGTTGGCGTTCTTCCAGCTTTCTGGTACACTTGAAGTCGTGAAGCATTGCGTATAAAGGGCCGCAAGCATTTCAAGCATAATATCTCCGCCATCTTTGATTAAATCGACTGTTATTCCATCTTCTCCAGCAGCGTTTCCCCTGGTCATAGCTTTCGAGGCCCTTCTAGTTTCATCGCTAGTTATAGAAGGAGCATCTGTATCCTGTTCATAACTACTTCGAAAGAAAGTAGCTTGGCTGCTCTGGGTACTGTACAGGGCCGGTATTTTGTAGCGATGCATTATGCTTTATTATATGCTAGTCTTATCATCTACCGCTCACGGCCGGCTGATCACGTTGATAACGTGAGCGGACCATCGCTCTGACCACTGACCAAGCGCGAAAAGCACGAAAAGTCATTAGCATCGGAAAGGCATCGCTACAAAATACCGGCCCAGCTCAGTATAGAATTCTTCCGCTGCTTTTACTATGTCATCGAAATTGCTGATGATATTAGCCTGCTTATCCTTCAGTGCATACATTTTGCCTTGTCCTATGCCAAGTTTTCTTCTCAGTGATTTCATGCTGCGTCCATATTTTACTGCTTCCTCAATCTTTTCTACGTTATAATTTCGGATAACCCTTACTTTCCTCTTGTCGATGAGTTTCGACAGTTAAGCGAATTCCATCTGATCTCTCGAGTTTGACAGTTTCGTGTTTTGCCGTTTCTTTATTAGCTCCTTTCTTACTTGGGAGAGCTTACCTACTGGTTGCCTTGGTGCCTTACCTCCCACTTCAATTGCTGCTTCTGAGATCAGCATAGTTAAGGTTTTATTCATTACCTCTATGGTGTCTTCATCTTCCTGTTCTATTTGTTTGCGAGCACGAGCGTGAATTGGTCCGCTTTTACCCTTACTTCGTCTAGGTTGGCCTGTATCTTCTTGACTAATTTTATTCTTTCTCTCTTAAAGTTGACAGAAATCCTAGACCTCACTCACTTTACCCTTATGAAATATATTTCATTCCTTTTTTCTCCATATAGGGCTTTTTCAGGTCCACTTCTTGTTGCTGCGCTTCTTGAAGAAGGTATTCATTATTCGGAGCCTATTCCTTTCCGCGAATTCTACCAACATCTCTTCCCTAGTGTTCCTGGAATCGATGCCGTAGTTGCCAAATGCTTGCTCGCCAGCCTGCTTTTTCCCCACTTTTGCATTCAAGTCGCCCATGACTACAATATACTGGGTTTGCACCTTTCTAATCGTTAATTCAACATCTTCATAAAACTGTTCTATTTCTTCATCATCGTGACTGGAGGTTGGGGCGTAGGCTTGTACTACCTTCATTCTATACCTCCTATTCAGCTGTATTACTACGACTGCTACCCTCTCATTATTGCTGTAGAATTCATCAATGTTTCCGCTATGTCCTTATGTACTAGAAATCCTACCCCGAATTCTCTCTTATCTGGAAGACCTCTGTAGCAGAGGACGTGGCCGTTAGTCAGCACTGTATAAGCCTCACCAGTTTTTCTAACCTCACTAAGGCCAATAATATCTCAGGCAATAGCTGATAATTCTTCAAATAGCCCTACTAAGCTAGCCTCAGTCGATACGGTGCGCCAGGAACGGTTACGTTTAGCATGATCGCAGTCGTACGCGGAAGCGGAGTACATACCAAGTTTTATTATTGTTATTGTTATTATTATTATTATTATTATTATTATTGTTGTTGTTGTTGTTGTTGTTGTTGTTGTTGTTGTTGTTGTTGTTGTTGTTGTTGTTGTTGTTGTTGTTGTTGTTGTTGTTGTTAATTTATTTCTTTTTAATTGCCTATGACAAACAACACAATTCTCATCCCTGAACCGAATTGCTTGAAGAGGTGGACATTGCTTTCACGATAAATTGAAAAGCATAACCGACTAACTAGCAAATTTTCATTTCTTATTTAATTACTTTACGGCAAATATTGCAATTTACGATATGTAACCGGTGAGTTTGCTGCCACCGGATAACTATTTGACTGTCACCAATTTTAAACTCTCACGAGTTGATTACTAACATGCCTGCCTCCCGACGCGCTACGTTGGAAACCACAAATACCGGTGCAGCCACTTCTGAAACTGCCAACAAGACCGTGTACATTAACAGATGATAGCATGGTTGATCCACCAGTGCAGGTAATGCACGGATGAAAAGCTCCAGAGAATGTGGCCAACCATTATTTTTTTTTTCGCTCCGGAGTGAACAAACCGTAACGTACCTGTTCAGTTTCCGGTTCGCACAAGCGTAACGTTCTTTCTATTGATTTTTTATTTGATTTTTATTTTTATTTTACGGTTTTCGGTCCCATGCGGGTTCGATACTTTGGTAGTGGCTCCAGTTTGGCATGTTACGAAGGGAGTTGGCGCTTGGCCGGTTATGAGTTTGCCTTTCGTAAACTTTTTTCTGTTGCGTCAAACGTTGTAGCTCGACAACTCAATGGTGTTATGCGTTGAGCGTTCCGCAACAGAGAATTTAAGCTTTGCGTGGCATTTAAGCAGTTATCTGGGAGCCAGCGACATCTACCCGTGCCTCAATGAACTAACTGTTATCAATTGGCTCACTTTCCCGCTCGGTGTCAGCAGCTCCGTCGCTTGTTTTTGCGCTGCAAGACCGAGAGCACCGTCACCGCTGACGGAGAGAAGTCTTCAAATGCAGGTACACTAACCGAAAGTAGAGTAACTGTATATGCTCCCTCCGGGAGCAGTGTTACAGTGTACTAGAATAGATATTCTAGTTCACTATAGCAGAGTTACGCATAGGTCCGTCATCTTGGCCGCCGACGCATGCGTGTTAAATGCGTGTTTCTCCTCTTGAATGTAGGATACGGCGCGTCGCGCGCGGGCGCCACCGAGGTACAGTGTACTAGAATGTTTTAACTAGTTTAAAAAAAATTTTAATTAAATTATGGGGTTTTACGTGCCAAAACCAGTTCTGATTATGAGGCACTGCCGTAGTGGGGGACTCCGGAAATTTGGACCACCTGGGATTCTTAACCGAGGGGCGCTTTCGATTGGCGCCACCGTCGACTTGCTTTCGCAAGCTAGAAGTAAAGAAGAAAACAAGCGTTTTAGGAGAGGACACGGCGGAGGAGAGAGTAGATGGCGGTCCTTTTTCGATATAGAGACTTTACTTCGACGGGCGCGACGTTGCGCTCTATTTAGCCTCCCAGTTTCGGTTTCGTGCGCTCTGAGAGCCGAAATTCGCCCTGCCACAGTTCCGCGGGTAAGCACATTTTTCCAGATACAAAGGTTGATATGGCTTGTACTGAGAGTTTGCTTCAATTTCCCAACCGTCCTTTTATTTCACAGCAATTATTTTAAAATACTACTTAAGGCCTTCGTAGACACACCCTGTACAGACATGTACACGTTACGTGAAAAACGTATAACCGATTACAATTACAATTTAATTCCATTTTTTCATTTATTATACCCTCAAGGCCTGTCACGGCTTTACAGAGAACAGTGGGTTACAGGTAATTTCAACAGTATTACAAGGGGGAAAAGATACAACATAAAAATACAATTTGACAAATAGCTCGATAGGAATACAATAAGTAAAGAAAAAAAGATATTACAAAAAAAGACAAGATATACACGTACATGAAATCGCATTCTAGTAAGTAATGTTGCCTAAGGCATCACGAAGCAAGGAATTATCGCTACATACAATGTTTGCGGGAAGGTGATCGACTCTAGTGACGTCCGAAGCACGAATGACTGGGAAAATGTATTTGGACTGCAAGAAGGGACGTGAACCTTGTAATAATGATAGATGCGACGGGATGCGAAGATTGGAGTATGAATGAATACATCAGTGTTGTATGGTGAAAAGATTTTTGTAGCGTATTCTAATTTCGGGCGTATTAATGTTTTATAAAGCAATAATTTCAAAGGTTGTGGAGCCTTAAAAAAGATTCGCATTAAGTAACCAAGAGCGTGATTAGCATTGTTTACTCTTTTATTAATGTGGGTTCCCCAGGTAAGGTTGAATGTGATATGAATTTCTAAATACATGTACGAAGTTACCTGTTCTAAAGGAAGGTTATTTAAATAGTATACTTGAGAGACGCTAGGAGTCCTAGATACGTGCATAGCTTCACACTTGTTAACATTTAATTCCATTAGCCATATACTGCACCAGTTAGATGATATATCAAGGTCGGATTGAAGACAGTTAGTATCACTATGTGTAGTTATTTCTCTAAAGATAGCACAATCATCAGCGAAGAGATGAATGTTAGAAGTTACTTGCAAAGTAAGGTCGTTAATATGTATTAAGAAATAACAAAGGACCGAGAACCGATCCTTGGGGCACTCCGGAAGCAACAGAGCACATCGGTGAATTGTAGCCGTTAGCAGTAACGTATTGTGAGCGATGAACAAGAAAACATTCGATCCATTTTAAAAGAATAGCATCAACATACATATGGGTTAGCATGTGGATTAGAAGTTTGTGACAGATTTTATCGAATAATTTTGAGAAGTCTAAAAAAATGCCGTCAGCGCACGATGAACGATCAAAAATTCGATGCAAGTGATGAGTGAAGTATACGAGTTGAGTCTCGCAAGAGTATGATGCCCTAAATCCACGTTGTGCAGGTGAAAATTTGTTTTCTTCAAGAAAGTCGACGAGACTTTTGAATACAATGTGTTCTAGCAGTTTGCAGCACGTGCTGGTAAGTGAGATGGGGCGATAGTTGGTTGCTATGTTTTTGTTACCAGGTTTGCGGAGTGGAACCACCTTCCCAACCTTCCATTAATAAGGTAAAGCGTCTGTGTTGAGTGACTGTTGAAAATTTTCGGTTAGTATAATAAAACTACAGGCGGAAGTGTTTTTCAAGAACTTGGTGTTTATTGAGACGAAGCCAGGTGAAGAAGTGTAGTCGAGTTTGTCAATAAGTTTAGCGACGCCAGATGTATCAACTATTACTGGGAACATGACTGAATAATCATAGTTACGTAACTCAGGAAGTTGCTTTTTAATAGCTCCAGAAAAATTTTTGACAAAGGCTTCGTTAAGGTGAGTTGCAGCACCATTTTAGGAACAGCTAGCCTGCCTAGTAGAGTCATCTAATAACATTAAGTTATCAGAAGCAGGTCTAATTATTTTCCAAAATGTTTTAATGCTAGTTTTCAGAATGAATGAAAGAGTAACACTAAGAAAAGTATGTTTTGCAAGTTCTAACGCTTAAATATATTTGTTAGAAGACGCCTTGTATGCCGTCCAACGAGAAGCACTCGAGGACAACTTAGGTGAGCGGTAGATACGCTTTTTACGGTTAGAAAGTCGCTTAATGTGAGTGTTATACCAGGGGGCTTGTGGGGTTAGAAGTTAAGGTACGGCTGGGAACATATTTGTTCATTAGTTCATTTACTTTATGAGTTAACATGTCCCAATTAGTTTGAACAGGACGGTCATCAAAGTTAGTCAGGAATGTGTCAAGAAACATACATAACTCGCTATTGATGGCCTTGAAGTTTGCTCTCCTATAGTCGAGTATTTTTTTCTTCTTCCTGATATTTTTACGATGGTTCGCACTAATGGTAAGATGCATAGCAGAATGGTCACTTAAAGGCGGAAGGAAGGTAATGTTGGAAGTTTGTTTGAGTTCAGTAATAAGTACTAGGTCGAGAGTGTTTCGGAGATACTAGCAGTATTCCTAGTTTGTTGAGTGACCACTTGCGAAAAAAAAAAAGTGGAACATAAATCTAAAAATTATTTGACCTGAGACGAAGAAGCCAGTAATGAAGGAGGTTGAGTGTTCCATTTAATGTTCGGAAGGTTAAAATCGCATAATATTGTTACGTGCAGCTGATGCCCAAAGCTATTTAGAATTTATTTACACGGGAGGCAACGGAGGCCAAGATGGCGACGCTTTATCAAGCGGGAACACGTCGTCTTCCTCCTCTTCAGTGCAGCCACACTGCGGCGGCTGTTCCGTTTGAATATTCATGTATAATGGGGCGATGACGGAAAGCGTGATGATACGTTATTAATTACATCATGCAATTCGCTAACGAATGTAGGTGAGGAAGACGGAGATCGGTAGCATACGCCTATAACTGCCTTCTGGTGATGAATGTTAAATAAAGCCCAGACGATTTCAAGGTCAGTAGAAATCGAAGTTCGCGAAGAAGGAAGGGCGTTAGAAATGGCGAGTAGAATGCCACCTCCACGACGTAGAGCACGATCCTCCCTATAAATAACGAAGTGATGGGCATCCTCAAAAATTTCAGAATCTTAAATATTATCCGAAAGCCACGTTGCTGCTCTCCACACAATGTGTGGAGAGCAATAAGTGTCAGTCGCTGAGGATTATGAAAAAAAATTGTTCAGCTCACTTCTAACCTTGGTAAAAAAGATGGACACATTGTGTTGTGAAGTCTGTCCACTTCCCCTCTCGATCCGCTAAGTCAAATTACCTGCAGGAACTATGTTTCTTGCGCGTTGGCCCTGCGACGGTCTTTCTGTCAAGCATTTCAATTCGGCATCAGAAACGTAGCACCTGTCGTTTGTAAGCAGTTTGTCGTATCTTAGCTTGAACGCAGGTGTACCGAGCTGACTTATTCCAAACTCGATAAGATTTATCCGAGCGAGACGGGTTGCGGGTAATCTTCGCTAAGATTGATACTGCTTGATTTAAGATGCTATACGTAAGTAAAAAACATTTTATTGCGATAGCAATTATATGGACACTCAAAAGCAGATTTCTGCCGTCGGCGTCGCCGTCGCCGTCGGCGTCGCCGTCGCCGTCGCCGTCGCCGTCGCCGTGAGGTTCCGTATGACGTCATTTGGAGATGAAATCGTCGCCGCGCGCCGCCGAACGCTGTATGTGCGAGTGAAAGGGCGCGAGGGACGCGCGCTTTCACAGGGAGTGAACGCACGGCGGAGAACAAACGCGCGTTCTGCGCCGTGCTCGCTTAAGGGCTGCAGAAGTAGGCGTCTCTTTTCTCCTTTACAATGACCATATATGTAGAGCAAACGCGCCTTCTTCAGACGCGCGAGAGTCCGTGGGGGAGGGGGAGGGAAGGGAGCCGACGTCTTGCTGCGGCACCAAGTGCCTATTTATATCAGAGGCTCCAGCAACAGTCACCAACGCCGCACGCATTTTGAGCTAACGCGGGCAAAACGCCGATGGCGTCGACAACAGTTCTGCGTGTTGTTGCTACCAAAGCCGCTCACCTTACTTCGTATGACATTGCTCTGTTGCTATCGCATTCATTGCTTCGCCCTTAGGGCGAAACTGTGACATTTTTTCTTTTAGTCTAAAACTCGAGAAATTTAGAATTACGGGTCGGCCGTTTCCCGGTGAAAAAACGCTGAAGTGATGAGCACGTTCAATTGAGTCCGATGAAAAAGACGGAAGTACGGTTTTCAAGGCAGATATAACTGTGTTCTCTGTTTGCTCCCATGTTTCTTTAGCGTCTGGAATGTTGCGAATGGTTAGGTTGTTTCGCTGAGATTTCGCCGAGGAGAAAAGGGCGAAAAGGACAGGTAGTTTTCTGCTGCATGGACGGACGGACGGACGGATGGATGGAAAAACTTTATTGAGGTGCATTAGGTCGCGCTAGTTAATTAACCCACGTTGGACAGATGGCAAAGAATACTAGAGCAAAACCAACGCTATCAAATATTGAAGTAATAGTTCAGAGGCAACCCGCTAGGTGTAGAGAAATAACTAAATAGAAAATGAGATATCCACCCAATAATTTAAATTACTACAAAGGAAACCCACACGGCTACCTCGAAAGAAAGGCCTCGCCGTTGAAGAAAACTTCGTCCTGGTCCGGGACGAATTTTCTCGAGGAACCCGGGACTTTTTTTTTTTCGAGGAACCCGTATGGGTTTCCTTTGTAGTAATTGCTATGATTGGGTGGATGTGTCATTTTCTATTTACTATATCTATCAAATATTGTTGTATCATAATTTACTATAGTAACCAGCTGACGTTCTTTGATAACTTCCGCCCCACACTTGCGTGCTGTCTCACAGCCGAAGCGGCGTCGCCAGTTTCAGTACAATAAACTCGCTGCATGCCGTCCTTGCACCACTATGACTTTTCTTCAAAGGTTTCTGTGCTAACTGCATGACATCACACACGTTCTAATCTCCTTGGTACGCTGTTATAAGAAACGTACACAGACACTGGCACCTGTAATGTCATAGCTGCCTTGACGCGCTTTCGGCTGTTGCAGTCGCTTCCGGTGTCAAGAAGCATGGTCTTCGAGATTCGCTATAGAGGTAACCATCGCTTTGGGTGGGATTAGGTCACCATCTATTGCGTAAAAGCATAGCCTTTAAGATTAGTTGATTCCTGTTACTCAGAGAGAGCTGCTCTATGCCACCTCTGGAAAAACTCCAATTGGCCCCTTCAACTATCTGTCCCTGACAGACCCGGATGCCCACTGGCCATTTGTCGGCTATGATATGTTTTCAGTTCCTGGATTTGCTCCCGGGGCTTGCACGACACAAGAACATGACCGTTATAAGATGTGGCGTTTGGGGCTGTTGATTTGAGGGAGCCGTCGGAGGGAATGTTGTTTGGACACTATATTCCCTTTACCACCGCCAAAAATAGCCAGAAAGTAGCCAAGTTGCCAACCACAATTTTCGGTCGCCAGGAGCCTTTAAATGTAGCCAATTTGGCGAGAAGTTGCCAAACCTGGCAACCCTGGCGAATGGGATAACGCAGCCGCTGAGATGTCCAGCCTTTGGTGTTGTACTCAAGATTTGCGTAGCTGTGAACGAAATATCTGATAAACGCTCAAAATAATTGCAAAAAGGATCAAATCCTGCGTAAGTAATATAATTACTACGTGTGTCTCTTATCTCTTCATGATAACATTTAAAGCTTAACAAAACATCGTGTTTTTATGATGAGAGATTGGAGTCCGCGTTCAGTCGCCCGGGCAACACCTGTTTCCCGTATTACATGATGCAAGTTTTGAAGCACGAACAATCGGCAGGAACTTTCCTCCTCGACAGGCTTCTCTTTCGCCTCGTATCGTCGATGCGGCGGTGCTTTTCCTTACGCTTTTTTTTTTTTTTTTAGTGGCACGAGCACCGACTGACACTTTTGTTTCTTGCGCACCAACTTCCGCTTAAGGACCGACTTCCGGTTTGTCACAGAGGTGGGACGTAATCAAAAATAAATCATAGAAAAATAAAAATAGGCAGATATCGACGGTTCTACTTATCGTTGATGATATGACATCAGAGCACAAGGTTTAGTACAGTAAAGAGCTAATTAAGTGTCAGGAATAATTAGAAACATTAAGAAAACTCTAACTGCCGTACACCAAAGCACGCAATCGTACACTTTAGATACCCACTGCATCAGTACAGGTTCCCGTGAAACTCCAAGACCAGAAGTGACATCATCAATGACGTCACACTTATACCAGGGTTCGATCATTACTAATTAAAATAAAAAAGGTAATTAGAGCTACACATAACTTGACAGAGTGAACGCCTGCCTAACACAGCGGAGGGGTGACGTCTCTCCCTCCTCTCTTGCTTCTCTTCTCCCGGTGTGCACATGCTCCGTCGCTCCCTCGCGCGCGCCAGCTGCGCGCCGGCGCTCGTTACATGCTCTGACGTTGCGGCGGAGGGGCACGTAAGGTGCACTTCGTTCGCCGTCCGCTAGGAAGCTACGCGTCACGCCCTCCTCGCCCTCCTTTCCTCCCTCGCCCGCTCGCGACTTTACAATTGCTAGTAGGTACAACGGGGGCGTGGCACTGCGGGTCACGCGACTTCCGCGTAACACGTGTTGTCATGGCAATCGTGGAGCTCCTAGGTGCCTAGTGACATAATCGCTTTGGGACTTTTGAGGCACTGGTCTGCACGGCCGCGCGGCGGCTGCTGGTAAGCGAGCGTGGCTCTCTTATCTCCGGGACCGGGCGCAGCGACCTTGCCGAGCGCAGCTCCTACGTGCGTAGGGAGCGAATCGTTTAGGGCGCGTTGAATGTCAGGCGCTGTCTTAGCCACGCCGGCCGCGCTTTATTATTGTAGCGTTTGTTCTAGTGGCGGAAATCCTTGCAGTAGTGTTGGTGTGGCATGACGGCTTTTGATCTCGGTGAACTGTGGTGGTGTAAACAAGCGGATACTGCTCGCGTTTGAGCCCCGGTGCCGCGGCGGAAGCCGCCGTGCCGGGCGCCGACGCGAAGCGGCGGTCGTTGGGGTGTTTCGGAGCGCAGCGTAGCAACACCCCAAATAAAAAAATACTGCTCCAGTCAGGTACTCCCTGATAGTGAGATTATATTTGGATCATCAAAACAGTGATGCGTTTATTTAGGAATACCATCGTTTCTCTCTCGCAGGCGCGAGGACAAGCGGGTGCGAGAGAGAAACGATGATATTCCTAAATAAACGCATGATCCAAATATAATTTGATGATCCAAATATAATCTCACTATCGGGGAGGGAGCAGTCTAACTGACTGGAGCAGTATTTCTTTATTTGGGGTGTTGCTACGCTGCGCTCCGCAACACCCCAACGACCGCCGCGGCACCGGGGCTCAAACGCGAGCAGTATCCACTTGTTTACACCACCACAGTTCATCGAGATCAAAAGCCCGCATGCCACACCAACACTACTGCAAGGATTTCCGCCACTAGAACAAACGCTACAATAATAAAGCGCGGCCGGCGTGGGCCAGACACCGCCAGGCATTCAACGGGCCCTAAACGATTCGCCCCCTACGCACGTAGGAGCTGCGCTCGGCAAGGTCGCTGCGCCCGGTCCCGGATATAAGAGAGCCACGCTCAGCGGAGACCAGTGCCTCAAAAGTCCCTAAGCGATTATGCCCCTAGGCACCTATGAGCTCCACGATTGTCATGACAACACGTGTTAAGCGGAAGTATCCGCTGTACCTACTAGCAATTGTAAAGTCGCCGCCCGCTCCTCTATGCGTGGCGGTTTCCCGCCATTTCCGTTCGCTCGCTCCTCCGAGTTCGGTTTCCCACCCGTTCCGTTCGCCATGGAAGTAGACGACGAGTACGCCGGACCTAGTGTAGTGTAGTGTAGTTTACATCGTTTACATCAAGAATTCATCAACATTCGCTGTGTCTGTGTCGTACTTCACTTTAATAACACAACGTTAACACAAGGAAAATACAAAATTAACCCAAATAGAACACCAGGGTACACAAACGCTGAGGTGCGAGTGCCACTAGCAGACACCTAAGTCAAAGATTCGGGTCGTTTCTCTTTTCTTTAATGAAGAGGTGTTGTCACCGTGTCATGGTGACGGCTACTCCTTTTCGCATAGCAGAAACAAAAATATTAAATATATATGTAGTGAGAAAGTGAAAATAAATAACGTCACAGGGCCAGAAATTCACAGCGCACAGTCCTATACACCCACATACATATAAATATAAAAGGCAAAGGCAAGTCACACCACAATGAGTTTGTTAACAAAGTCACAAACACGCAAACACGCTCACTCACTCTCAATTGTCTTGTTTCGGCTGCTGTGAGCACGTAATCCCATTAATTCACCGCAGCGCTTTAAGGGGAAAATGTGAATAAAGACGTGCAAACAACACGGATTAGTCGTGATGACACTACCCCTGTTATCATCGGTGGAAACTTCAATGTGGACATTTCAAAACCAGACAAGAAATGGTCGTCATTACAATTCAGGAGGTGACTTGACGTCGAATTTTCTTGATTAACAAAAACACTCTATCACTGTCTTGTATTCATTCATTCACTCTTGTAAATTCAAGGAGGGCCAACCATCCATATGCATATATGGATATCTGGACCGTCCTTGGCAATGATCCAACAAGGCCTAAATGTGCTACGTTGAAGAGCGTGGGGCATAACACCCCGCCTTGCGGCACACCTTTGCTGGTTAGATGATGGGATGTCATCAGTGGCACACCGACGGGGGGGGGGGGGTCGGTTGTTGCAACCCCCCCTCCGCGTCCAAGCCCCACCAGCCCAACGTGTACCTTCAGTGCTCTGTTCACACTGTCATTACAATTCAGGAGGTGGCTTGAGGTCAATTTTTCCTGATTAACAAAAACACTCTGTCACTGTCTTGTATTTATTCATTCACTCTTAAATTACTTTGAGTAAAACACTGAAGAAATAAACATCATCATCATCCTTCGCGTCCTATTATTAAAATAATTATTAGAAACTTTATTTGCTGTTAGATTCCTCTAGCGAAAGCAAGGAAATTGCATATTATGCAAAGTGCTTGCTTCCCCACCCCCAAAAAGTAAAAAATTCAACCCCCCCCCCCCCCCCCCCCCCGGCAGAGGTCCCTGCGTGCGCTACTAGATGTCATTCCATCCTTTGTAAGCGCGTAAAATGATCCATCCTCCAAATAGCTATGAATCCAGCGCAGTGTACGGCCACCAATGCCCACATTAGTCAAAGCATCGAGGATTGCGCGGTGTGATACATTATCATATGCGCCTTTGACATCAGGGAACATCGCCACCGTTGATCATTTCATGCTCTTTTGATGTTGACTAGATGTTACCAAATCAAGCACGTTAGCGATGGATGACCGACCGCCTCGTAAGCCCGCTAATGCATACGGATATACCTCATAATGTTCAAAGCGCCAATTCAAGGGTCGTCCAACACAACTGGCAAGAGCGACGGGGCGGTACGATGCCAAGTATAATGGAGATTTAGAACTCTTACGTAAAAGTACTAGGCAGCTGACCTTCTACTCACAAGGAATCAGTCATTCGCGCCAGAATTCGTTGTATCTCTCCGAGAGTACACTGCGACCTTTTTGGCCAAGGTTTCCAGGGGCCTTGTATGTGACTCCGTCAGGCCCAGACGATGATAACTTCCTACAAGTCGCCAGAGCAGCTTCTAGCTCCTCCATATAGAACTTATAAGATCCATTCGAGAGCCCTGGGATGCCGCAATAACACGTTATGTTGATACCGGCGGTGACGGCAAGCCAGCAATTGTATCGCAGAAACCCTCAGCGACGTCGATCTCCCGTCGTTCTTGATGCAGGGAAAGCGACTTAAAAGAGTGGCGCTGTTGCGGGGACAATTGTAGGCCACGCAGAGTTCTCCATGTATGAAACAGAGGCTTACGAGGATTCAAGGACTCGCAAAAGGACTTCCACTTTTGAGATCATAACGTGTCTATGCGGCGCTGGATTTTCTTATTGATCCGCCTCGCGTCCCTCAGATCGTGAATACATTTGGCGCGCCTGTATCTTCTTTCTGCTCGTCGGCGAATCGCTCGAAGCCTTTCCAATTCACCTTCGTATTCTGTATACTTTGCAGAAGACCTAAAAGTGAACATAGCCTCTTGCAGTGGATTTCGAATCTGATTCTCCAGGAATGACGGGTGGCCTTCCTGACATTCGTCTTCCATAAGCGACCTTAACTTCGTCCAGTCTGTTCTACGGAGCGGAATAGATAACAGTCATGGCCACTCCCTTGATCTTCAAATAGGTAGGAACGTGATCACTTCCATCGGTTTCAATGTCTCAGAACCACTTTACACTGCTTCGAAGACAGACAGCTACTGTAGGTCAGTCCCCGTAAATAGGTTGCGCTGCCGTCGTTGAGACAACAAAGCTCTTGGTGCGAGACAAATGCTACTAATTTTCTTACCTTAGAGTCCATCTTCAAACTCTCCCAGAGTGGGTGGTGTGCGTTAAAATCTCCACTGAATGACGACAAAGTGTCTCCTTGGCAGAAGGCTTCTATCTGTGTTCTCTGTTTTTTTTTTTTTTTTTTTGCGAAATCTTCGTAATTTCCTGTTGTCTCGGCTCCCTGTCTTGTGGCCATGGACGCGGAACCTACCAGAGGCCCTCCTGGCCTGAAGTCACGGCCGTCACCGACATCGAGGACACTGAGCTGTACTCCGTGTCCGGTGAAGACTCATCGGATGAGATTTTCATCTCTGTCCGCAGAAAGAGGGCCAAAAAAAGGAATGTCAGCACGAATGCATCAATGCAAGCGAGCACTGCGTCTCTGAAGTCAAGGCCTGAACAATGGCCTTGACTTCAGAGACCTGAGAACAGTGGCCTCACGCCATTGTCTTCGTTCCCGAGGAATCCTCAAGCAACCTCCGATTGCTAAACAGGCAAGAACTATCTGTTTTCCTGGAAGGGGTCGTGCCGAGTGAAATTAAGGACATCCGGATAAATACGCGAAAAAAAATGTCCTCTCGCAATGTTTCCAACGGGCGTGTGCTGGAAAAACTGCAACAAATCACGGAGCTAGGAGACATCAAAGTGCGTTCCTATATCCCGATGGACGATGCATCTACCGAGTAAGAGAGAAAGAGAGAAAATTGTTTATTGAAAGGCAGAGAGGTTAACCAGGACTGAGCCCGGTTGGCTACCCTACACTGGAGGAAGGGACAAGGGAGAGAGAGAGAGAGATTAAGAGAAGAATAGAAAGTCCGATGTGGATATCGTAGACGTAGCAACAGGATGTAATCTATGACATTGATGTCGCCATTCCCAACACGGTTTTGTTTTGACTATCGTCATCACACCAGCAAGTGGGGGTGTTGTCAACACGCATGGGAGCCGCCTTTGAACTTCGCGCTGTGTGTGTGTGTGTGTGTGTGTGTGTGTGTGTGTGTGTGTGTGTGTGTGTGTGTGTGTGTGTGTGTGTGTGTGTGTGTGTGTGTGTGTTGTGTGTGTGTGTGTGTGTGTGTGTGTGTGTGTGTGCGTGTGTGTGTGTGGGTGTGTGCGTGTGTGTGTGGTGTGTGGTGTGTGTGTGTGTGTGTGGTGTGTGTGTGTGTGTGTGTGTGTGTGTGTGTGTGTGTGTGTGTGTGTGTGTGTGTGTGTGTGTGTGTGTGTGTGTGTGTGTGTGTGTGTGTGTGTGCGTGTGTGTGTGTGTGTGTGTGTGTGTCATGATGCTTCGTGCAAGATGTGCATCATTATCCGTATTACTTGCCGATACATGAAAGAACGCATCGTGCATTTCACCATACGAGATACTGCTATCGCAACATCGCCGTGCGAAAGCTGATACTGCTGCCGCTAACCCACCTGAAGAAAATTAAAGGCAGCGACCTTTTTTATGTTTCTGCCAGAGTCCTCCAGCGAGTGCAGGTGATGAGGTCTCCGCGTCCCTATTAAAGCAGCGGAGTCCCGTGGTGTCGCTCGCGCCGTCTCGACAAAAACAAGTGCGCAAAAGTCTGCGCGCAGGCGACATGTTTTCTTGATTTTTGTTTTGTTTTGTTTGTAGTTGCGTCGGTGCCATGACACTTGCTCGTAGCCACCTTAGTGTGCTGCGTACGCCAATGAGTGCGGCGTCTTTCGCGCAAACTCTGATGTCCCTATAGTGTCGTTATCGAAGTTTCTCTTGCGGATTGCTTTGTTACGAAGTCTGAGGAATGCAAGAATGGGGTTGCCTAGCGTCTAGTGGCTTTCACACATCAGCGATTTGAACGATCTCGTGGATGTAAGTTTGACTGTTGTGAATCAAAGCGTGGATGGCGTTGCTTCCAGGAGACTTGCGCATAAGGCGGCTATTTTGTGTACGTGATTGTTGCTCGCAAGCACCAAAAACAATTTTTGGACTACGTTACATTAAGCAGAGCAGCGACTCCCATCAATTGCAAATGCGACAAGCAAAAACCGCAGACAGCGCAGCGTATAAACAGCTTTCATGTTAAGCAGCTAGAGTAACTCCCGATAAATTATTTCGGAATGAAAATATACTTTGAGGAAGAAAGACAACAATTTTGAGATACTAACAGACACCTCATTCAAATGAAACAAGGTTGGTCGGAGTTAAGAAATTTCCAAGCAAACTTTTTTATGCGTATGCGTTTGCTGCAATTATATGAATCTATAATAAGAAATTTGCGAAAGCGTACCCGTATCATGTCCCTCTTCATCCCATCATCTTTCTTGGTGAAGAACTGCTTTTTAACGCCAAAGCAGTCGTTGATTTCTTGAACGATGTGGTCCTGCATGTTATTAGCCCCATAAATTCGAAGCGCCTCCTCTCTCCTGAGGATGCCGCTGTGATTGTAGTTTTGTATAGCACATGCCTCCAGGCCCTTGTGGTTCAAGGGCTTTGTTTAAGCAGTAGTGCTTCTTGCGAATTATTGCATTTTAAATATTTTGAATATCGTATCATTCTTAATGCATTCTTCATTTTCATAGTACACTTCATTAGTCATTGCCATGATCTTAGTACATGTATATTTTACGCACTTTACACCGACTATTTTTAGTCCCCTTAACAGCCACGTCTCATGCTCTTGTCAGAATACATCACTCCACTACAAATTAAAACACTGGCATGGTGCTCTTTGGCCATACCTGGCCCTTGTGCCACTAAACACAACACATCATCACATCATCAGTATCGTATCGGACACAATAATTGCGGTAGTATCTTGTATCTGTATCTCAAATACATACTTGTTGCTCAAGTATCTTTCATCGTATCATGATACACTTGCAAAGTATCTTTGCCCAGACCTGGCTGAAAGGAATCTTTCTCCATAAAAATGACATGCCCTTCGGAGCGAGCAACTTCCCAAGGAGCCACGGATTGCCAAGCCCGCTCGGGAGCCTACTCCTGCCGCTGATGACACGCCCAAAGCATATCGTCAAGTAATTTCAATGCTTCGTCCCCTCATTCATGTGATTGTGTCGAACCTTGGAGCCGCGCCCCCTCGAAGTGCAGTGAAAGTACTGGACCTCTTAAGCCAAGTGCTTGAATCCCTCGAATAGAGACATGGCCAACCATCGCCAATCCTTTCGAGAAGGAGTCAAGGCAGCGTTAATAGTCCAGTGGAACGTAACAGGACTAAAGTCACGCCTTTCAGATTTTCGTCAGTTTATATACAGGGTGTCCCAGCTATCACGCAGTACGATTTAAAAAAAGAGCAACGGCGTTATGCGAAGCAAACCTAGTGCGTATTGTTTCCAGTACAGTGTAGTAGCCGCCAGTAATCTTTTCGTTACGGATATTTAATTAATTAATTTTATTAATTATCTAACTCGAGAAGTACTGTCCTAATTATCAAAGTGTCAATGAAGCGTTTGTAGGCAACCACGTGGGGCATCTAACTGCGGTATTTTTCAGCGCCGTACTAAGTGCGTACTCATTTTTTCCAAGTTATAAATAAACCACGCGAAATATAAAAAATACCACGTGACGACGCTCTCACCCGCATCATAAAGCAGTGCCCTCAAGTAAGCTGATTGAAAGCAACGGCTTTTGCCTGTCGCACCTCCCAAGAGACAACGCATCACCTTGACAATGGTCTGGAAGGATCCGCAACAGCAAGTTTCGCGGCATAGCAGCGATTTCTTCCTGTCAATTATACGTCACGCTTCTTACCCGTCTCTCACGGCTGAGTGAGCCACTTGATAAAAATGGTCCTTCATAACGCGGTCGAAGCCATGCTCTGATCACGGACGAAACGCATTAAGCAATGAAATAGACATAGAATATTTCAAAATACCAGCTCTGCTCGCACCGCATCGAAGGAGTGCATGCGCAGCTATACTTCGCGCCAGAAGCTTGCTTCGGACCAAAGCCAAATTAAAGTGAGGGCGGTATTTTTCATGAGTACGTGCTTCGAAAACAGGTTCATGGCAAAAAATAAAAGTAAAATAAACACACTGGGAAGTGACCCACGTGTAGAGAAAAGACAAAACCGGTGCGTTCAATTAAGTAATGTTTCACTGCCTAATGTTCCGATTTGGCAATCGGGACGTGAGCGAAAAACAAAGGAAAAAGTCAGATTTCAGGGTTGCTTTATTATCGGTGCATTCGTAAGTGCCGTTGAACACCAGCTGCCGCTTATAGGACGTGTTCGAATAGGTTCCCTTCTGCAACCACGCAGTACTGAGCCCTCTTTATCACATCTTCAGTGGCTTTTTTGATGACCGAAGGTGGGATTCTGCTGCAGATCGACATCCGTTATCCTTGCCTTGAGCTCATCTGACGTCTTCGTCTCGGTCACGTAAACACGATCTTTTACGTAACCCCACAGAAAGAAATCGAGTGGAGAGAGATCAGGTGACCTAGCCGGCCAATGAACAGGCCCGTGCCTTCCAATTCATTGTGTGTGAAAAGTCGCATTCAGCCAGTATCGTACTCGGCTGCTGCTGTGTGCTGGCGCCCCATCTTGCTGATACCACAGAAGTGGAAGACGTGACAGCGGGACTTCGCTGCAAAACCCATCCACCGTCCCTTCAAGGATTTTGTCCACGTAACGCTGTCCAGTAAGTGTCTTATCGAAGAATATGGGACCAATTATACCACCGTCGTAAATTCCACACCACACATTGAACGACCACTGGTACTGGTGCCGAGTGCGCTTTACCCAGTGTGGATTGGAGTCACTCGAATAGTGTGCATCGTGCAGATTTACCTGCCCATTTCTGCAAAAATTGGCTTCATCTGTCCAGATGACGTTGCTCAGAAAGGTCGGTGATTCATCGGATTTTGTGAGGATCCAATTCAAAAAATCTAGACGATTCTGCAAGTCCCTCGCTTCCAAGCATTGGTGCAGGTTAACATGGCACAGGTGAAAGGCCGAGTCATTTAAAATCCTCCAAACTGACGACTTGGAAATTGGTGCCTGGGCGGTCACGTCTCGCACGCTAGCTTGAGGGTTTGAGGCCATAAATGCCAGAACATCCGCGCGTATGTTAGGACTCAAATATGAAGTCCTCTGCCGCTGTTTCTTGAAGCTGCCGGTTTCTCGCAAGTTTTCATAATTTCTGATGATTGTCGATGTGTTGGGTCTACCGCCACACTTCCATGACCGATAAATCTTTGCGGCCTTTCTTGTGTTGCCATTTGCAGCTCCCAAGGCAAGCATCATGTTCGCCTTCTGCTCATTAGAATAAGACATGGCGACTGGGGCGATATAAAACACACCTTTAAACATTTGCGCGGATTTCATCGGTCAGCTTCTGCGGTGACAGGTTCTGCGCAGAAAAAAAAAGCCACCCATGCACACTATCTACGCTAAGACAACAGCTATCGCAGCGCGTTTCCAACTAACACCAAACGCGATGTGCTCCTTTGGTCGGGGTAAAGCACAAACTCGGTCACGATTTCTTCTTTCTTTCTTTTGTTTATTTCATTCTGGCTAACTAAGAAGGAGCTTGTTCGAGGGCGCTGCTTTATTATACGGGTTGGAGCGTCGTCACGTGGTATTTTTTATATTTCGCGTGGTTTCTTTATCACATGGAAAAAATGAGTACGCAATTAGTACGGCGCTGAAAATACCACAGTTAGATGCCCCACGTGGTTGCCTACAAACGCCTCATTGACACTTTGATAATTAGGACAGTACTTCTCGAGTTAGATAACTATAAAATTATTTAATTAAATATCAGGAACGAAAATATTACTGGCGGCTACTACACTGTACTGGAAACAATACGCACTAGGTTTGCTTCGTGTAACGCCGTTGCTCTTTCTTTAAATCATGCTGCGTGATAGCTGGGACACCCTGTATACAAATATGTTTCCAATGATTGTGATATATGAGCCTAACGTGTCAAAACCAGTCCGATTGTCGGGATAAGAAACTATTATGCCCACAACAATGTGCAGTAAAGTCATCGTTTTTATTCTTCATGAACTCGCTTATGTTCGCCAGACGATTGCGCTTCACGTTGACAATCAGTATGTTTGCCTGAGAGTTAAAAAGGGCAAACTCATGTTTACACTTGTAGGCGTTTATATGTATATCGCTTTCGAGTAATTTTAATTCGAAAAGGCTAGAAACATCTTGTCGGTGTGTCCTGCTCTATGGGTTATCATCGGATAATTTAACGCGCACCATATGGCATGGGGAAGCACAAGGACAAATCCAAGAGGACAAAGACTAGCAAACTTCGCCTGCGACCACGGCCTTTCACTCCTGAATGACGGCAGCGCAACGTTGCTACGAGGCGTGAATTACAGCAGCTGTCTTGACCTAGATTTCGCCTCCAGCTCTTTCACAAGATGTGTTAAATGGTTTTTTGATATCGAGGTCCACGGGAGTGATCACATTCCCACGTACCTATCATCAAAGCGATGTCCAGGGTCTTCCCACGGAACACCATTCGATTAATTCACTTACTTTTATATTTGCCATGGAAGTTACTTGCGAGACGCCACGTGCACGGTCACGGTTTCGTTTAGGCACACGGATTTGATTTGGATATTGAGTTGGAGCAGTTTCGTGCACTCCGTCGCCGTGCGGAGCGGCGATACCGGCGTACAAAATCCATCGATGACCTTAGCACATCCAGACGACTGCAAAAGAAAATCCAGCGTCGCATGGATAGATTGGCATCTCGACGTTGGACAATGTTTTGCCAGTCACTAGACCTCCGGAAGCCACTTTCCCACATCTGGAGAACCGTACGTGGTCTGCGTTCTCTCCCTGAACAACACTTTCCATTTAAAGCGCTGGCGCTCTTCAAGAGGCGGCTGGATGTTGATGTTGCAGAAGACTTTTGTGCAAGGATCGCTAGCCAAGCAACCGATCCAGGCCATCCAGCCCCTAGTTACATCCCTGCTTCGCGTGACTGCCGCATGGATCTTCCTTCCACAATGGAGGAACTCGAGGCGGCTCTTGATCTGTACAGGCGTTCTTCATGCCGGGGACCATGTAGATGGAACATCCTACCGTACCTTGTACAACCTGAGTGAATGCGCCCGGAGAGCGCTGTTAGATCTCTACAACGTATCCTGGCAAGATGGCATCGTTCCTGAAGAATGGAAGACAAGCCCTTTGGTCCCTCTCCTGAAGCACGGCAAGTCCCCACCTAAACTCACCTCATACAGCCCAATAGCGCTGGCTAGGTTTGGAGGAAATGTAATGGAAAAGATGATCCTTGCCTGCTTGGAGTGGAACCTGGAGCACTACAACATGTTCCTAAATTGCATTGCGGGTTTTCGTCGAGATCGCTCATCAATAGACAGTGTTGTTTATCTCGCTACATATGTCCAACGTCAAAGTCAAGTAAAAGATTATTTGCAGCTTTGTTTTTAGATGCCAAGGGGGCATGCGATAACACATCTCGCGAGGCTATTCTCGATGCTCTTGAGATGGTTGGCCTTGGGGGTCGAGTTTTTTAATGGATTTCTCATTACCTATTAATGAGATCGTCCTTTGTGTGTACTGGAGTCAAAAAAAGTAATTGACTCCAATTGGGAAATTGCAATTGGTACCAACTGGAAAATTTCCAATCGTAAATTATTACATAACTGGACCAATTGAACCAAGTTGAACGTGGCCAATTGGTTTTTGTTGGAGTGACATATTGTACCCAATGGGTGCCAATTGGTTTGAAACCAATTGGTTGGAATGGCCAATTGCCATTCCAAAAAGAGGAAGTAATGTGGAGAAAATTGCAAACCGGGGCGTCTCCAAAT
>NC_051154.1:227108277-227395262 GCF_013339745.2 Dermacentor silvarum | reverse complement strand
TCTGTCACAGGCTGTATGCCTTGCAACAATCACGTTGCCAGGTTTGTCCTCACATGAGGACAACACAGAAAGCAACCAGTACCGCGTCCAACTTCTCAGTTCAAATAAAAGGAAACTTTACATGTGACACCGCCAATGTGATCTATCTTCTTGAATGTACAATTTGTAGTCAACAGTATATTGGTCAGACGGAGACACCTTTCAGGATACGATTTAATAACCACAGGTCACACACAAATCTCTTTTGAACCTTCCCGTATCCAAACATGTCAACCTTCCCGGTCACTCTTTCAATGACTTAAAGGCGACAATATTGAATCGGGCTTTCGCTCACACCACGACCGGGAAATTCGCGAGTCCTATCTTATCTATAAGTTTAATACCACCGCCTCGGGTATTAATGAAAGCAAAGGGAAACTCACGTCCTTGCCTTCTGATTAGACAAATGTGGTTATAGCCGAAAGTTAATTCCTTGTAGTCTAACCGCAACGCATATAAGACGGTCTTGCTTCGTGCTGGCACGTCCGCATATCCTCTCTCTTTTTCACTCTGGATACGTTATTGTGTCGCATGCCCCCTTCGCACGGCGTGTCTGCCGTGGAGTGTCTTCTTATCTTAAACGATGGTGGTCCCTCGGGGCTGGGGAACGCGCTGCCTTAGAGGCGGCTCATCAAAGCCACCCACATATGTTTTCCTCCCTTTTTCCCCCTTCCGCCACCAATTTTTTTTTTTTTTTTTTTTCCCCGCTTCTTTGACGGTGAGGACCACGCGTCCACCTCCGTGACTCATCACAGCCATCCACGTGTGGTGCTCTCTCCATCTGTTAGTGCCTCGTTTTAAAAAAACGGGTATTTTTGCTGTTTATTTTGTTTTTTCCCCTTACACATTGTTTGGAGCCACATGTGCTTTCCACGTGACTTCCCGACACCTTGGGAACGAACGTCTTGTGTATTCTCATTCACCCCGATGAAGGCCGGACCACCGGCCGAAACGTCAGTAAAATAATAGTATTTTTGTTGTTGTTAAACGTGTGAGCATTTCTTTCATAATATTTTCACCGGGTTCAGTGCAAACTCCTAATTGACTATATATATATATATATATATATATATAGAGAGAGAGAGAGAGAGAGAGAGAGAGACGTGTGATAGATGTATATATCACAGCGATTGTGTGTTGTTTCATCTCTTAATGTGTTCCTGTTCCTGCGTGGCTATAACGAACCTACCGGCGAGTACATTTAGCCACACCGAACGGCTTCGATACGCAATGGTGAGACAGTAAAGGAGAACGGGACCGTGTCGTTTATGGGCGCAAACACTTCGTGCAGCACCGTGTTGGCTAGGTGTGTATTGCAGCATGCGATCTGTCGGACGTATCTGCCGCTTTGGAGCGCCGCAAGTGTAGGTTGAGCGAGGCGTTCCGAATATAAAAATCTCTAACTTCTTTGTGTGGTCTATACTTGCAAATCCCCGCTAAGGAACAGTGTTCCTCGCACGCACGCACGCACGCACGCGCGCACGCGCACACACACACATACACACGTGCACACACAGAGAATACTTTGCTTAAACTATTTCCCACAGTGCGTGGGATCCGCATAATTTTGAAATATTAAAGTTATCCTAATAGAATTTTCAGTAATAACTTGAGGAACATCTTTCAATTCCGTAATCTATGCAGCAATAGGTAGTCCAGCAGGGCCAGGCCATTGCCGGGGATCTCGGAAGATTTTCCTCCAGCGATGGACCCCTGGCAGCCGAGCCCCTGGCACCAATAGCAATAACCGTTGCATAAATAAAGTTTTTTTTTTTTTATTCCTATCCTATCTAGGTACTCGGGAGGCATGCTTGATTAGTAGGAATCCTGGGACGAACACCAATTGGAGATACATACTCGTCCCCAAAATCTGATGCGAGAGACACGAACGGCACACATTGTTGTGTGTCATACTCGTAGCTATTACACCGCGGTTCGTGAGGAAGACTTGCTAGGAAGTAGAACAGCGATGTAACTCGCTGAAAGTCTGGGTACTCTATAGTCTTGAAGCTGGCGCTAGTATCAAGATTCCGACTAAGTGGACATACCTTGGGCATTGACTATCGTTAATTCCGTATTCTGAACATGTGTCCTAAGCAATTAATTATATAGTTAATCAGGTAATTCAGATAATTATATTCCTTTTTGTTGAATATAGCAGTTTATGATGTCACTATGAATCACTTTGTCTGAAATCCCTCACATTTATTAATTGGAGGCAGTCGTCGCTGAAACTACCGGTATTAGTAAGGATTGGCATATTCGATTAGTTTACATGCACAAAAATAAAGTTTCACAGAATTTATTTTTTTAATTCAGTTAAACAAAAAAGAAAGAAGAAATGTTGGTACCAATACAACATGACGCAGAAGAAAAAAAAAACGAAAAAAAATGAACAGAAGACTATTCGAGATACTTTTGTCATGTTGAAGTTTTATAGCATGACAGCGGTACAGATTTTACACATTTTGCACAGAACTGGGACTAACTGAGGAAAGTAACGCATAAAAAAAATATTAGTGCTCATTTAGTGCATAAATTGGCTACCTTTGAAATTTTATCATTTTTGAGAAGACAGTGCAAATAATCGCCTTAATCTTTTCGTGGATTTAATGAATATGTAAGCACCCTTCTCACTGGAGTCATCACATCGCCTCCTGCAAGCACTGTCACAAAATCTTTAAAATAGTCACAGAATGACATGGCCGGTACGTGTGACGATTGCATATGCTCCACGACTATTGCTACGTTAATCTTACGCAAATAAAAAATGCGAACAGGAAATGCAACTTAAACTGCTACAAATACGCCTAAACGTTCATACAAATAAGCACTAAAAAAGACCGATACGCCGCTATCTATAATAATAATAATAATAATAATAATAATAATAATAATAATAATAATAATAATAATAATAATAATAATAATAATAATAATAATAATAATAATAACTGAAACACAGGCATAAGTGGCGTACTTGAGTACAATCGTGTGGCCGCTTGTGCTCGTAGTGAATATTTTAGCTGAATATATTTCCTCTAACCTTTATTCATTCGTTTTATGTCATATCATTTCTCTCTAACTTTTCACCATTCGCCAATGTAACAAAACTAAGCTTAGAATTTGGCATACTTATAAAATTAAGAATGAATAACCTTCCCTGCAGAACGCATTTCTAATATAAAATCTGGCAGTCAGCGCACAATCTTCAATTTTCGCAACAAAAAATGCGAGCGAAACCGTCGAATAAAAGTTGTAACGCGTACACGGGCGCCTTCCTCAACACGGCGAGAGAGGCTACACTTTCGGTTTCGGTTTCACTTCACGTCGTCTAGCAACATTGTGACTGCCACGCCTTCGGCAGGCGCCCGGCTTCCGGTGACAACTTCCCTTTCTCGGCTGTGCTCGCCGCTACACATGTGTTTTTCTACGGCAGCACCGCGGTTTGCGTTCAGTATGCAGCTCGCACAGGACTGACGTGGGTTGCCTTTCACCTTCTTCGCCTCTTCAAAACGCTTCACGAAGCTCGATACTCGTCGCGAGCAACTTTCAGTAGGCTGAAGTGGTCCTTCCGAGCGGCGCCCAAGATGTGCGGTGAGGCCAACTACCCGTATCTTGCGATTCTTTCGCTTGTCTTGCATATTTAGCGACAATAGCCAGTGCCACGTTGTGTCAAATGTCGGGCGCAGTGGCACCCGTCACGTCATACGTTGCGTGCCGGATCCCTGTCGCCCAGGCGAATGGGCAATCGTGCTTTATAACGCGCGCTCTATCTTTATGGCTCGGCTCGCACATGAGCTACCCGCGCACAAATATTTCGGTGTTGTTTTAATTCCAACGGTTGTCATTAAGGTTGCGCATCGTTGTGTCAGCAGTGAGCATTGGATCGCAGTTCAACTGAATAGGTGCATAACGGTCCTAAGTGGAATAATACCTCACTTTTTTTTTCTTCTTCTTTTTTTTCGTGTTGATGTATTTTTCTGCCAGTTCTTCACTAGCGCGCATGTATAGTTTATGCGTCTGCTTGTAGTGAAACCGTCAATATCGCAAGCATTTTTTTTTTCTTCTTATTCCTGCGCGTGTGCTGGCACAAATCTCGTGAATTTCGTCGACTGTGCACGTTGTCTAGATTGCTGAGAAGATTTAGTGCAAATAGTGTGTTTTCACGTTTTGTTGTTTGTTCGAGGGAACAAAATCGCGTTAAAATGCTCGATTTGACGCGATTTTGTTGGTCGCGCGCACTGCTCATATATGTACATAATCATTTGCTGCTATGCAACTGCGGGTGCGTTGGCACTGTGCTGTACCATTGATCCCGTTTTGACAAGCAAGCAGTTGCTATCACGCCGGGCGGCGTACCCCACGGGGCGCTGCCGGAGGGGTTTCTCCCCCCCCTCTCTCTGACGGGCTTTCGTGGCTGGCTCGTGCCCCCAAACCAAACGTTCAGCCCCTTTTCTTTTCACTCTCTCGTCTTTTGTTACGCGAACGTGATAGTCATTTTGCTGGACGTCACGCATAATGGTCGAGTGGTCCACCCACCGCGCTCCTGCCGCGGCGTAGTGACCCATTTAAAGCCTCGTTTAGGTTTTGCTTTCGTGCTGGAAAACGGAAGGGGGAAGCTGATGATCATCGCGGCAGTGGTGTGTCCTACTGAAAGGACCGGTTGTATAGGAAGGGGTGCTTACTTCCGACGAACAGAAAAAGAATCGTGATTCAGTGAAGACGAAGCCCGCGTAATTCGAGACCGAGTTCAGCGGAGAGCTGCCTTGGCATGATCGTTAACGTTTTAATTTAAGCAAGTTTTAGGACTTGTGGTTGAGTCTTACGGTCCAGTTTTATAATGCCTCCCGGCAAGGAAATGTCGCAGGGGTGTAGTCAGATTACATCAGTCTGGTACACATGGGGAAACCGATGTGATTAATAATAATAATAATAATAATAATAATAATAATAATAATAATAATAAATAGGATATAAATCTGTTTTTCGCCGCAAGAAGGGCATGATATGAAACGGAAGTCTTCGCGAAACACGATCTCGTAGCTCCGCAAACGCCTACCTGGCGCTTAACCTCGCGCTAGCGAAAGTAAGCATCCGCGTAGCCTGATCATTTCTTCCTCTCAGTACTTAGCTGTTAAAGCAACTCTCGTTTTATTCAACCGGCCCTCCAAAATGAAAAACAGCAAATTAGATGACAACAGGGCGCACCTTTCAGTAGCTAACGACGAAGCGAAACCGGAGAAAATCGCGCGCCCGTTTTGCGTGTATCGAAACCAAAACAATGCGCTCGATATTTACCCGTATGCAAACAGCAGTACTGCCTTCCGTTACCTCAGTGCCACTGGTTACATGCGTGACGGCTGTGGGCTATACGTGCAGTAAGCGGATCGACGGAATGCTGTACGCGGCGTCAATGCATCGACGTCAGCGAAGAGGCGAGCTCTCGAAAGGAAGGCTGGCAGACGGTGTCTGGTGGCGCCGAGACCGGGTTACGCTTGCCGCTCTCGTTTTCGAGCGGCCAAAGCAGCGCGCAGCACCGCATGTTTCTCTCCTTATCGGTGCTCAAGGTGATCCTCTGCCTCCGCCACACCAGCGCCAAGGCCGGCCGAGAAATTCGTTCGTCTCTGGACTGTGTGTCTACCTGGCCTTTTTTTTTTTTTTTTTATTCGCTACTTATGAAAAGTCTCAGGTCAGCAGCACGCTTGCTGCATAGAGAAGCCGCCAGGAATGTGGTCAAGTCCCGACCACCATTTTCAGGCTTCAAAGGTTATTGGAGAGGGAGAAGTGCTCATTACATCAGAAGCAAGAAAAGATCCGGATTCTATGCGCACGGTCACCATGCCTGTGTCGGTTCCTACTGCAAAGGTTCTGCCGGTTTGCACGAAACCGGACTGATACCCCCGTCTTTTTTTTTTTTTTTTTCTCAATCTCGTGTGTGCAGCAGAAACTTTGTGGAAGGCAATCAACTTGTCGTACAGAACCGGTACGGGGACAACGTTCATCCCGTGCCAGCAGCATGGGTATTGCTTGCGTGTCGGGACTTTCGACAATGAACGGGCTGGAGTCCACCGCTTCCGTCATATAGCGGTGGAGATTTGTGTGATCATTCTGATGTGCGGAGCCTTGCCGCTTAGCCATATGATTTCCGTTTAATGATACGTTTACTTAAGCATAGACGTTCGCAGTTTCGCTGATGTATACAGCCAAAACCATAGACCACCAACCCGAAAAAAAAATTTCCTTATGGGCTTACATATTTAGCTTGGACTTGTTCTCTGCAGCTAGAGATTGGTTGCGCAGACACCACAGTACCCTCGTCAGCGTGATGCTGCATGCCCAAGCTGTACGGAGAAATATTTTTTCGCGGCACTTATCGACTTTTTCTTGCGAGCATGGGCGCGCTTTTCCCTTTGTATCCATGGTTGCATCCGTTTCTCCGGCAATTTTCAACCGACCTCGTGACTGATGCCGCTTTGGTCGCAAGGGATACAGGAGCAGTTGAGCCCTTAGATTATTAGCAGGGCGCCTGCGCGTGACGCACGCTCAACTTCAACTTACAGAGCCCAGAGAATGCCTCGTACGTAGAGAGAGGAAAGCACACACCTCTCCAAGGGCTCCAATGGCATTGTGACTGTGGGGAGAGGGATAAAAAAAAAAAAAAAACGCCCATATCTCTCTCTGACGTGCAGTGGCACCTAATTAAAAAAAAAAAAACATCACGTCAGCATTCCGAACTAGCTGCGAAGCTGGCTGATGAAACAATGTGTGACATTTACCTTCAAATAATATCTG
Source organism: Dermacentor silvarum (assembly GCF_013339745.2). NCBI lineage: Eukaryota > Metazoa > Arthropoda > Arachnida > Ixodida > Ixodidae > Dermacentor > Dermacentor silvarum. The sequence continues at coordinate 227,388,428 of NC_051154.1, read as the reverse complement.
CGTATGCTCCAGCAGTGTCGCCCATAGCTTCGGTCAGTATGAAAGACGTTTTCGCATAGAGCTAAACCGTGACGGACACTGGAGTTCTCGCGCGGTTGCTGTATTTCAACCCAGTCGTAACCTACGTGGTTGCCGTAGCGAGACACTTGCCCCCTTCGCATTAAATCAATAACTATTGGCAAAGCCAGCAGCTGCGGGCGTGCAGCAAATTCAAACTGCACTTGCGCAAAGAGTAATACGGTGCGGCCGGTTAAATAAAAGAATTCACACACTTGATGGATGTTGCGACGATGAAACGCAGGCCACCTGCCGTGTGTCGCGTTGTCGGTAGAATTTTTCAAAGCGGTCTTGTCGTTACATGAAAAAAAAAAAAAAAAAATACGCGAATCTCACGCACTGTGGGAATCGATGTAAGCGAAGGTGTCTATACTGTTTGCTTTGATTGACGATAATTAGCGGTGTTGACGGCGAATGTGTAATTTCTTCAGCGTTTAGTCCAATACGAGAGTGGTGAGTTGATGTTAAACGTTACCTCGCGTCCACCACTGCTGTTAGTCTGCGTATTACACAGAACACACAGGGAGACGTGTTTGCTTGAGGCGTTGTTGTGCGTCATTGTTAATAATCTCTGAGAGGGTTGAGTGTTATCATTGCTTCACATGACACATCGCATCGTGGCTGAAGTGTTAAACTTTAACTGAATTATGCGGCTACACGTGCCAAAACCACGATCGGATTATGAGGCACACCATAGTGGCTCAATTATTACGCCTTGGTGTTCTTTAACGTGCACCTTAATCTAAGTGCACCATTTCGCCCCCGTCTAAATGCGGCTGTCGGGATTGAACCCGCGACATCGAGGAATGCCATAGTCTTCGAAAGACGTGTTGGTTTGACGTGCGACCGCTTCCGTAGTGTCGCCTAGACCCTACGGTGTTTTAATCTCGGCTTTGCGTCTGCACGCCCTGCGTCAATCGTCCGCTTGACAAATTTGCATGGTACTTATTTTTCAGAAATATCCGAAGCGTACCGTACCTTCAGTTTGCCCACAACTGCTGTTTCCTTGCCCTCTAAAGTAGTCTTTTCCCTATTTCCCTGTATGGGAACAGCGGGAGTGGCTGTGGCAAAGCTCACTTGTTTCGCGACTGCGTCGGTTCTACCCATTGTCTGGCTCTTCCGCCTCCTCTCTTACAGTTCTATCTACGTCCCCTCTGGACTTGCACGTTAGTAGAAAGGTAAACGCTGTAGTTTCTGCAATGCTTTTGTGGGGCGTCGCGGATAATTATAGCTGTTAAGAGGCTAATGTGGTGACGTCCAGGGAGCTCCAGAGGGCATTGTGCACATGCCGCGCGATGGGAAGGTCGAAACGAGTATCTCGCGTCGACTTTCCCTCTCTGCCACACTCCTGGCCATACGCTCTGAAGCAATCCCGACGCGGCGTATACAAGACAGCAGGTGCGGAGGAAAAGTCGAAGGTAGAGTCAAAGAAAGCTCCGCGTAAAAAAAAAGAAAGAGATCCCCTCTGCGTGTAATGTTTTCATTTTTCTTTAGTTCCCTACGCGATCGATGGAGGCGAAATGCAAAAACGCCCGCGTGCTTGCGTTGTAGTGCACGTTAAAGAAGCCCAGGTGGTCAAAATTAATCCGGAGCCCTCCACTACGGCGTGCCTCATAATCAGAACTGGTTTTGGCACGTAAAATCCCAGAAAGAAGTTCCCTACGCGAAAAAAAAAAAAAAAAAAGAGCTGCGGAGGACAGTAACCGGTTGTTTGTGCATCATCGTACGGCTATCGGAGAGATCATGTAATCATTGTTTTTTCCGTTCTTGGCTGCCCTTCGTCATGAGATCGCACACGCCGCCGCGCTGTTTTATCTCAAGGGATCGTTCTCACAGGAATTTAGGCGGGCATTCTATAAAAATAAATCTATATTTTACTCTGCTCTGTATATATTCTGTACGCTCCAGAGTTTTTTCTTACTTTTCTTATTTTCGACTAACGTCTGTAAGCGTGTTGAAAACGGCCAGTGTAGTAGAGTAACTTCAATTAATAAACCAAAGAAAATGGACTTGTTAGTCCACTTGAAATTTGTCTTTATATAGAGTCTCTATACTTTCTGTATTCAAACTAACAATTCTACTTTTAGTCTTTAGGCGATCTGTGGACTTCTTAAGCTCATTTTTATATGCGCGGTCCTCGTCGCAACCGATAAGAAAGAATTGAAGGAATCGTTACCAAACACGGGCCCTTGAATTTTTTTTTTTTTTTCTTACGTGTTTGCTCGTAAGTGAAGGGTATAGGGAGAGAGTGAGGGCTGGGGGGTTAGTGCTCAGTCGAGACGCTGAAAGTGCGAGCTATAAAAACACCGCACTGGCTTCAAGTTCGCAGGTAACACCTGCGCTATACACTGTTCTCTCACGTGCAACCATTGTCGCACCGGGCCCCTTAAAGGTGTACGCTGTGATTTTCACACGTGTCATTGCCGCCCGGCATCCGTTTGTCGTTTCTTGTTTCGCTCTAATTACCAAGGGCGGCGAGACCGTTAAAGCGGGCGCCGACCCGACGATGCTTTTCTTCGACATTCCCACGGGAGTGGCCTTGTCCATCGCCGCGATAACGGCATGCCTGGTGTTGCGACTGCGCACGCAAGCAGTACGGGGGGAGCCTTCGTCGTATCACTGTTTCCAAGTGCTTGGCATATATAATTGCCGCCTATTTACGCGGCGGGAGAGGTGGCTTTCTGTACCCCGCTATACTTTCGTGACTTAACATATATGCTTAGACGGTCGATCCATGTTTACACGCACGGCCCGTTGCCGACCGTACTTTCGCAGCGATATAGTTGAAAGGTAGCTCATTAGTAACAATTTCTTGCCGTCTATCTCTCGTATCAGTCGTGCCCGTGGTTGTTATCGTCGTATTTCTTTGGCAGATAAGCGCAGTGGTTAGAAAAATAGCGCAATTGGCCTCCGACCAGGTCGGAGACAATATATAACAATTCTGTTCCAGTGCTATTCCGTATCGTGCTTTGACACTGCATGGGTGCAACATATATATATATATATATATATAATGTGTGTGTGTGTGTATATATATGTATGTATATATATATGTATGTATGTATGTATGTATATGTATGTGTGTATGTATATATATATATATGTATGTATGCATGTGCATCCTCAGGGAAAAAGGTAGCACGAAACCGTGAATCTTTGGACACCCATGGGCACTCTCAACAGATATCGGTTCAGACATGACGATTTACGGATAGTTGAAGGCTGGCTTACGCACGTCCTACCGTGTGGCACGCCTCAAGTAAGATGCACTTCGCCATTCCTGTGTGCAGGAGAACTTCACGTTGGGGGCGAAATTTCGCTGGGGGCGAAATGCGAAAACGCCCGTGTTCCGTGCTTTGGGGACACGTTAAAGATCCCCTGGTGGTCTAAGCTATTCCGGAGTCCCCCACTATACAGCGTGCCTCATAATAAAATCGTGTTTTTGGAACGTAAAACCCCGTAATTCAATTTTAATTTTTTAATGATATATAGTATACCGACGCAGGAATGAAGTGCACCGTATGGTCTCGAGGCAGGCCACATCAGTAATCACGATAGGACGTACGTAAGCCATGACCTTCGATGATCCTTCATCACTCACTGTCTTGTATGATCGGACATTCGTCAAGAAGTGCAGAGGCGTGTCCACGATTGACGGGTTGGCATGTACTGTCCCTCAAAGCTTTCCGTGCGTACGCGCGCGCGCTTTCTTTTTCGATACTGTGCGACTTTCAGCCGGTGGTCGCCGCTGACCTTTTCATTCTTGTGTCCCCAGTTTCTGTGATTGACTTTTGAAACTGTGAACACGTTCCAACTCGCTCAGCACTCTGTCGTTTAGCTCGATCCTTGTGTCGTATAGTCGTCGTGCTACGTTTTCGTATCAGCCGTTACTGTATAATAATGACAATCTGCCCTTCTACAATCGGCTTTAAAAAATTGCACCGACTTATATATATATATATATATATATATATATATATATATATAAATAACAGTCCACAGCTGTTAGGCTGCGTGCCGGCGGGCTTTAAAAATGTGCATTTTCTCTGATTCCGCGCCCGGTAAACTTTTGACGCCGACTGTATACGTATGCCTGCTCTGTATTTACCGTACCGTCAGGCTCCTTCGGAGGCATTCTTGCAATTACTTCACCTCTTGCGCAATGCACAAGACGGGAAAATTGACCTGTGTGTCGAGAATGTTCGCTACAAAGGGTGACACTGTTCGCCGTTATCTCGTTCACCTTTCCCTTGAATAGAAATTAAGTTAACGTTTGGGCACCAACTGCATGCGCATGCAATGTCCTGCCGGCTAATTACGTATGTTACACAGCGCGTACGAGCAACGGACCAAGTGCGAGAATATATATATATATATATATATATATATATATATATATATATATATATATACTGAAACCTAAATAGTTTCAGTTAATTCAATGATACCATTGGCGTACGTTCGCCCGTGTGGATAGCCCAGCGAGAGGGAGTAATAATTTTACCACGTCGGGCGCTTAATGTGCACACAATTGTTTACATTAAGTACGTGACGTAGTAAAAATATTCTTACTTTCACTGGGCTATCCAGCCGGACGGACGTACGCCAATGGTATTACCGAATTAACTGAAACTTAGGCTTTGCTATACAAGGTCCTCATATTTAAGTTTTACGGAACTTTTAGAAATCGCCTGTGGCGGGTAGCATAATTCTTATAGTTGAGCTGGGTTATTCGAAGAGGAGGACATTTGTAGCACGAGAAATTGAAACAAATATTCAACTGATTAACAAAAAATGACTAATGAACTTTTTAGTTAATTACTTTACGACACATATTGCAATTTACGAATTGTAGCCGGTGAGTTTGCAAGACGCATCCACTTGAAATGAATTTCCAGTATGACACCAGTTTCGATATATTTTCCCCCAAAGTGTGGGACGAAATACATGGGCGTTCCAGTTACTTTTGCTCTTAAATGTATGAAACAGCATTTTGGTAAAGAAGTGGAACAGTGCATTTTTACGGCGAGCTTGATGGCGCATATCTTTTGATATGGCGCATGTCATTCTGGAAATTCAAAGTGGATACGCCGGACACGCTCACCGGCTACAATTCGTAAATTGCAATATGTGTCGTATAAAGTACTTAACTGAGAAATTAATTAGTCAATTTTCGTTAATGAGTTGAATATGCGTTTCGATTTCTCGTGCTGCTAATGTCCGCCTCTTCGAATAACCCAGCTCAACGATAAGAATTGTGCTACCTGCCACAGGTGATTTTTAAAAATTCCGTAAAACTTAATTTTCAACACCCGGTATATATTAGTCGACAGGATATGTTGGTAGGGTGTGCACACTTAAGTACGCGACTTGGCAAAAATATGATTATTAATATATTAAAGAACATCACAATAGAATAAATTCGCGCTTACATGCCGCGGTGGCTCAAGTTGCGGATTCGATACCCTACCGCGGCGACCTAATTCTCGTGGACGCGCAGTGAACAACCTCCCGTGTACGGTGATTCAAAATAATGAATTATAATTATATATCCACTGGTGTACCGATATTTCGATACGCGTCACCCTTCACAAGGAATCCCTCATAGCCGGCAGGTACATTGCTTGCTAAAGCCCATGTATTTTAATGCGAAAGCATTATATGCCCCATTACGCGAAAGTCCGTCGTAGTCGGCGTGACGGAAAGATGGTACCAAAAAGGGCCCACGGCGCAAAGAGTCAAAAGAACACGTCAAAAGCTCGGATCGACGTCAAATTTCTCAGGGATGTTCCTGTAATTAAAGGAAATTAGTGGCCTTGAAAAGAAAATTTGGTGCATTTCGGTCTGGGAGGGAATCGTGCCCGGACCTCCGGGGTGCGAGACGAGCACGCTTTCCTGAAGCCACGGCGGCTTCACGGTTCTGGCTGATTAAAGGTGTGCCTAGTGCGTGCGTCACTGCACGTGCCACGTCACAGCCACGTGGCTGACTAAAAATGTGGCCCAGTGTGTGCATCATTGGGCACGTGACGGCGCAGACAATGAGGCGGCGGCACCTCATGAGTATGGCACGTCATGACGTTCCGAAGACTATACAAACGGTATAATGCTTTCGCATTCCCACACGTAATCAGTGTCTCTGGCGATTTTTTATGTTCTTTTCTCGGGATTTGGCGAAACAACGTGGGAAACAATCGGCATAATATTTATGGATGGAAAGTCTCGTGCGCCTATAATGTTCTCGGCAACTTTACATATCCCGCTCCGTGCCCTAATGTTCTGATGCTTCGTATTTTGGTTAGACAAATGGCTAATACTAGGCAGTTGTCTTGAGTAAGTCAGTTTTCTTGTTGTTTGCCATTAGTTAACTGCAGACTTAATTATTGAAAGTGTTAAAATGTATTCATTTAAGGGCTCCACCTGTGTGTTGAGATGTATGGGAGCGCGCTTAGAAGCGCTGCTGAGCTGTTCTGAATCAAGCTATACCTGTTTTTTGGTTTGGTCGCAGTGAGCGATTACGAAGGAATCGCGTACGGACTCCACGAAGCGCTTGCACGCCTGGATTGCAGCGCCGAGCATGTTCTATATGCTTTATTCCATGATGTGAGGAAGCAGTAGTAGTAAACAACTTCATTTAGTAAACAATTGAAAAGAAGGAACCGAACAGAATGGAAACACATACGGCGGCATGGTGCCTCGTGCTTTGTTTCCGCGCCCAGGAGTTAAATCATGGAAAGCCAACTAGACCGATCTCTGACACTGTTCTCCTTTGCTCAGCGTCCTGTATGTTATCGCAGCAGGTTATCACGCATATCTCACCAGTGTAGCTTCGTGTTGAAGTGGGCTGCTTGACCGATATCCAAGTGTCGTATAGATGATTGATCGCACCGAAATTGTGAATTTAATTGATGACACGTTCGAAAATGCTTTGGTGCCTGCCTTTGAGCGCCTGCCGTTATGTCACCCGTTGTGAAACGCAACGAATGAAACGCCCTAGTCCGAGCGCGAGGCTTCGCGCACATTATATACGCCTTGTGGTGACGTGCAGAAAAGCTTCAAAAATGGTTGAAGATATAGTTCACACGGCGCATGATATAAGGTTGGTTCCGACACTCGTATATTTTTATCACCGCCTGAAGAACGTCTGCTTGACCGCAGAGCAGAATGTACACAGGGTTAAGCGCCATGAATTGTCGCTTCTTGTCCCTTACGGATTGTGAAACACCCTTTATATCGCGCCACTTAACGCGGAGCGTTAGAGGGCCGGGGCAGGGAAATGTATATTCTCTCCCTCTATCTGACGCAGTAGTGAAATGGGCAAATTTATAGCATTTGATTAACCGCTCACGAAAGCTCCGCTTCGCATAGAGTCCAAGATGAACGTTGTATTTGCATAAAGTTTTAGTTAGGGCTTATAGGTGAAGAAAGGAAACAAACACATGAATAACCAATTATGCAGAATTATGCAGATAGTTGTACCCCCCCCCCCCCCCCCCCACCCCTGAGGCCGAGTTAACCCGCTCTCCCCGCCTCCCCACGCGTCCAGCCCCACCAGTCCAACGTGTACCTTCAGTGCTCTGTTCACATTGTCATTACAATTCAGGAGGTGGCTTGAGATCGAATTTTCCCGATTAACAAAGACATTCTATCACTGTCTTGTATTTATTCAGTCACTCTTAACTTTGAGTAAAACGCTGAAGAAATACACATCATCCTTGGTGTCATTATATTATAATTAGGCATTTTATTTGCTGTTGGATTCCTCTGGCGAAATCAAGGAAATTGCATATTATGCAAAGTGCTTGCTTCCTCCCCCCCTTTTGGCAGAGATCCTGGGTGCGCTACTGCGATATTTGTCTGAAGATATCTGTGCTCGCGCCGTACTTCGATGCTTACGACCTGCCCTGCACCATCTGCGCATGCGTGAGACGCGTGGGTGCGAGCTTTCGCGCGCCGGCAAGCGCATACGTGTAGTTTGGCTCAACGTTACGAGACTAGGTTCCTAGTTCTAGTAACGTTGGTTTTGGCATTTATGCGTCCTTATACGTTAATTCCAGACTTCCAGGCGCTATTCCCTACCAGTATATGCACTCATGGCTCACATCATGTCTGCGCAGCCGCTCTCGTGATGATGTTTGCAATGAAAGCTTTACGCAGCAGTAGAACATGATTTCGGACCCGCCGTGGGGGCTGTGGTGTCTTTGGCGTTGCGCTGCTAAGCCCGAGGGGGCGCGGGATCATATCTCGGCTGCGGTATACTTATAATGGCCTTATTTCGATGTGGCCGTGCATTGGGTGTGCACGTTAACGAACCCTAAGTGGTCAACATTCATCCGGAGTCCCCCACTTCGGCGTGCCTCATGATCGGAGAGTGTTTTTTTGCATGTAAAACTCGATCAATTCAATTTTTGTTGAAGATTGTTTCATAATCCTAAGACGGATCTGGCGGACTGTCAGCCGCCGTCATTGAGCCATTTGGTTTTCTCGGAGCGCAGAGTCCTTTGGCAGAGTCACGAATAATGAGACGAAGGTCCGTGGTGTCGGAGAAATGGGAGCGCTGGCGAAAGTGAGCTCAGCCTGTGAGCGGCTGCGAGCGGAACCAGGCCACCCGTCTGCAGCGCGCCCGCTGGTCGGCCACTGAGGGTACGGGAGGCCGCCGAACGCCATGGCACGTGTAAAAGGCGCATCTCGCTCAACCGGTAGCAGCACGGTTGGAGGGCAGCTCTGCGGTTCCTTCTACAAGTTTCGACGATTATGAGGACCCATAGGTTCCAGGCGCCTCTATGCTTGAGGCATGTGTGCGCGAGTGCCTCGCGGCAAGCTGATATTGGGCTTCTTGCCGCTTTCCTGGGCCTTAGAAGCGCGCTGTCCATAACATGTCCGATTGTTCTCGCGATTAATTCCATGATATGGAGGCGACACAGGTTGCTCGTTGTAAAATACAATCGCAGCATATCTGAATGTTAATGGCTTGTGAATGTCCACGCTCATTGTCTAATAGTGCAATAAGGCGCTGGTAATTAACGTATTCTCGTAAGAAAATTTCGTCATCACTTCTTGACACCGTTAGGACGTTAGCCTCCCTTAGCGTTGCTAACGGCTCGTCGAAGGAGCTTGTTTGCCTTACAAGTGACTCGAAAAAAATTAAGTTTTTCCAAATATTAAAGTTTTCCATCCATCCAAGTAGGCCAGCGAATCGCTCGCAGTTTAGCTTGGGACTTGTAGAGGGGCATGTTGGGTCGTCTGGGCAAGTCGGCGTAGTGTCAAGACAAAAAGCAAGAAAAAAAAAAAAAGAAAGAAGAAACGGTCCGAACTAAACACGCGGAAGCGATCGTATCATCCGTGCCTTTAGTCCGTCTGTTTCGTGTGTGCTTTTTTCACCCTGCATGGATGTTGACATGGCGTCAGTGCAGGCCACAGCTCACGATGGTGAATGCCTGGATCGAGCTTACGTTCTAGCGGACACGCGCTGCAGTGCATTCCACCTCCCACCCCTCTTTTTAATGGTTTCGGCATAGCTGCATTGTTGATCGAGCACTTCCTGCTGAGATTTTCCCTGTGCTCTCGGTATACTCGAGGCCTACGTCTCGGAGGCTTGCGACTTTCTCAGATGGTGGCGACGCCCACCATTAGAGTCGCTCGAGTTTCCCGCTGCGCAACGCGTTAGCATGCATGCAGACCTCAAAGCGCGCTCCCTGTAACTAACCTCCGTGCAGTACCGGCTGGCTGTCTTGGCTTGTAGTGCAGTAAGCGCCGCTGACTTCTCCCATCTACCCACTTTCTGTAGCGGACCGTTTCCATCCTTTCGCCGCCGCGCCCAAGTGCCAGTTCCCTCGGGCCCCGCGTGGTAAAGCGGAAGAGGCCGCAGGTCGACGCTACCCGAGTCTGGCGCCTGTCAGACCTGCCGTCCCACGCTCGGGCCGTTCAGTGACACCGAAACTTGTTTTGCCATAGGTCCTCCCGAGATAGCTGAAGGGGGACCTGCCAGGCATGCGTCTCTTTCGTAACTCGCCCGCGCGTCTAACCTCTCGCCGCGTTCTCGGTGCCGGCGGGATATTCGACTTGTTTTCACCCGGCGGCCGTTTCGCTCAGGCGTATATGTGTGACCTATTATCCGGTAGTCTCGTTTTTTTTTTGACGAGCGCCAACCCTTTGCTTCCATTTCACTTCCTACACCCCCCCCCTCTCTCTCTCTTTCATTTTCAATTCGCGTCTGGCGTTCCGCGCATACTAAGCCGCTGGTGTAGCTTGTCTTCAAGGACCGGCCTAGTTGGTTGCCTTCGACTGGTTCCTCTGCAGCGAGGCCAGACGACTCGTGGCGTCGTCATAACTTTAAAAAATATGCGCGCTAAGCCGACGCGCAACTTGGACTATTTGTGTGTACCTGATCAAGTGACGACCTCGAATTCGTGGCGACATAAGTGAACGCATACACAAGTGTGCTTTTTGGTACACAATTGGGTCATCCGTTTTGACGTGACTGCTTTATTCAATGTTCTCGCATGTACCGTGCTCATGCTGTCGCTGTTTCGTTCTACAAAAAAAAAAAAATCGTCTCAAAGGAGGTCTTTATATGCTGAAGTTGGTGACCGTGATTTGAAACTTGTTTCGCAAACCTGCCTTCCTTTGCACGCGTGCAAAGAACATTGAGGTCGAGCTTGCGTTCACAGAACCAAGCGAGTGTTGAGCTGAGCGTGAAATCATACGCTTCGCTTATAGTCATGTCTTTGCAAACCAGTCTCTTCTGCCGCTGGTTCACTTGATGGTCCGCCCGAACGCTGTGGAGGGGGAGAAAAACTTGTGGACAATCAATAGACAACAAAAGCATCCACAATGCGATGCACGCGCTCGTTATAATTTCTTACAAAGAGTATTTCTTACATGGTCAGAACACGGAACTGATATGAAGTAGACGAGTTGAGTGTTTTACGAACAAACAAACAAGACTGCGCCGCGCGGCGTATTTGTCATAACGCGGGACATGTGCATAAGTAAATTCGTGCATAAGGACATGTGCGTAAGGACATGTGCATAAGTGACGTCATAAGTGAATTCGCCGTCGTCACACTGCAGTGGTTGCGAAGTCCAGCTGCCTATAACGTGGGCTGCATAAGGCATCACGTCGCAAGAATGGTTTAAATGGCGAAGTCGCAGACGCCTGAAATTTACGGCGCATTGCCAATGAACCTGGGCGCGCAGAGTATACATGTCGCTTATTCGGCCTTATATAAAGTGTTTCGTTCGCTATATCGCGGTATGCACGGGAGCTGTCAACGTAAGCTTTAATAAAGGACATCAATGCCGTCAATTCGAATGCAGGTCGAGTTCAATCGAGATAAAAAAAAATGTCCGCGTGAAACGCGCGTCCATGTAATTTTGTAATCGACGTCTTGGTGTACGAAAGTTTCTGTTGCGTCGTAGGAATCCGGAGGCGAGCGAACAACAGTATCAAACAGTTTATTGCTACATCGTACAGCAAAAGCGGAAGTACAAAATGCAAGTGACCAGAAGAGAAACATGCTAGCCTTATAAGCAATCGCGGTCGGCTCATGTGACTACCTGGAAGCTTGACTTGCTGATGCCATCGACAGCACGTGGCGTTATCACATACATGACATTCCCTCCCGCTTAACTTGTGGGGAGCTATCGTTATACAAAACTAAGATGGCGTGTAGCGATCTGGTGGCCGTCGATTGCGTGCGGGATATCCTCGTACAGGTGGCGCAACGTGCGTTGCCGTAGTCGGCTCCGCAGGTGTCTGAGAACTGCCAGAACGTGTCCTTGTTCTCTTCGCCCCTGAGACGCCAGCTGTACCCTGGAGAAGTTCATCTTGGTGACGATGCACACTACGAAGCCCCGTGGCGTGTACACCTTGGCGGCGTAAGAAACAGGTCCTTTCTGCCGTACCACAGTGCCCGGAAGCCATCTCGATGGTCCCCTGTAATTTCGAACAAGAACATAGTCTCCCACAGAAAACTGTCGAGCCGTGGAGCTGTGTTGGCTGGACTGAATAAATTGCTGGTGCTGAACTAGTTTGCCGGTTTGAGAATGTCCAGTTTGGAACGAAGACGGCGACCGAACAATAAGTTGGCCGGCGCTTCCTTTTTTTGCCCATTGCGCTCGACAACAACTTCAGCCACTCCTGCTGGTTCGACTATAGGGCACCTGTGTAGGTGCGGAGGCACAAGTTTGTCGCACGCAACTGCAAAGAAGGAAATAACTGTTGTTGTTGCCTCAGAGAAATCACGGATATCGCTGCTCCCATTCAAGCAGCGTCTTATTTATCTAGAGACGAACGGTTGTGGCATCTTTTGCGGAGCATGTGATACCGTTTAACGTCATATTCTGCTTCATTGGCAACAACTTTCATGTTCCGCGTTCGTACGTGCGCTCTTGCCTTCTTATCAGCTTGACAGATGCGCTGAATACGTCCTTTCTTGCCACAGTCAAAACACGTCGCTGACGCATGCATGCAGTTTTTGCTCATTTGCTTAAGAGCCACACCGCCAACACATTTTTTACACTTTGTTTTCGCTGGAATCTTGATCTGCAATTGCTTTCTGTCATTGCTTCTGACGTCAGAGAAGTTCGTTGAACCATGCACTTCTGCAGCTCTTTTAGTTGCGGCATCCATCGCTAAAGCTTTTTCAACTGCTTTTTGAAGTATTAGCTTTTTATCTTCCGCACAGAACTCGCTGAATATCTTCTCATCGTAAACCACAAACGAATCTGTCCTTCAACGCTTCGTCTAAAAAAAATCCGCGAAGTCACACGAACTCGATAGGGATCGCAGTTCTGCTACAAATTGAACAATTGATTGTCTCGTGCTGAGACCGCCGATAAAACTAGGCTCTCTCACCAATAACTGAAGGCTTCGGTGCCAAATGGTTGCCAAGCAATTTCCTTAGGTCGTCTTCAGACTTGCTTGACGGCAGGTCTGGAGCGGTAAGTGACTTGAGGAGGGCGTAAGTACGTCTTCGGTCCTATTAAGCTCAGGAACGCATGAACCTTGTCCGCATCCGGTACTCTGTTGAAGTGGAGAAACGATGTCAACCGCTCGGTCGTAGGAAGTCCAGTCGCTTATTAATTGATGAGTCGTCAAAAGGCTCCATGTGGCCAAACCGTGCCACCACTTGCGTCACTGGATCAGCCATATCTGCTGTTCTGGTAGCTCGCAATCTTTGCAGCGACAGCACCAGGAACACGAACCCGGCTAGAACAGTTCTTCCGTTATACCAGCGCCGCTGTAGGCCCCCCCGTAGGTTCGAATCATCCTACCCTCGTCGCCAGTTGTTGCATCGTAGGAATCCAGAGACGAACGAAGAACAGTAGTAAACGGTGTATCGCGACATCGTGCAGCAATAACGGAAGTACAAAATGCAAGTGACCAGAATCGCGGTCGGATCATGTGACTACCTGGAAGCTTGACTTGCTGATGCTATCGACAGCACGTGGCGTTATCACATCCATGACAGTTTCACAAGGTTACTGTAGTGGGTGAGTGCTCACTGCAGTAACTAAATCAGTGCTTGTTGCACCACGGTTCACAACGGTGTACACACGATCGCCATTGTGAAACGCGACGCCGGCGACCTTCGCGAACAAATCGAGCGCCGACAGCGCGACCTCCGCTGGTCTTGGTCCGCGCGCGTTTGATGCACGTGTTCGCATGGAACGTCGTTCGTCCTTTTTTTTTTTTTTTTATATATATTCTTGCATTCTCGTAAGTCTCCATTCTGCGTACTGTGCAGTCTGTTCTGTCAGGTCTTTCTGTATACGCCGTCTCACGATCGATGTGTATAGTTCCTTCGAGAGGTCTTTGCTGCATATATGCATTGGGTCGGCGGCACCTTTAGCCGCGTGCTGCGCGGTTTATTCTTCGAGCCGGCGTAACTCGTAAACCGTTATCGAGGACGGCCAAGGCGGTCGAGCGATCTTTAGGCCTCGTTGTCGTGTGCGCACGTGTGCTTTCCGCTATCGCCCGCGCATATCTTGAAACTGCAGCGAGCGCTGCGGTTCCAGTTAAGGCCGGACTGTAGATGTATAGCGTGTTACGGCGATCGCTTTCATTGTTGAGACTCCCCCTTCATTTCTTGCCGTGTTTATTGTTGCCGTGTACTGTTATCGGCGGAGAACAGAAACTCGTTTGAATTTTTTTTCTCTTTTTTTGGGTTTTTGTGTTTGTCCTCGGTGAATCTTAGTGTTGTTTAGCATGAGATCGAAGAGGACGAATTCAACATTGAAAGTCAGTGCCTCGTTGCAGTGCTTTTCTGAGCCTCTTGCACACAAAATGTATTGCTGCCTCGTGAACGTGTGAAAACATATTGCACATTCGGCTACAGTTTCCAGTCTATCTGGGTATTCTTCATAAAAACTGGCGGAACAAATTCCTAAAGTGAACAGTTAAGCATCTCCCGACATATAGTTTTTCTCACCATTCTCTCTTCCAAACGTAATTTGCCATCTCACTCGATTCAAGGAAGATTTGCTGTGCAGCATAGACTATTTTTAGTCGCGGGACTTCTCTTAGTCAGGCATCCAGACAATTTTTATTCCCTCTCTCGTCGCATACAGCATGAAATTGTAAACGCGGTTACACGTTGCTAGCCTATATACTTCAGAGATTGAATTTTATTGTAACTTCCCGAAGCTGCACATTGGGCTATATGGCGAACTCCTTAGTGGGGGACTGCGGAACAATTTCGACCACGAGCGCTCTTGCATACCCACCCCAGCGGAATGCGGCCGGCGAGTTCGGGAATCGAACCCGAGACCTCGTGCTCAGCAGCCCAACGCCAGAGCCACTGAGCCACCGCGGCGAGGAAAAGCCTACTTTATTGTGAAAATAATATGCATTGTCTCCTTTTTACATCCTGACGAACTGCGCACGTATTCACACGCTTCAGTGTAAGAAATCTTGTACGATATATAATCTTCGAGATGCGTGATAGTTTACTGTCGGCTCCAGTAGCTTACGAGCTGCGCGATCCGCGAAGTAATTGCCTTCAGTTAAGACGTATAAAAATTCCGAAATAGGCACTCTTTATTTAAGGTGTTAGAACTCGCCGTAAACTTGGAGGTTGTCAGCCAACATCTCCTGTATGCATAAGGCATATGCTTGGTGGTACACGCTGTCTCGTCAGCCTCGCGCTAAATATACGTATATGTTGGTATAGAGAGAGCTCGCACATGTTACAGTCCGGTTTTGCGCGCTGAACTTGAGTAACATTGATACAGTCCGCGGAAGCCAAGCTATTTACGAATCATCGCCTGCCCTCTCGATTTGCGAGGTCGAGCGAATACCGTGTTGCACGGTCGTCCACTGTTAGGGGAAATATCTCAGTATACTATCGCAGCTTATATTTGTAATGAAGACATGTATCTTTCATTAATATGCATCTGCATGGGGCATCACGTTGAGCAGTTTGAAGTTTTTATAGATTGAATACTAATGCGGAATTTCTCCTATACGTGAGTTGACGTCCCTGTATATATATATATAATATACGGGGAAAATTGAGTGATGTAGACATCATCATTGAGTGATGATATCTTTCTGAAGCATTCACATCAAATCTGAGCAGCGATTGGAACGTGACAGTCTGACCGCATGGTAGCCGCCGCTTTTTGCGCCACCGTTGAATGCTGGGCGGTGTCACATGCAGTCACAATGCGTCACAAAGGCTCTCGCTTTCATCGCGTACTAATGCACCAGCTCGGTGTCCCCAGCGCGCCCACCGGTGGTGCAAGAAGCGCTGGCAGCCATGCGCTCTGAGTATCACGTTTGAATCGCTGAGCACTGTATACATGCGACTGTGGCCGCCGCCTTGTACTTCGTACTTGTACACCTTCGTCAGAAGGCTGTGCAGCTCAGAAGTACTCTTTTCTCTCGAGATAGGTGCATGTGCCGAGTTTTAAGTGTGCGCTGCAGTATGTATGCACGCACTGAAGCGTATAGATTATTCAGGCTATTAAGCTGTGTGCGAGGGGCTGCGAAAAAAAATAATAATTTTTTGAGCTGATGGCGCTCCCCTGCGAGCGGCATTACGGCGCGCAAGCATTATCTTGTATTACCGAACATTTCGCTAGTTCGCCTTGCATTATAAACAATAACACTAAATAAATGACTAAGTATATTATACAGGGCAAACACGGGGAATGCAGGAGATAGTAATTCAAGACGATGAGCAACACGAGGAACAAGGTGAGAGCAGGAGCCAACGTTTCGAGAAGTGGACTTGTCTTCTTCAAGGCTCCTGCTCTCACCGTGTTCTTGTGTTGCTCATCGTCTAAGTTTTATACAGTGTTGTTTCAGCATGCCGTGCTTCTGTGACCGACTTCCGTTTGGCTTTATTGTCTGTATTTGATTACAGGCAGTTGCGTGTGCGTATTTTCTATTTGGAGGACGCATGGTTGATGGATGTATATTAGGAGTGTTGCGAATATTTGAAACTTTCGAATAACGAATCGAATTTTGTGCCATTTGATTCGGTCGTCGAATCGAATAGCCAATAATAGAAAATCCGAATACTTTTCGAATATAGTTTTCATATACCTCAAGTGGTCGACCGTACACGGCCAAACATGCAATTTAACGAAAATTTATAGCTTTCATCCCGTCCAAAGTCGACATAGCATACTAGAGCACGCTGCGTCTCTCAGACAGCCAGGTATATCCCGATTAAACACGATCCCTCGAAAAAGAAGTTTTGACTCGGCATGCGGTATTCTCCATCACCAGATGAAATATACGTTTCATTAATCTTGGCACGTAAAACCTTTTTTACGTTTCATGCATATAAGTACTTGATGCAATAGCCCTCTGCTGCGGAAAAGCTTTTTTTTTTTTTTTAGCTCTGCCGTCGCTGCAGACAGCCCGCGTTCCTGATTTGGTCGCAATAGTGTACACAAATATTAATTGGCCAGCAAGACTGCCTTTCTAAACTTTATGTGATAATTCATGACCGCATCTGCTCTGAAAAGCCCCAAGTTTGCGAGAAAAGCAAAACTCCTTAGTTAATCTTGAAGCTCCCTTAGTGTTTTAACAGTATTCCTTTTTAATGTGCGGCGTAATGACAAACGTTCTGATGTTGTGATTGCCAGGATGCGATTTTTTTTATATTGAGGCTGAGAAGCCTGAGTTAGAAAAGTATTCGATATTCGATTCGCTTTCTGACACTATTCTATTCGTCTTCGATTTGGTCTCAACAACTACTATTCGCACACCCCTCGCACCGAATTACATGCAATATTCTTTGTAGGTCTAAACAATCCTGCTGGCAGAGTCATGCGATATCAAGAGTGCTCCGTGCAGGCATGCTGCAAAGCGTTACGTCACTATACGTACGGTGCCGTCGCTGTCGTCATTTTCGGTGAAATAAGGCAAATGAGCTACACAAAAGGTTACACGACGTAGGAGGGCAAGATGAACACTTCGTGCTGGTGTTAAAACTTTTTAAGCATGAAATGCTTTTAGCTCCCCTTGTCGGCGACCTTCTAGTGACCTTGAGCCAAAAGCCAGAGTCGTTATCCGGGCACTCAAACGAGATCATCCGGGCAACCAGTCAAATTTTAGGGAAATGCGGCCCCCAACCCTTTGTACAGGACCGAATTACATACGCTAGTTACTGCCTATAGAATTTACAAAAATATTGCTTCCGAGTTCTTCCTAATGTTTGTTCACAATGTCACTCAACTGTAACTTCTAGTACGCTGAAGTTTTATTTGTCATTTCCAATAGCGACGTTCAAAAGGCAGATACAGGGTACCATACACTTGACTGTCACCTTTTGGCGCTGAGACAGGGTTACATGTGCGTCCGCGAGTTCCGCGGCGCGGGCTTTGCGCCGCCTCCTTCGAGAGATGGCGCCACGCTGCGTGACCAGGCCGGCAGCGTCCGGCTCGCCGCAGATGCTTGTGTAGTGTGGTGTGCCCTTGCGAACATGCACTATACCCATTTTAAGATTGTGGCTAGTATCATCTCCAAGCAATCTGCTTTGCCGGTAGCCATTTCGTGCTTACATCTACTCTCGATTACGGGAGAGCCAGCATTTTTTTTTCTTTCTTGCTTACAAGAGTTGTCATCAAGAAAAATAGAGGGCATCCATTGAATCGTCTGCTATTTTTCCTCGCGTTCTAAACAATCACTCCGCGTAATCTGTTGCAGGACATGAGGCGACGACATGTACCACTAGCGCTCGTGTTTGTCGTCTGCTCTTATATCTTCGTCCAGCTATGTACCAGTTAAACGACCAAAATGAGCTCTCTATCACTTCCTCTCTCGAAGACGCGGCCTATGGAGCTTTTGTGAGCCCATGAGACCTTCCTGAGAATGCAGCCTCGTGGGTTCAAGACCCTCTTGTGAATTCGGGTGAATTCGTCCCAAATCGTTGATTAGCTATAGGTACGAAACGTGCTCTTACGTAATGCTCCGGCAGCGAGCCTATAGCGTAAGTTGGCCACCAATAACTTGCTCTGCATTCGTACGATATTCGTATATCACTGTGCTCGTGTTCCAGCGCGGCCGTGGTCTCGCTGGTGTTCCGTCTGCTCCAATTGTTGACGCTCGGCGTTCTTTCGTTGCAGGAATTTTCGCCTACCTGAATTACCTCGAACCGAAGACACGACGAGAAATCCTGGAATGTTTGATCAAGGGCCTTCAGCGACTGGAGTATAGGGGCTACGATTCTGCTGGTGAGTTCAGCCGCCGAGTGAAGCCCTGTCATTGTAAATTTGCGTCGTCTATTCATCTTATATTATCGTGACTTACCGTCGTGATACCGGTGGTAATTGTCAGCGAAGCTGTTGCCGACGTTAGGCAAGCACCACCCACAAGCGAAGTACGTCACTCGCGCGCACGTGTGCGGAAGTTCAGCATATACATGCTTGCTCATTCCTCTACGCCCTCCGCCGAGCTCAAGTGCGTTGTATTGAGCTAATTAAAATTTTCAAAGTAAATTGCGACTTACACACAAACTGCAGACATGATAGCTTCGTATTGTAATTCGAATATATATATACGGGAAAACATATTTCAGTTACGCGGAAATTCAAAGCCCTTTTCCAGCTGCCGTTTGAGGTCTGTCTGAGTGGCCGCGGCTGCTGGGTGGAGGTACGGTTTTTGGGCAGTGTTTGCCATAGGTCGCAGTACACGCTGTGTGACAGGTGCAACGGGCCCACGCATCAAGGACAGATACATTGTGTGCACACGTACGTCACATGCGCACGCAGGTGTGCGAAAGTGCCGCATACATCCTCATTCTCATAGGCTCTCCGCCAAGCGCAAGTGCGAGGACACAACAGTCATCTTGAGCGACTCGCAAACGGCATGTAGAAACCTACAAAAAGGCCGAACCTCTGCCGCAGCAGTGAAAATTCTAAAAGAGATAACAAGACGCCAAGAACTACCCGAAACCTACGTCGTATGGATCCCAGGCCACGAACACCTGGCAGGAAGCGAAGCAGCACATGCTGTCTCCCGAGAGCATACCAGCCGGGATTTCCTGCCGCACGGGCTCCGGAAATCGACGAGGGTGGATCACATTCCCATCAACTACGCCATAATACTGCAACATTACCGACTCGAAAGAAGACAATATCCTTTACCACATCCAAAATTTAAGCAAGGAAGAAGCCACCGCCCTCCGCATGCAGACTACAAACGAATACATATATGCCTATGGAATTATCATGCACCGGATGCACCCCATTAAATTCTCATACCTATATATGCCGATATTGTGATGTACCAGACACCCTCCAGCACATGGTGTTGGTCTGCCCACACCGCGAGAAAAACGGTCAAGACGATGCCTCAGAACCACTACAAGCCACCGAAGAAACGTGGGAGGCAATGTTAACGGCACAGAGCCTGAAGGATCAGCGAAGTCTGGTGGACCGTGCCCGGGCTGAGGCATTAGCCAACGGCTTTCTGGACTGAGAAAGCCGCCCACTTAGGGCGAAGAAAGAACACTTTCTCGCTGTTTCTAACAATAAACGTTCATTCCTCCTCCTCCTCTCGAATTGCGTCAGAAATTTCGTAAAGTACGACTTGCACACAAGCTGCAGACATTATAGCTTTTGGATTTTAATTCGAATATACGAGAATAACGGCCTAGTCACTTGACGATATCGCCTGATGACGTAATCCGATGGCGTCATCACGTCAAACTGGACATCACGCAATGACGTCTTCGTCAAATGATGTCACCTGATGACGTCATGTGATGTCTCTTGGAGAAGCAGCACACTGTGCGCTTCCCGCTTCTTCTCACTGTCTCCGGGATCGGCCCACATTTTTGTGATCACCGCGTTGCTTTAATTCAGATTTTTTCGCTTAAAAAAAAAAAACGCCGCTTCCGTGAAATGGCTCGACCATGATATGCATTAGAATGGGCACTGACCGAGTTCGTGTGCCTTGTGGCCGCGAACTCGATCATCCAGGACCATGCGTGTGCCGCTGAAATTGCCGATACCCGCTCCAGAAGCGCTTGTGTGCTTAAAATGAGACTTCATTCACCTTGCGATATGCAGCTATGTACTGCCGTCTTATTGCTCGATCAAGCATGTTTCGAAAAGCAAGTATTGATAGCGAGCAGTACCAACTACGCAGACGCCAAATTTGAACAAAAGGCCACTTAACGCATGGGAAATGGGGCACGTGCCCGGTGTGCCACTCCCTGGCTACGCCACTTTTCCTGGCCCATCATCGCCGGCCCTCCAGGGGGACCTGCGAGGTTGGCGTCGATACCTCTACCCCAAGGCGTCGGGAACAGATTCACATTCAACTTGCCCGCGTGTATGTATATACAGGGTGTCCCAACTATCGCGCAGCACGATTTAAAAAAAAAAAAAAAAAGAGCAACGGCATTACGCGAAGCAAACCTAGTGCGTATTATTTCCAGTACAATAGAGTAGCGGCCAGTATTTTTTTTTTCGTTCCTGAGATTTAATTAGCTAATTGTAATGAATTATCTCACTCGAGAAGTACTGCCCTGATTATCAAAGTGTCAATGAGAAAGTTGTAGAGCAACATGAAAAACTCGCCGATACAGCTTTCCGTTGCTCAATACGTGCTACATAAATGTGTTTTTCGGAGTGTGAAAGACGCCCGCTAATACACGCAAAGTGCCTCGAGCGGCCACTCGTGCGGCAATCCTGCGTGTATTCGCGGGCTTCTTTCACAGGAAAAACACTTTTATGTAGCACGTATTGAGCAACAGAAAGCTGTATCGGAGGTTTTCATGTTGCTCTACAACTTTCTCATTGACGCTCTGATAATTAGGACAGTACTTCTCGAGTTAGATAATTAATTACAATTAAATCTCAGTAACGAAAAAATTACTGGCGGCTACTCCACTGTACTGGAAACAATACGCACTAGGTTGGCTTCGCGTAACGCAGTTCCCGCGCTAGTCTAAGTTTGGGAAGAGAAAAACATGAACATCTATCCTGTCCCTCTTGTGTTTCCTGTCACTTATTGTGCGCCCCAAATCTTTCGTTACAGCTATGCCCATACTTGCCCAACAGTATATTCTGCTAAATCTTATTTACTACTGCAAAATATTATTGTTTAAATTTTCGTTCACCGGATTCTTGCCCCGTAGTGGGTATGAGCCAACAATTGGGAGATGTGGTTGCAAGAGCCGGTACACGGATTTCGTGAGCTAAATGAACGGACGTTGTCGTCTTAAAGCCCCGAAAGACGAAGCCCAACAGTGGAATAGGAATTGCACCGCAAAGACTGCCACACTCGGAAACGTCTTGCGATACCCGTTACTTCATTGTACTGGGTGCAGAAATAGGAAACTGCTAACAGCTAAGCCGCTGCAATAGCGTGCTTGCTTGGTTTTCAGGGAACCTTAGACAAATGCACCTTTGAACAAATTGTGTTGTGATTATACTGGTGCACATGTCTTGAGTGTGGAATTTGATTTATGCTTCTTCCGATAGTTGCTTCGTCTGTGTTTGAGGAACAAGAGAAAACCCGCCACTCCAGGGACAAAACATTTCCGCCGGCAAATGCGGGATCGAAACCGTCGCGAAATGCAAAAGCACCCTTGTAATTGAGTGCACGTTAAGGAACCCCAGGTGGTCTAAATTAACCCGGAGTCCGCCCTACGGCGTGCCTCATAATGATATCGCGATTTAACTTAAAATTTACTCCAAAATATGAAAAAAGAAACGCGCAGAACACCTGGAATTGCTGCCTGTTAGTGCCGCAAAGGCGCGTGCCTGTGATAAGAGAACTGGCGGGGGTACGAAGTGCCCGGAGCGTGCCCTTGTGACGTGATATATGCATCTCACAGGGGCTGTTCGTATTAACACGCCAGTAAATTGACGCAGACGTCACCGTTCCACGGAAGATCTCCTAAGACAACTTCTTACTGTAAGCGCGAAGCTTCACGCACTTCGTGCCTTGGCGCCGTCTCCTCCAAGCGGAGGTAATCTGACGAAAGCGTAGCCCTGCTGAAGTCATATTGCTTTGATTAATTCGCTCATAAGCTATCAATGACATTTGCAGCGCGAGTACTATGCATAACTGCAGTAATAATAAAAGAAAACTTCCGTGCTTGCGGCTGCCTGACCGCTTTCGAGCGCTTGCTGGTGCTCGGTTAGGAGCCGCTGGCGCCACCTGGTAGCGTTAACATCAAGTGCCTCACGCGCTGCCCGCCGCTCTTTCCACTACCCAAGTATTCTAGTACACTCTAGCAACGCTCCCCGCTCCGCTTAGGCAGCTTGTAAGCGGACCGTGATTCTCGCTCCGCTAGCCCGCTTGCGGCTAAGCGGAGAGCGCATGCGCACTCATGCTTCCGCTCCGCTCAGCAGCTAAGCGGAGCGTAAAAGCGCGACGCGTCGGAAATGAAGAGCGAGCGACACGATCCTAGTGTCAGGTTAGGGAAGTGAAGCGCAGAGACTTGCGCAGTAACCAAAGAGTGGCGCTGCCAGTGCGTTGAAAAAAAAAAAATTTTTTTTTTCCTTCGGCAACATCAACTGGAAAAGGAGAGCTGGCTTGGCGGGCTAGGCCAGCTGCAGCAAGCGGCGAGATCAGGTTTGAATGAAGGGAGGGGGAAAGGTCACGCTCGCGGCGGCAAGATCGCCGGGTCGAGGGATGCAGGCCCGCCTCGCGCACGCTCGCACGCACGCACACACACGTGCACTGGCTCTCGCCTCGCAGTCGCCGTGAATAGACCGATCCCACCGACCGATCTGCGCATGCGCCGGCTTTCCGGAAGTAGCACGGCCACCATCTTGGTTGTAGTCAACTGGTCAACCACACAACCGCAGTACAGCCACTGTAACCGCAATCCGCGCTCGTTGAGTACTGCGCACGAGCTTCCCAGACATCTCTACGACTCCACCACCGAGAAACATTCGTCATGTATTTTAAGAAATTACATCAGCTGTTCATTGCAGCATGTGAGGGGAATGTTGAAAAGAGCCTGCGGCTCCTTCATTTCGGTTGTGACCCGCTGATAACGCGTTGGGTATCATATTTGTTCGAGCTTTGTATGTAGTACATGTTGATGTATGCGGTCGTTCTGTGTTACTATTTTTGCACACGTGCATCTCGGTGACTGCACCGTTATGTTTGCTTAGCGACGGACATAATAGGATTTGTATACCTGTTGGAGACAGGTTTGAAGTGCGGCGCTGAAACTTTCGTGCCCTAATGATGCTTACCTACAGGGGTTTCGCGCACGACTTGCAGACTTCGGTAACAGCGATATCTAGAAGTTCTTGGGTAAGATACGCGGCGTTTTTAACATAAAAACACCGATAGCCAATCATCGCCAAGTCATCGATAGTCAAGCAATAGCTAATCGATAATCGATCAATAATAATAAATTACGGAAAATTCTGGGGATGACTGGGTAGTGCTTAGCCTTACCCAAATATGTATAGCCAATCGATAGCCAATCAATAGCTAATCGATAATCGATCAATAATCAATAAATTTCGGAAAATGCTGGGCATGACTTGGTAGTGCTTTGCCTAGCCCAAATACGTGGCCTTGCGATAGCTAATCAATAGCTAATCGATAATTGATGAATAATCAATTACGGAAAATGCTGAGGATGACATGGTAGTTCTTAGCCTAGCCCAAAAACGTGGCCAATCATTGCGATAGGCAATCAATAGCTAATCGATAATCAATCAATAAATTCCGGAAAATGCTGGGCATAACTTGGTATTGCTTAGCCTAGCCAAAATACGTGGCCAATACCTTGCGATAGGCAATCAATACCTAATCGATAATCAATCAATAATCAATAAATTACGGGAAATGCTGGGCATGACTTGGTAGTGCTTAGCCCAAATACATGGCCAATACCTTGCGACAGCCAATGAATAGCTAATCAATAATCGATCAATAATTAATAAATTTCGGGAAATGCTGGGGATGACTTGGTAGGGCTCAGCCTAGCCCAAATACGTGGTCAATAGCTTGGGATAGGTAATCGATAGCCAATAGCTAATAGATAATCAATAAATCTATAAATTCCGGAAAATCTAAGTACACGGGTGTTTTCGCATTTTGCCCCCATCGAAATGCGGCCGCTATTCGTCCCCGTATTTCTTCTCGCGCTGTGTAGTACCACTACCACCTATTGGATCCACTTCTCTCGAAGCTTTCGCTCTTTAGAAAACACATAGAACCGGAAGCCTTTGTCCCTTGTGTGGTTGTTCTAGCACCCAAGAACGCAGCAGGTCAATCCTCCCATCGCACGATGGCTCTACACGAACCATAAAAATTGCCAAAAAGCGTTCGGAAACAGGACGCACAGGCACTCCGGGCGGCTCGAGCGGCCGGATGACTACAAGTACCAGCATGCACCGCAGCAGCGGGGGCGTCGTGAAACTGGCCGGTGGGATCGGTCTATTCGAGCGCGCCAAGCGCGACGCCGCCGCTTCGCATTCCGTCGCGGCGGAGAAGGTGCTTCCGGTTGCTGCTCGCGCAAAAATGGCAAAATTTGGGGCGAAATCTCTAGATTGTCGGCGGGGAAAATTCGTTATTTCGAGGGGGGTCTGCCGCTGCCACTTCGTTACGTAGATGCCTCAAATACATGTGCTTCTATGAAGTAACGGCGGGGAATAGAAAAATTTCGTTATATCCAGGAATTCGTTATATGGAGGTTTGTTATAAGCAGGTTCAACTGTAGTTGGAGCAGTAACACACGTGCAGAAGCTTTGCCCCTGTAGCTTTCCCTTCATTGCAAGAGAAAGTTGTCCGCAAGCTCTATAGCGCTATGGTATATACCTATCTGCATTTTGGCACCCCCTTGTGGGGCTCCTATGTATATGCGAAGCAATTAAACGCCTTCTCCTTTCCGTTTCGAACGTCGCCTCGGAAAGCCCCGAGTTCAAGTCTCTGCGAGCCTCCGCGAGATTAGACAACGCAGCGAAGTGCATGTCACGCGACAGCAATATACTGTTTCAGTAGTTCCGTGCAGCAGAGCCAAAGATACGTGACCCGCGAGCGCAGATTCATGCGCAGCGAGATGTAGTGCCACAGTTCGGAACCCATTGGACAACAAAATGACCTTGACAAGTGGTTTTGTGGCAGGTGTTTACTTGGAAGCTTCTCAGCAGGTCGCAGGGTGGTTTATTGCACGGTTTTGCATCGTAATGGAATATTTACTGAGCATTGTCATATATGTTGGGCGTGTTGGTAAATTGAAACCATATTTAGCGCCAGCGGGCAAGGACGGGAGGGAGACAACACAATGCGCTAACTTCATGGAGGAAGGAAAAATACTGAGAGGCCATACCCCATGGAGGTGTTATGATGTGTGCACTCACACGTGTTGCGCCGTAGGTTTCGTACCGTGGCAAAGGCCTTTGCGTTAGTCTGTTTTGTTCCGCTGCTTCATCTGGACTGTGCTCTCCCGGATGTTGCTGTGGCCAGGTGAGACTGAAGGAACTCAAACGCGTGAGATGAATGCGCATACAACACTGTACGCAATGTACCGCGCCACGGCAATGGCCATGGACTAAGGCCATGGACTAATCTGTGGCAAATTTGCCCTCTTCGGCGAAATCGTACTAACGTGCCATTGTAGACCGAAACCACAGTACTGTGTTTCAGAATCTGTACAATGAACGCCTTGCAGGTCAGTGACAGTCGTCCAGTATTCCTGCTTTTGACAGCGGGTGATAATAAGTAACGATGATAACGTAGAACGTTATGCAAGGATGCATAATCCTGGCTTCAGAACTTTGTGTTCAGTAACAACTTGCTTTTGTACATATTAAAACACATGTTGCTGAACTGGTACTTTCTAGCAGTACTCGGGACAGCACGATCGAGCTCGTTTGAGGAGAGCACTGTCGAGGGTCATACACACCTGCACAGGTGTGCTGGTGGAGTTTTACGCAGAATATGTGCTTCATTTTGCTGCCCTCGACATCGGAATTCTCAATGCCTGCTTACCCACCTGTAGTGTTTCATGACCTAGATGTGCATGTTGACGTTTACAGTAGCGCTCAATTCATGCAAGGTCGCACCATTCACAGAAGCACACGGGTCAAACCGAGCAGCCCGGTTGCGCGCAGCGCAGCGTGGTTTCGCGATAAATGTAAACAAGAGAGGAGAATCTGCCACGACAAGATGGCAGAGTAACGCCAACTTCCGGTGTCACTTGGCTTCACAAAGAGTGACGTCAGGGCCCCTCCTCAGTTTTTTTCCTTTCCTCCATGGCTAACTTCAACAACTTTATTTCCATGAAACAGCTGCCTATTTAACCCTTGCACAGTGGCGCCACATCATCCCGATTCAGCCATCCAAAAAGGTCGTCTCCTTATCTAACAAGTCGACCGAAGGGTGGATTTTATTGAGGCGAAGGGTCAATTTATTGAGGCTCTGTGATACTGAAAATATAGTTCTCCACTTCGAATGAAAATGCGAAAAAAATGTACGAACAATTCCTTGCTTTGACAGTGGCTAAATTCATACGTATAGTCGGCACAGCCACAACACCGCGGAGACCCGCCATGGTTGCTTTGTGGCTATGGTGTTGGCCACGGCGACCGCATTTCGATGGGCGCGAAATGCGAAAACACCCGTGTACTTAGATTTAGGAGCACGTTAAAGAATCCCTGGTGGCCCAAATTACTCCGGAGTCCCCCACTAAGGCGTGCCTCATAATCAGGTCGTGGTTTTAGCACGTAAAACCACACAATTTTTAACACCGCGGAGGACTCCCTCCTCGGTAGTGTTTCGCCCTTCGCAAGAATGGCATCCGCAAACTTGCTTGTTTGTAGATACACCTATCTAGCTCACTATAGTCGTATCATTACAGTGCCTAAAATACCTATCCTTCTAGACTGCTCTTTTATGTGACAGGAATGAATAAGTTGGAGTTGAACATGCATGCTTGCAACAGTGCAGTAAATGTGCACGAATTCTAATTAAGAAAATGGCTTTACTTACGAATGTCAGCGAGCACACCGTGTACAAGTGGATGTTTCTAGAGGAATCAAGACATGGTGCCACCATACCGTGCGACATATCTAGGGATGTTAATTTTGTTGCACTAAGGTCCATGAAACTTTTTTATCTAGAACCTTAGTGCGACACGCTTTCCGAGTGATCCTTTTGAATCTTCCGCTTCCACCGTCTCTGCAACCCTCCTTCTACTCTGTATCTCGAAATATCTTGAAGAACCACGCCTTTTTCATGTCAGAGCAAATATGGAACTAATTTTCTACCGCTGCTATCGCAACAGCTGATCTCGCTGCGCAGTTGCAGTCGATCCTGCCACCGCCTGCGCAGCAGCGCTTGCCGCTAGCAGACGACAGGGCACGAAAGGGTACCTTTAAGATGTGTCCCCCTCCCCCGTGATTGGTCGAAGAAGCCTATTCCTCAGTGCTGCATGGAACTACTGAAACAGAGCTACACTAGCGCTATTCGCACCTATTTGCAGGTACGCTGGCACCGCCGCGAGCATTTTTTCCGAAGTCATGATAGTGGTGGGTTCCCACAGCAGCCTTTCGGCGATCATCGCGACAGCACGATCGAGCTCGTTTGAGGAGAGCGCTGTCGAGGGTCATACACACCTGCACAGGTGTGCCGGTGGAGTTTTACGCAGAATATGTGCTTCATTTTGCTGCCCTCGGCATCGGAATTCTCAATGCCTGCTTACCCACCTGTAGTTTTTCATGACCTAGATGTGCACGTTGACGTTTACAGTAGCGCTCAATTCATGCAAGGTCGCACCATTCACAGAAGCACACGGGTCAAACCGAGCAGCCCGGTTGCGCGCAGCGCAGCGTGGTTTCGTGAGAAATGTAAACAAGAAAGGAGAATCTCTCTTGTGTACAAACACTCCATCCACAGACAAACAAACAATCCACAGACGAAAGATAACCGCGTGTGAACATTGTGTCGCAGTGCGAAAGTCGTGGAATATCAATGAAAATAGCCCTGCACCATTTTCTGAATGTTAAGAAGCGAAAAAAGTTGTGCGCGATAATTAAAAAGCTGCGGATTTGGAAGAATGAAATGGATATGGTGCAGTGTCTATTTCAAAGACTTTTTCTAGTGCTGCACTAGTTTCTTGAATGTTGTGCCGCATTCAGTGTTTGATACAACTCTTTTTGTGAGTTAATTGTGATGCAGTGTTGAAAATGAGTTCAAATCCTCGTGAATTCGACTGAAGGAGAAGGCTGTTCCTAAAAAAATTACAATTTATCTGGAAGAACTATGCTTAAAAAAAAATGTGGCCCTTAAGTGTCGCCTTGCGCAAAATCACCCTGTGAGAAAACTATCGCACACATTAACGGTCTAGACAGTGCGTGCTGGAACTGTTTATTATCTGGCTGGTCCCTTCGGCTGTTAAAGGTGTGTGAAAATTTCCATTTCGGATGTTGCACCCATAACTTCAGCATGGTCGTGTTTGTTGTAGCCTGCAATTTTTCTGCATATTTAAAAAGGTGCATATGGGCAAAAAGCTTAAGGAGGTGATGGTTTCAGTACTGTGCCCATTCAAGCACAGTAATTACAAAGATCCAAAGGTGGGCATCGCGTGAGCAGCACATTCAAAGGAGGCTCTCTGCATGTATTTTTCACTTGCCATATTATTCTTTGCAGTATTTATTTGCATTCAGGCGATTTTCGTGATGCTCATAACTTTATAGTTTAATATTCTTTTCGTGCATTTCATGTTACAATTGAGTATAGTTAATGTGTTTGAATTACATTACATGCATTTGAACCCAGAACCCAAAGGTCTGCAGCACCATTTTTCAAGATGAGGTTTTCTTAGCTTACTTGACACGGGGTTGGCGAATCTGGATTTTCATTATCTTGTAACCACTTCCAGAAAAAAAAAAAGGTCGGTTAGGTGACTTGTAGATGTCATATGAGTAGAAAAAATGTCGCAGTTTCGCCCGAAAGGCAAAGCATCAATTGCGATAGCAAATTAGTAGAGCTATTCGAAGTAGGGATAGTAGCTTTATCAGCTGCATAAACTTGGACACATTCGCTTACTAACTGAATTAACAAGCGTGGTGTCAGCGCGCACAAGCAAACATGAATAGATCACACTGAATGACCGCAGACAACGACTGTCAAAACGCTGGCAGCAAGCACAGCCGCTGCAGCGAGCGAAGGTTCGTGCGGTCTATCGCTTCAACGGAAACTGAGCGGTAAATGCACAGTACATACAAAGGTCAGAGCCGTGTGGAGATCGCTTTTAAGAGACCGCGCGGGCAGCCGCCACAGCTGGGCAAAGTGCAAACGCAGTTGTTGGCAGAGTAGAAGCTGCTCCACCCCCACCTCTCCCTCCCGCGCTGCCTTCCCGCTTTCTTGCTTTCGCGTGGGAGATTGAGTGGCCAGTTCCCCTTGCGCCCGGTTGCAAGATACGCATTTGGTGCTGCAGGACAGTGTTGCCCCGTCTCCCTCCCTCCCTCCCATACCCCCACGGCCTTTCGCGCGACGGTTGCGTTTGCTTTCCGCCGTGCGTTCGCTCTCCGTGATAGCCCGCGTCTTTCACTCACGCATATGGCGCGCGGCGATGATTTTATCGCCCTTGAACTTTATACGAAACCTCAAGGCGACAACGACGGCGTGGCATTATTAGGTGTACATGGGCTGGGAGGTGAGTGCCTTTATTGCCGTCACCCTCTGCCTTGCCATCCGCCAATTGGCGTGAAGTGCTCGAGTTCAGATTGGAGGAGAATGGATTGGAGAAGCACGGATAGAGCTGCCGGCTGGGCGGGTGCATTGCCTGAGCCTTGGAGCATGTTTTCTGAAAAAGTCGTAAACACTCGGAGCTAATAGGCCCTATGCCTAGTGGTATTATGAAAGAGCAACAAGAAAACCGAGGCGAGAGGCACATTAGTGTCAAACGCTAAAAAAAAAGAAAGCGTCAACAAAGTGTCATCGCTAAACAAGATAGGTTGACGTAATGCGCATTAAATATGATATGAATAAGATACAAAATGAGTTAATAATGAATATGAAAAAGAGACAGAATAGAGAGATGTAATCAACATTTAATTATTGAATCATTTGAACCACTGTGTATGTTGACCTTGTCATCTTTAGCGTCGAGAATTGGTCGCCCCTTTTTATTTTTGTTAAAGCTCTTCAGGCTGCATTTATTTCAGTGCAGTCATCATGGGCCCATTTCACTGTCACTGGAGTTAAATTTGATTTTTTTTTTGTATGCATGTGATTTTCTCTTTTTCAATCTGCATTTCAATTGTATAGTGCCTTACTTTATATCAACTAATGCAATCAATTCTTGTTGGTATGCTTTGTTCTTTTTACCCCACAGGAATTGCCTTTGACAAAGACTCTCGGGGCAGTGACATTTCCATCATTCGTAAAATTGGAAAAGTCAAGGTGCTTGAGGACTGCATATGGCGTGAGTGCAATTTTTATGTTCCTGCTATTAAGCATGGCTCCATTCTCAAAACTTCTCACACAACTTCACCAGCAAGAATATGCAATGATGCCTGTTCACCATCGCATGATTCCCTTGTTCTTGTTTGTATCGACTCCATCACCTAAGCATAAGTATTTTAACAATCTAGAGAAAGTAATGTGATAAACTTGTAAAAGGTAGTAATTCAGGGTGCTGTTGCTGGCTGATGGGTCTGAACTTAGTTTAGGTGTGGATGTGAGGGAAGCCTGTGTCTGTAAGCTGCCAGGAGGACAGTGCTTTCAAGGAATAAACAATGGAAGCCAGCATGGATTCCTTTATTGTGCTACTATAAAATAACAAGTACTTTTTTTTTTTTCAATTTGCAATTGTTTGGTGCTAACTATACATGTTTGGGTGTATACATACAAGCACTCAAAGGTGGTCACACTTGTATATGTCACGCATGGTAGTGCGCCATTGATGTTCGCTGCTATGACTGTAGTGGTGCATGCATTGCATAAGACTTGTGCATTGTTTGCATGAAGTACATGAAATCTGCAATGTGATTTTAAAAACAACAAAGCCTGCAAGAAATTTGAATTGTGACAAATACAATAAAGCTAACTTTACCGATATTATCTACAGGAAATAAAAATGTTGTTCTGATGGTTAGTGGTGATTGACAAGTATGCTGTGCTTTCAGGACGAGTATTTTAATATGTTCACAATTGTGGCAATTTGGGCCTGTTGGTATGCCATAGTAAAGGTTTTGAATAGTGCAAGTTTGTGAGAATATAAAAAAGACAGTGCTCTGTATTTGTCATATTCTTCTCACGTCCTTGCACTATTCAAGAACATTACTTTTAATATGTGTTTGTCTTCAAGAACCACAGGGCTGTTAAAATTGATAGTCCTCCACTAGGACACCTCTCGTAACCCTTGTGTGGCTTTGGACTGTACCGAGTGTGTGAGGTATTTGAGGGCGTGACTTTTAATTGCCATAGACACTTATTCTTGTTCTATCTGTGTAGGCGTTTAACATTGTTTTCACTGACCCCTCTGTCACCGGTCTAGCACATTTATTCCAGGGAAGCAACTTTCAGTGTGAAGCATGAGATGAAACCATACGTTCCCCTAGTCGTCTAACATGTCGACCATAGCGATTTTGAGATTGTCACCTTCTTGCGAGAAATCCTTTGTTTTTGTGGTGAGACGAGAGTTCATGGTCAATTATCATTTGTGAAAGACAATAATCACAGCCAGTGGTCAGATGCCATTCAGGCGGTTGATTTTCTCCAGCAGGGGGAGGCCATGATGATTGAGAACCCTGAAAAGCTGTTTATGGCCATTTCTGAGCACCTTCAGGACACAGTCAACATTCAAACTTCTCGTGCACAATTTCATTAGATGCCACTTCAAAGTAATGGATTTGCCTGCTTTCACAGGGCCTGCGCAACATGAGTATGGCTGGGTGTGAATTTCTGCGGCCACGTCACCCTCAATGTGGCATCCAAGTTCTCAATATTTAAGCCTGCTATGCTCTATGTATGGGGGCGTCAGTGTGAGAGAGACTAACAGCCATGCAAAGCAAGAAACTCTTAAAAGGCTGCTATTGTAGAAGCACTGCCTAACATCAACACGCACTATCTGATCCGAGTGCATAGCCATTATTGCAGCCAAATTTGGTAAATAATTGAGGCTGAAGATGGTTTTATTTAAGTCTTCAAAAGCTACAAAACAAACACTTTGTAAAATATTTGGAACCAATATATTGAATCTTGTCTGAAACATAGATTCTATTTTAAATTCATCAATATGTCCTAAAATACCTTGCACACCTGGTAAATCCCCATTATTGTAACAAGATGCACATGAACATTTGATTCTTTGGGATTCTTTGATCCTTTGGGAGACTGCAGGAGCTGTTATTTGTAATTTTCTGGGTACCATTTCTCAAAGAACTGCCTCAACTTGCAGAGAAGGATGACCTGGACATGGATCATGAGCACATCACACATGTTGGTGTTGCCCACACACGTTGGGCAACCCATGGTGCCCCCAGTGACCTCAACAGCCACCCACATCGTTCAGACACCGAAAATGGTAGGTGTGCATACACATAGTAGTGCTACTTGTTAAATTTTTTATGAAAGCTGAGGGGGGGGAGGGGGAGAAGCCAAATGGGCAGCAACTGTATCTTCACCGCATATAGCAGTGGCCTTACATCAGGTGAAAAAGCTGCTAGCACAAGGGAATACTATTGAAATCATAGCTAGCTTCAGTTCTGAAGCATTTTTGAAAACTTTTTATTTAATTTCGTCTGCTGGGCACTAACGAGTAGATATAGAAATACAGTGCTAAACGTATATATTGACACATGTACCTATTTATCCTTCTCTCGGGGACTCCATTTCACCCACTAACAACTTAGTTATCGCTCAGTGCAAGACGCGCCTGCGTGATTGGAACTTACTCGAATGTTATCGTTGATTCTATCTGTTGTAGATGTTCTCGTCGAACCTTGTGTAATCAGATTGTATGCACGACACGAATTATGTAGTACTTTCTGGAAGGCACGTGGGCACAAGTGATTAGGCTGGATCCTTCGATGAGTCATGTATAAAAGCAGACGTGCTTGACTCGCAGATTAGATTTTCGCCGATCGCCGACTGTGCTCGCCGCTATCGTTGTGCTTTGAGTGTAACCTGTTTTCTGGGCACAGGCTCACCTAATAAAGTTAGTTTCAGGATTCACAGTTCTTGCTACTGTGTTTTTCAACATCACTACGAAGTAACAATATGTCGTAGGTGGCGCCGCCACCTACTTGGTGAACTCGGTGTACAACTGTGAACGAAATTTTGGAGTACAGTCGAGGTTGCATGCGTCATCCACACTTTGCGCCACCGCAGTCACACGTGAAGGCTAAATTTAGGCCACATGGCCCCAGTTATCATGAAATCTTATGAAGATATTATTTAACTGAAACAAAATAGCAAAAAGCTTCTAAATGAGTCCTCTATACTATGGATGTTGTAAAAAAAATGAAATTTTTTTTCCTTGGCATCTCTTTTTGGACTTCCCAATAATTTTGACATTTTTGTGGTCCCCGTCATGTCCAAAAAGAAAAAAAAAAGTTGTTCAGCAATTGTCATCAGCTTTCTGGATAGCCTTAGTTGTATTTTCTAGCCATTACTTCTATTGTCTATCATCTACAAAGATTAGCCATGTAACTGCATTTTCAAATGTTTTGTTCTACTTGAAATTTGAACACAGTGTGTTTTAGTCTAACCTTCTGCCGTGCATGCTCTGATCTATACAGAATTTGTGGTTGTTCACAATGGCATAATTACCAACTACAAGGACATCAAGCAGTTCCTGCTTCAGAAGGGATGTCATTTTGAATCTGACACTGACACGGAGGTCATTGCAAAATTCATCAAGCATCTCCATGACACCCACCCAGACCTATGCTTTAGGGAGTTGGTGGAACAGGTCATCCAGCAGCTGGTGAGCTCTTGTCTACTATTGTCATGTCCCTTAATTAATAAGTAATTAGCTGCAGCACTGTACTACAGTAAGGCCTTGTTGATGCATTCCTGATTGTTGCATTTGTATACTCTTGGCCTTCTAGACTCCCATGTATAGTATTTGTCTTTTACATTTTCTGTAGTCCCAATGTAAAGCATACTAATGGATCTCTGCAGTATTCAGGATACACTGTGCAATAGTGCACAACCTTTCCACTTTGACGCATTGCTATTGAATGTATCGAGACTTCTTCTTTCCTAACTTTTTATTAAGAAAAGGATGCTTTTTTGTCATGAGGCATGAATACAAGACCATTATCATTTGCTTCCATTTATCAAGTACTATGAGTGTTTCTTTTGGAGATTTGATTGATGGCACAAAAACGGGGTTCATAAACAAACACTGGTGCCCTGCATTCAGTGCTGCTTTCCAGTTATAGAAGTAGAAGCGTTCAGTAATTAACGTTCCTGTGCCTGCTGAATGTGCCACTGATTGAATATTGGTACTGCATTTATACCAACTGTGTTTCATTCTCTGACACATATTTACCTATGTTGCACCATTTTGCAAGGATCTAATGTGTTGGCAATGTAACTGTTTTTGTAGTATTATGGGTATAAAGAGGAGTGTGAAGTTACCAGAATAGTAGTTTGTGCATCCTTGCAAATATTGTAGAGGACTCATCTCGCTCAACCCCGTTTGGCTCGTAGTTCACCGAAACCTCAGTACCAGAGCACTCTTGCATAATTTGTCCATTGAGACATGGCCATCACTGGCTGTGAAACAAACTTGTGACCTTTTGCTCTAAGACAGAATGCCATAGGCACTAAGCCACAACAGTGGGTGACATCGCACTAGCACACTTCAGGAATTAAAACTCAAGGGTGGGTCAGGGTCACATTCTAGCTCATAAGGACTAGCAGAGCTTTTGTCGGTATCGCATTCAACTTTTTCCATAGTTGCCCTTCAGAGTGGTGATAAAGTACTCTTGCTAAGAACCATACACACAATGCTTGCATGCATGCCCGAGCCAGTGCACATCACACAATGCAAAAGGTATTACTTTATAATGAACAAAACATACTTGTAATGAGCTACAGTATGTTCAAAAATTTGTTCAGTGTATCCAGGTTTTGACTAAACAAATAAAGGGAAAATGCTCTTATGCACAGAGCCTGACATTAAGTAAATGTATAATGTATAGTAGAGGAAAATGATTACAGCTGATGTTTCAGACTGCTTTCGGATCGAAAAAAAAAAAATGAAAATGCAAGTTACGTTATGCTTCTATAAATGCTACGAGTGGGATCCTTCTCTCGCTCATCCCTGTATCCTAAAATAGTGATTTTGCCAGGGGTGCGTTCTAGGCCCCCCCCCCCCCCCCCTCCTTTTTTTTTGCCTTGTGTGACTACTTATCACACAGTGTAGTCTCCAAATAAGCTTTCTCTTCCTTAGGAGGGAGCTTTTGCACTGGTATTCAAGAGCAAGAAGTTCCCACATCAGTGTGTTGCCACAAGGTAACCAAGTTTTTTAGTATGTCTTCTTTTTTTAGACTGTCCTTACTACCAGTTTGTTTGGAGCATTATATGGGCTTCAATCTTGTTTAGGCGGGGAAGCCCTTTGCTAGTTGGCCTGAAGACCAAGTCCTATCTCTCAACAGAGTTCATCCCAGTCTTATACAGCAAAGGTGAGAATGTCACACCTCCTAAATATCCAGCCGTCTCACCCATGTCCTGAATTTCCTAACTGTTTTAATGACTGTTGGCTAGTTTAGGATCTGTATGTACCTGTGTAACCTTGTTCAGAGGGTACAGAGTCATCTACTCGAACTTGAACATGTGGCCAGTTCTGTTATCCTCTACTATTGCTGTTTAAGGAAATGTTCTGATAAATTGCATTTCTCAGCAATAGGGGCACTATACAAAGGCTTGCAAAGGGCACACTGCTGCATGCATACATCTTGGAAACTAGGTGCCCAGATCTCATCATCAAGCACAAGTTTGCTCGTTATTTTTGTCAGAATAAACTACACAAATTGCTAGAAGCCTCCAAAAGGTTGCTTTACATTTCTCACGTAATTCTGGGGCCTGTGCAGCTGTGGCTTGTTTGTCCCGAGGTATTTTACCACCTACGCTTTTTTCTGTAAATCATGAGGCAAGCTAATTCGTGGTGCAGTGAAGACTTTCACCAGTTTTGAGTGCTGTAATTGTGTACTGCGACAGTGCTGCTCATATTCATTTTTGGATGCAAGTAAACTCCTTCCACAAGGAAGAAAAATTTAGCATTGTGTGACATATGTACTATCATAAATAAATACATAAATGAAATATGAACACAATAATTCAAACAAAAAATTCAAGAATTTTGTTGACAGATCCTGAAGGAAGCCAGCAGTGATAAACTGCAAGCCAATGTAATGGTAATAGCTTGGTAATAGTACGTCCTTTACATCCAACAGAATCTGAGTTTTGCTATTCTGATATAAGTTTTCCCATTCAGGGTTCTTTTTTTCATGATGTAGCTAGTTGAAATCAAGTGTGAGAGAAGAGTGAACATACTTGCCGTATTTTCCAGTCTATAACTTGCACCTTTGTATAAGACACACCCACCTCACAACGGCAGTTCCCCCCCCCCCCCCTCCCCGAAAAAAAAAAATTATACAAGTCGCACCGGTGTATAAGACGCACCTGTTCGCTCGGTAAGCTATTTTTAAAAAAATTGTCGCAGTTTCGCCTGAAAGGCGAAGCATCAATTGCGATGGCAAATTAGTAGAGAGCTATATGGAGTAAGGATAGTAGTTTTATCAGCTGTATAAACTTGGACATTCAGCAGCACCAACAACGCGCAGAACTGTTGTCGACGCTGTCAGCGTTTTGCCCGCGTTCGCACCGAACGCGCGCGGCGTTGGTGACTGTTGCCGGCGGTTTGCATTGCCTACTTCCTACCTGCACAATACCTAGGGATTTATTTTTAAGAAGCTGCTGCTGCACAAGGTGTGTAAAGCTGGCTTTATTGGAAGTTTCTAGTGATCTTGTAGTTAAAGCGATCAACTAAATGAAACTTGACATGCATTGAGCCTTTTCTGCCATGATGCAAGCATGCTGTGGTGGTGTTGCATGTTGTGCTGGGTGCTTTACTGCTAAATCAAAATGTGTCAAGGGCATAGCAGGAATGGAGGAAAGCCAAGAATACAAAAAAAAAAGAAAATAAGCCCCACAGCCTGCCACCCACCCACCCTAAATGAAGTTAACTGTATGTAAGCAGTTCTTTTCCTCTGCCCTCCATCCAAGAGAGACATGCCAGAGCCAGTGCTCAAAAAAAAAAAAAAAAAATCTTCCTACGTCATTGCTTCTGTGCCCATGCACAAGTTTGTGCCCACATATGTGGCACTGCACAATGCACCCAGTACTATGCACCCCCTTATTCTGACAGTAGATGACCCTGTACAAACTGGCTGCTGATGGCAGCCTCACTTTTTTGTGCCATTAACACTCTGCATGCATTTAGCTGAATAAATTGTCACCTTTTTTTTTGCTAGCCCAGGTAACGATACTGATGCAATTGTTAACTTTGATCAAGTTTAATTTTGTTTGTTATACACCTTGGTGTCGAACTGAAAATTGTCACTGTTTAAATTCTGAGAAACTTTAGTTCTGGTTCAGCTCTTTCGTAAAAAAAATAATGGTCCATAATGGTTGAAACTGATTCATGTCTCCCAAGTTAATTGTTAAAGTATTCACAGTAGCAATATCAATTATTCCTTCTTTATCAGATGGTTACAAGTAATAACTGAAAACATGAAAGTGGCTTGAAAAGAAGCATTGAAATGTACTACTCTTCAGGGCACACTTCAGTATGTAGGAATCAGTGTGTGGAGTCGGACTACACGCAGCATATACTCCAAACCCACTCAGACAGATCTCTGCCTAAGATGTTTACATTTAAAGCCTGTAGTGTATTTCAGTGCTGACTATGCCTGCTTTATGCTAGACTTCGGAGAGGGCCCCCTTCGATTATTATTTGTACAATTCATATGGACTGTTTTGCAGCTTGTCATTACTTATTTGTCTTAGTATTAATTGGAACATGTTGCCTACACCCATTGCTGAGTGTGATGTGCCTGGGCCGACCACATCTGATGCAGCTATATGCAATGATTGCAAAGTTAAATGCAAAAAATAAATACTTGACTTTGTCAGGGCATTTCGAAATAGCACACTGCATGAGCAGAAGTACAAGTTATGCTGTAAGCATTCTTCACATCTTCACAAATATGCCTCGAGGTGGCTGAAAACCTATCAAGGGCACCCTTCTATTTGAGATGGTTTTCCAATTTGTGTTCAAACTTTTGGGAGAGATTAGTTTAACTTGTGAGCAAGGTTTCTTACCAAGGTGCCTCGCTTCCAGTAAGCTCCAACGAGTAAAACCCAACCTACACAGGGCACTGCACACTGCAGTGTGGCTATGCATATTTGTCAGTTCACTCGTACATGTCTAACTGTAGAAAGGGTGACTACCCTCGCAACGCCCATTCCTTGAGCCTGCCACTAACATTGAAATATATGTGCAAATTACCAGAAGGCTGTGGCAGTGTGAGCCATACATAAATGACCTTTACTAATGCAGCTCAGCAGTTGAGTCAGCCCCCCACCAGACAGGCTGCCTATACAGGCTTTGGCTGCTGTGTTAACTTTTCTTTCCCCACATCTATGTGATTGATTACAGGCGTACAACTTGCCACCCAAGTGCATTTATATGTGGTTTGTATAGACAAACTATCCTCCTCAAGCAATACGCATACGACAGGTGCCTGCCTGAGCCAAACAAGACAAAGGATTACGAAGGATATTTTGTTCCCTAGCAAGCTGTTTTTACAAAGTTTTTTTTTTCTTAAATAATTTAATATCATCTTTAGTTAGTTATCTTACATTTGGTCAATCTGCTTTTCTTTCTCAACTTTTGACAGTAAGTGTACTTGTTTGATTGCTCTCATTTACCGTTTTCTCCCTTTTTACTCTTTAACTGGACACCTCTTCATACAACTGTTTTTTCAAACTTTCCTTTTTTTCTTTTCTTTTTTTTTTTTTTCACCCCTACTTCGGAAGAACTGTCAATACACCCCCCCCCCCTCCCCCCTTTTTTTTTCTTTTTCTATTATCACAGCATAAAAGCTCCCCCATTTTGAACAGACTTCTCTCACCTTACTACTCTGTGCACCTGCTTATTTTGCTCCCCTACTGGGCTGGGAGAGAATTATGGCTCTAGCAACAGCCCCTCTCGACCACTGATACATTGATCAAGTGTGTGTAGCACATGGTGCCCTGTGTCGGTTGGGCTTGAGAAAAGAAACAATTATAGAGTCGTACTCTTCATAAGGGTAGGCCATAAATGCCAATTCCTATTTACAAACTCCACCGTGGCTTTAACAATCTCAATATCAAGTTTTTTTCTGCCTTTAATAAAAGCTTTGCTATTATTAGGACATGCTCATACAAACACACAGGCAACTGCAAGATATCGTGAAAGCTTTTGAAACCAGTGCTTTTTAGTATTGGTTCATTATTTCTGGTAAGATAGGATTGACAAAACACACTTAAGGCAGCCTTGCAGTGTTTATTTTCCTCGTGGGCAGTAACAACCATTCTTGACCTGTGCTATTTGGCCGCAGATGACTATTCAGATTTCGAATTGAATATGACTGGAGTAACAGGCTGTTCAACTTGTATATTATTATATGTATTAAATATATTTTGGTTCACTTCACATGAAAGTGCCCCAGTTTTCAGTTTGACACGCTCTTTATTAGTGTCTGAAATTTAAAGTTGTAGGCTTATAAATAGGTTACACTATTTTTTTGTTTTCAATTGCATATAGGAATTATTATTGTAATTTGTAATTATTATTCAAATTATAATTGCAATTAGCTTTCTTTTAGCTGTTCACATAGCTATGATTTTGTCTTAGCTATAGTCTTTTAGAAAATGCATTTGTGTACTAAAAGAAATGTGATTTGTTGTTTTATATTTTTGCAACCAGCCTTAACAATGGAACACAGTACGTAAGTTTTGGTAATTAGTTGGGGCCTTTCTTTAGTTGACAAGTTTTAGCTATCATCTGTGCATTGTTATTCAACACATCAGAATTGGAGGGGCCATGATGTTGAGCTTTCCTCTTAAACCTTCCATCTCTTGAACATTGCAGCATTTAATGTGTGTATTTAATGAATAACCGCATGTTATTTAACATGTGGGGTTAAATACTTAATGTTTATTTTTAAATATGAGTGTAGTGCACAAGTTATGACTAATGGTTTACATTAGTGCTCCCATTTTTTCACTTCTGATGGTTGTTTGCAGCTTCTTGACCCGCAAGTATTTGTTACAAACACTGAGAAATCCTTAAAGTGACAGGAAAGAGGAATATATAGCTGGATCAGTGAATTGCACTTCTGTGATGCCAGTAAGGCCACTGTCACCATGAGCAGAGGGCTGATAAGGCAAAAAAGTATTTAGCAATGAAAGATTAATAGTAACACCGTAATATTTCCATGCTAACTCCCTGCAATGTCGTGATTTTAACAGCATCTGCTTGGAACTAGTTAATTGTTTATGGATAAATGATTATCACGGTGCTTTCTAAAAGAACCAAATACTAGTACTCAACCTAGCAAGTTTCAGGAACTTTTTCTGTGCAAGGACAGCTCAAATACTATGCAAAAATACTTTGAAATTCGTAATGCCACACTCGCATACTGCCACTGCAGTTTGTGTGCAAAATTTATGAAAGGAAGTTCTGACCTTGATTTTTCTTGTAGCAGTAAACATTTTTTTATCAGTTAGC
Organism: Dermacentor silvarum; assembly: GCF_013339745.2. Lineage (NCBI taxonomy): Eukaryota > Metazoa > Arthropoda > Arachnida > Ixodida > Ixodidae > Dermacentor > Dermacentor silvarum. The sequence continues at coordinate 227,347,134 of NC_051154.1, read as the reverse complement.
CTCGTAAATATAGGAGATATGAGAAATTCTGCAAGTGCACTTTCCCACACAAACCATTTGACCCACACAAGATGACAATCGTTGCCCTGGAATTGGAAATAAAGCAGGAGCACCCAAACTGGTGTTGCTATCACAGCCACCATTGTTTCCTTATTACACTCTGACTGTTCACTACACTCTCGACTCAATGATGCCATCAGTGTGGAAGGTTGTGGCCATCTTGGGTAGGTCAGACCAATAGTGTAGAAAAGCCTACTTCCAGTATTTCACATCTTTTTTATAGGCCTTAGTTCCATTCGGTTGTGTTGTTGCAGCTCTTCTGACCGCGGTCAAACTTTTCTGGATCTCGGTCACCATTTCACTCGACCATGGGCTTGGTCTCAGGGAAGTCTTATGGCAGTGAGATTGCAGTGCAGTGTGTCTGCCCAGCGCTGTTTTGGCCAGTTCCTCAGATTCTTTAGTCACATTGAGGCTGTAGTCAATTTTGCATATCCTCTATTCTTTCAACACTATGTATTTGCATTTAATTAATGGAGTGTTTCTCTTTAGTGTCTTCTTAATATGACTTGTGTAACTGCAAAGGCAGCCTCGTAAATATGCCATGCAAGGCAGTGAGTGCTCATTCATATATGGGGAGCAATTGATGACAAGAGTAATGGTATGGTGATGTGCCAGTTTCCTTGTGCACTCGGAACAGCTGATATTACCAATTTCAGTCTGCAGTTTTCATGCATTACATGGATCGGTACTCTTGTTGCTTAGATGAAGTGATCTTGTAATTGATGGTCAAAAGTATCACTAGAGCTTATTATTTCGTGGCCCCTTCAATTCACTGTGTGTGTGTCCAACTGATAGCTGTGCCTACCTCCTTCTCTTCCCCCTCTATTTCTCAAAAGGTGGCGGTTTCTCTTTTGGCACTGGTGCTTTGACCTGTCCGCTGGGGTGTAGGTTCATTTTATGCCTTCCCCGTCTGTCCTGCACGTTTTTATTAATTGCTTGATGTGTTTGCAGATATGGGTGTACCTTTCTGGTTTAACTTTCACTTCATGCTTTTTCAAACACAAGTGAATAGTGCCAAAAATGGGACAAATTTTGGGGAAGACAAATGCAGTGCTGTCTAACCACAAATCTTTGTCAGTTGACAGCAGTAAGAAGCATGCAAAAAATAAGGCAACATCCACGACACAAACTACAGTGTGTGCTGTCACATGCTCAATAAAGAGCAAAGTTGACATTGGGAAAAGTGAGCTGGAAGGCACGCTGACACCACTAACACAGGAGTCACTGTATTAATGGATATGAGAAGCTTTACTATTCTCACAACAATTTTGCTCATGGTATCGGCTATAAATTGGTTATTTATCGAACATTGGTTCATGGCTACATTTCTTTTGTATTGTTTTGCATTGTTTGGCCTGATGGCTGACAAGAGAACATTCAAGTGAGTGTGAATGTTCCCAGAGGCTATCATTTGCACATCAGCCAATTTGGCTGGTGAATGCAGAGCCCACAGGAAAAAGGATATCTTGTAGGCAGCTGTGCACTGGCTATTGGCTAACCTTTGCATATGCTTTGTTGTACATTCTTGGTTATTAGCACTATGTTTGTCTTCCTAGACTTTGTTCTTTGCACTGGCACTCCTGTTTCCGTAATGACCAATTATGTTCATAACAGTGCAAATGGTGTGTGTATAGAGCCAGGCCCTGTTGCTAACAACTGACAATATGTGATACTATAAGCATGTGCTGTTTGTAGGGGTTCTTTAAAAATGGCTTGCTTCTTTTAGAGAAATCAAGTTGTGGCTCTTGTACCAATGGTAACATTGAACTGTGTATACACAATTATGAGTAATTTAATTGTGAACACATGCATTGGAGCATTTGCTGCCTGCAATGTAGTTTGTCATTGTAAATGTCACCCAACCTTTCTCTTGAGTGTTTATGAAGTAATTTCTTCCTTTATTTGCTATTTTCTTCATGGCATTTCTATTGCAAATGGGTTGCACTATAGTTATACTAGAGCACTGAAGAAAGCAAAGCCTTCACAGGGTGCTATATTTTTTATGGTTCACTATTCTTATCCCGCAGGAAAACCTAAATGAAGATTTTTCAAGTGGTGGAATTTTGCTTTGGCAGTAATGCTAATCTTTGACCTCTCATTTTGTCACAATGGTAGCATAAACATGACTGACATTGTAATCTTGCTTATAGAATACTACAATGTAGTCCTAGGTCAAAATATCTTCATATAAAGCCGTTACATTTTGAGTTCCTGCATTCTGATGCAATACTGCAGAAGCTATAATGTGGACCCACCTTTGAAGATTTTCACTGCGGTACATAGCTAACCTTAAAATAGCTCTTTAAAAACTGTTAGCTGCATTAATGTATGCAGCATCTTGTAAGCCACTGTCTGGTTGTTAACAGTTAGTTTATCATTTTGGTGCAGGAAATATGGCTGATTATGCAGCATAGTTTGTTGCTGAACTGAAATATTTGCTGAATGTGCAATGTGTTGTGCTTCCAGACATTAATTCTTGGTTCTTTGTCTGCAATGCAGTGCAGTGCTAGAGCATGCTTCCTAGTTTTGTTCTAGCTTTGAAAGACTGTGTCAAGCTCTTGCATGTGTGTGAACACTCTTCGTATGGGTACATGCTTGTGTGTTGTGTTGTGTTGTCTTTTTCCCAATCTGCTCTACTGTGCAGCTTAAAATTTGTTTTTTCCAGCCATGTAATTCCCCCTTTCTTTGCATGATCAATGTTCTTTTTCTATTTTCATTGCCTGCTGCTATCTTACTGAGCCTCTTTTCGGCATGCAGAATGTGGCATCCAAAATGAACAAGGTAGACATCATTTTCATGTTCCTTCTCTAACCTGTGCCAACCAAACAGTGCACCTGCATGTTGTTCTATCATCAATCCTGTGTCCTTTGTGATGCTTACAAGTAACTACCATTTGCCTTACAAGTGTAGGCAAAAGTACCCACAGAGAAGCTGCCATATTTATTGATGCAAATGCAGTGAGTCCTCTTGGGATAGTAAAGCACATAAGACTGCACTTGTTTTACATTTGTATGTGCATCTTCTATTGGCTTTAAAGTGCTGAGGCTTTAAGTAAGCAAATAATTCTGCAGTGTATTGTCTTTGAGCAATATATGAGGCATACATCTGGTGATGCTTTGACCCCTTTCATGGCACCTTGTCTGAAATAGATGATGCTTGACTTTGCTACGGCACATTATAAATGTTTTAGATAATTAACACTGTCAAGTAGTTTTTTTTTTTTTTTTTTTTTGCTTGAATCAAACATGGCTGATCGTTAGCTAGGCTGTTCGTAGTTAATTTTGTCATGTTCACTTGAATGAATGTGCCATTTAGGTGCATTTGAAATGATCAAGGCATTTGAATTTTGCTGCAGATTCATGCTATTGTATTGTACAAGATCAGACACATTTAGTTAATTGACAATATTGTGATTAATGTAGAAGCTATAGAATGTTTCAGTTGACTTTTAACACTATGGAACATGGCAGCAAATAGACTTTTGTAGAGTTTGGTCATTTGTCTACTGTTTTTGAAGACCACGTAGAAGGCATATGCAGCTACCTAGCTTATTGTTCCTTCATTTTCCTAATACATATTCATGATCCTTTAGAATCCTTGTTTACTTTACACATTTGCTTGGTCAGGACTGACCTTCCTTTATACAATCTGCAGTATGTAGATGCTGTTTTTGTATTCCTTGCGTGCCACTAATGTATAAGGAAGCTGGGACCCCCGTCAAGTTGTTGCACAGCTTGACAAATAGCATCCTCCACTTTTGGTAGAGTGTAAACTTGAACTTGATAAATTCGTAGTTAGCCCGATACAAAAAGAAAAAAGAAAAGAGGGAGGCTGCTTGTTCCCTATCCTTGCTCATAGTTTTGTATAGATTGAATTATCATTCTTTTACAGCTAAAATGAGGTGTAGGTCCGCCATGTCGAAAAATTCAAGGGTTTTGCTGTTTGTCACTTCATTTTTGGCATCTTACTCCACTGTGAAATCACGCATAGTTTTATTTCATAATTTTGCAAAAGCCATCAACCCACATGATATTGCATAAACTTGTTGGCTTATTGCGAATAACATTTAAGCAGACAATTTGTTACCCCGACTTTAAATTTAGAATATGATTGATTACTTTGCCATTATGCTTGCTTTTCTGCACTTCAGGTCAGGCTATGGTTGCCTTTGCACATGCAGGAATGTTCATTGGAGGACAAAATTGTTTGCTGAGTAAACACTTCTTGAAAATTTATAGCAGCTAGCTCATTCAAGTGAAATTGAATTGCTCTCTTTTTCTTCTTTTATGTTAAGGCCATATGCTGCATGCAGTAAAAATACATTTGGATGCTTTGTGCATGATTGTTGGTCACTATGTGACTTGTCAATTCCACCTGTCGCCCTGTAGCACCTTCTATTGAGGTCCCATTTCAACCACATGGTTGTGGTCATCTAACATGACCACTTAGAATTTTAGACCTAACAAAAAAAGACTGTGCCCCTGTGGCAGCTACCTGCAGTAATGAGATCAGTGTACAAGTGACTCGGGCTGTTCTATACCTTTAGGAATGGGAGCCATCGAGAAAACAATGTGAAGCATGCTTGTGTAAGAAACTCACCTTGGTAGCACTCTGTATGTAGTGGCATGCAGTCCATGTTTGAAATTTGGCAAAGCATATTGGAGTGCCTGTAACACGTGTACCTTGCCTGATAGATTGTGCATATGTGCCTGCTGTGTTTTGTGCATGCCTACACTGTCGGATAGTGTGTGACCAATGTTGTTGTCTCTCCTGGCCTCGCCTGCCTCCCAAACAACCCTCACTCTCTCCTGCCCTCCTCTTCCTCTGGTCTTGGGTGCAGAAAAAGACGACACCCAGACAGGTAGTAGATTCTGCTTCTGGTCAACAACCACTTACTCCATAGTCATTCAAGGCTATTTGTTGTAAAGGGAACTTGTGTGTAGGCTCGGAAATCCAGTTATTGTAAACTTTACTTTGCAGTCTGGTAAAAGCACGGAGAAGAAAATTGTCAGTTGCAGTGGCCTCCTGCTTCTTTTATTGTTGCACGTCTGCTGCTTACTGTAAAACAGTTGAAATAATGATATGGTCAGAGCAAATATGTAATTTATGCAGCAAGGCAGTGTGCTGTGTAAACTGACACACAAAGTGATCATTTGAAGAGACCCTGAAGCGATTCTGGCACTTTTGAAGAAATGCAGTCAGGAAGTGAGGCCCTTGTGATCAAGCGCCAAATTTGGGTGCTTTGCGTAAAGCGTATAATTTTTTTATTAAGTATTAAATGGCTGCTTCACTAGATCACAGCTACACTGCTCCCCACAATTTTAGCTGCCTGCTGCCTCTGCCCATTTACTTAGCATGGACAACTGGCCTCCCATGTGACATCGTCAGGAATACTTGAAGCCATGCTGCTCTATTACGCTTCTTTCTAATGGCATATGTATACACAGTAATTTGTGTACATGGAAAAATATAAACTCAAATGCAATAAATGTAGATGTTCCTTGAAAACGTTTCTTGAGAATGTGGATCATCTGCTACAGCTGTAATCTGTAGGTGTGCATTTGTGTTTTCATGCAAGGGAGTGGAATAAATTTTTTCCAAAAAGCTGGGCTTTGTGGAAGCTTTGTGAGGCTGCACAGAAGGAAGCAAGGTGTGAGAAAGAATGCAACAAATGCTAATAGTACAGTGGCGATGGCAGCAGCCGGGACATTGAGGGGTTATCTCGCATGAACAAAGGTGCAGTGATGTCTTCTTCTGGCGGTGGAAACATGAATGGTACCAGCACTGTACGGTGCTCATGGTCTTGCACTGCAGGTATATGCAGGGAATAAACTGCAGCAATTGCACCTGGTAAAAAATATGAGCACTGCATGTAAACTTTATTTTAAGGTGACATGGGAACTGCCTCGGTTCAAATCAAACAGAAGTAGACAACATTCTCGTCGCCGCACAGCATTGTGCCCAAGGAAGCGCAACATAGCCATGGCCACACAAAATAAAAGTTGAAGGGGAATGCTGAAGCTTAAAAGGAGGGTGAAGTTCAACCTCTTGTGTCTCTTTTAATATAGTGCTCTGACATAAAATTGTTGTGAGAAAGCATTCCATTAAAGATACTCTTTGCGTCTATACAGGACTCTCGGGTATGACAGAATCGTTCCAGGGAACCTTTAAGGTCTGACATTTGTAGCACAAGTAAAGCTATGGTGTCTCGGATTAATAAGAGGCTTCACTTTATATTGAAGCTACATGTTGAGGCATCTGTTATTGTAATTGTCATAAATGCTGAAATGTAGTGAAAACTTCGTACTAGACAGTCTGTCATAAATGTGTATATGCACTCCAATGTGCATTGTGAAACACTGTAAACGCGTCTTAGAGTTACAATTTTTTAATATGGTGTGGGGGGGGAGGGGGGGATAAAACATCAAAACACCCTAATCTTATCTGAGCTGCTCTGATCTGCCACTGCCAGCATGAATGAGTTCCCTTTACAATGAATACAGATCGATTGGCTCACCTATGCACCCTACCGGCCAATTCTCATATTTTTGTAATACTTTGGGATAGCATGATACATCAGGATCAATGTACTTTTGAGGTGGTAGGAACTTGTAGGATCATGTACTAGAGGTTCATAGAGGTAAGGACGGAGTTAGTGCAAAAAAAGCCAGCTAAAAACAGTAGATGGGGAGTTGACTTGCAAATTGCTCATCTTTTCTGTAAATTATTTTTTTGTGTACACAAGCACCATATTGATAATTGATTTAGTTAGGAGAGCAGGTGTTTATACTCTCATCAGTCAGCAGACAGTGTGAAAGGGCAAAAGGAAGATGGCAGAAAGATGAGTATAGCTGCCCTTCTGTGTAGTATTATTGCAGTGCTCTTCGGATCTGTATTTGAGGAAAATATCTTTGGAGCTGGAACCAGTTCAAGGATAAGTATACGATTATGTAGAAATTTTGGTAAAGTATAAATTGTGTTATTTTCACTCGTTTTAGTGAAGGTTTTGTTCTCTCAAGAGCATGATTGTGGGCCCAAAGTGGCCTGCATGTGTTCAAAATAAAACTGCACAATTTTTTTTTTTTCCTTAAAAGAATTTTAATTTGCATGTCATTTGTGGGCCCTACTATGGACATCATGTTGCCATCTGAAACTGGATGGTTCCAGTCAACGTGAGTTATGCAAAGGCAGGCTGATAGATATGGCAGCTGTACGTTTGCCTTGTATATTTTAATCAAAAAATTTCTCTTTAAAATATTTCTGTGTATAGATATGTGTATGAACAGTTTAAAAGTTAGATGGGCTTGGCCAGTAGGTTTCCATCTTTCATAATCACTGTAGGACATTGTCCCAGTTTCCTTTTTGCATGCAAGCGTGTGCCATTGTGAATGCTTTGTATGTGCACTCTTTATAGTCTCTATTGCCTTATATTTTATAGAATTTGCTGCTTGTGCTTTAAACATTTTCTATTTTTTTTTCTTTTTCTACCACTGTGAACAAGTTAAGCATGTTTTTGTCTTGTTTTTTCGATTGCCCTGCCAAGAAGTCTTGTCGGTTAACTTCAGTTGTAATATGTTAGTAGCCAGTAGCAGTGCAGTGCTGATGGTTAGATCAGTGTTGCTTGACCTGTATTATCTGTATATAGTTGTAGATTAGAACATCATCATTCATGGGCCTTTTTCATGCGATGTGGTGTCCTCACAGTGGTGGTGGAAAACAAGGCCACGTGGGTTCATCTCAATGGTACTGTACAGACAGTTTTTCTTTGACGTTCAAGGTGTCTAGAGGGGTGTGACTGTGTTTGACAGTTAAGACACTGATGGTTGTTTCATGCAAATACTGGAGAATAACTGGACAAGGTGTGCACCACATCAACCACATGTGTTTGTTTTCCACCATTTAGAATGCATGCTTTGTGTTATGTTCCATTAGTTCTCCATGCGAGGTCAGCATGTGCCTTGCACAAGGAGCTCCATGCAAGTTGAACCCAGGGAAAGGGCTAATGCATCATAGTTGGTCAAGTTAATTTTTAACTGACATGTTTGCTGGATTGTCTCGACAAAATTTTGCACTCCAGCTGTACTGTCTAATACAAATTATCTTCTAAATGCTCTGAAATTAGACCACCGCCCCAGGGAGTCCCACCCACCTTCCAACACGGGAGGTCTGCAGCGTACTGCATCAACAACAGAGTTTGGCCCACCTGGAGATGACAAGGAAATTGAATACTTCTTTGCATCAGATGCTAGGTATGTGAACAAACACGTTAGTCCTTTTCTTTCTGGAATTCACTAAATTTAGCGTGGAAAAAAAATATCCCTGTTTTCCATTTGCTTCAAAGCAGAATTTCTGTGCCTGGAAACTGTTGTGGGTTCAGTGTAGTACAGTTATATGGCATGCTTGAATGGTTATTGAATACTTCTTATGTCGCACTTTCCCCTTTTGCTGCAGCTTAATGCCTTGTTACTGCTGTCGTATATGCAAGAGTCAACCCCACATTTTACTATTCCAGTGGAGTGCATAACGAGCTTTTAAAGGGACCTTGAAACACTTATTGAACCCGCCGTGGTTGCTCAGTGGCTATGGTGTTGGGCTGCTGAGCATGAGGTCGCGGGATTGCATCCCGGCCACGACGGCCGCATTTCGATGGGGGCGAAATGCGAAAACACCCGTGTACTTAGATTTAGGTGCACGTTAAAGAACCCCAGGTGGTCCAAATTTCCGGAGTCCCCCACTACGGCGTGCCTCATAATCAGAACTGGTTTTGGCACGTAAAACCCCATAATTTTTTTTTAAACACTTATTGAACATTGTAAGAAAGCATTGACGATCTGTTAACCCCTCCTGTGAACATGTGAGCCAAATAGTGTTCCATTGCTTGCAGCAGGAAATTTACTCTAGTATTAAAAGCGGTGAAAAATCGCCTGCTCTCTCCTTTGTAATGTTGTTGAACAGTATCATCGCAAACAGCTGGACCCACCAACAGCTATTGGCTGATTTCATGATCGCACGGACATTCTCAGTAATACAATTATTGCGCATTTGAGTTAAATAAAATGAAAAATATATATATGTCTGCTATCTCAAAACAATAGAAAAACTCTTTCATCTTTGCACTGCCAGTCTACACACAGTTACTGCACCTGCTGTGCGTGGCCTCCAAAATGAAAAGTGTAGCATAGATACCGCAGCCACCATAGGGTGCCGCCACGAGCCGTCTTGCCAGCAAGACAAGACGGCTCTAGGCAGGGCCAGTGGGGCATTACTCCCCTGTACCCCCTTGTCTCTCCTGTTCAGCTTGGATGTTCAGCTTGGAGAGCGAATGAAATGAGAAACAAAGCCTCTCATTGGTGCGATAACTACGTCTAACTTCGTATGTGCTTGAAAGTTTCTAAACATGTTTGCAGCAGGATATTTGTGAGACAACATAATTTAACAGTGATATCATTCTATGATTGCTTATAAAAGTGTTTCAGGGCCCCTTTTAAGCATATTGCACCATGTAATGGAATGCATAATTAATGCAAATTTACTTTCTGAACTGGAAAAGTGTTGCGACCACGGACCCGAGCACATGAGGGTCGGACCCTCCTACGCTTAACCGTGCGTGGCTTAGCCGTGTCCGGGGAAAAGGGGATCCTGGGGGTTGAGCCGATGCCGGGAGTTGGACCTTTATGGCCCCCCGGCGGAGGCAACACACTTCTTTGGCCTCCGCTTCACGTAGACGGCACCCCCGGACTGACCCACCCGGGGGAAATCGGTAGTTGCCTTTTCCTGGCTCTCTCTCCAATCTTCGTCTTTCCCTATCACTTTTAATCTTTCCTGTCTTCTCATCTTTTCCATTCACTTCAACTTTTCCTGGCGGCAAGGGTTAACCTGGTGTGGCTGTCCTACCTTGGGTATACCATATTAGGTTATAGTAACGGCATACTGCTGGCGCTGTGCAGACTTGTTTACATGTTCTGCCACGTCCCCTTGTTGGGCTCCGTGGTGGGTGGCAGACGCCGTTGCCGAATAAACCACTTCTTTCCATGGGATCCTCAAACCCGTTTACAACCGATCGTGCCTCGAAAAGGGTACGCACCGACGCAACCTCGCTATTCTGGCCCAAAAACAAAGAAACTTTCCCGAAATTTCACGTCCTTCACTGTGAGCAACCATCTACGAAAGCTAGAGCAATTTCCCCATTTCTTGTGGCCAAGTGCCTAAAAGAGACCATTGGAGCTGGGTATAAGGCAACAAAGATGGCAACCGGAGATTTGCTCCTCGAACTAAAAGACAAGGAACAATACAACAAACTCGCACACCTCGTAGTCTTTGGTAACATCCCTGTTTCTGTAAGCGCACATAGAACAATGAACACAGTAAAAGGTGTAGTATCAGACGAAGACCTAATGACTTTGAATGAAGAAGAACTCCTGGATGGATGGAAGGACCAAGGGGTAATCCATGTGCAGCGCATCAAAATCAGATGGAATGACAACGAAATCCCAACAAAGCATTTAATACTCACTTTCAGTTCAACTACTTTACCCGAGACTCTTGAAACCGGCTACGTAAAACTTCATGTTCGACCATACATTCCGAACCCGCGACGTTGCTTCAAATGTCAAAGATTTGGTCACGCATCCCAGAGCTGCCGAGGGCAGCTTATGTGCGCAAAGTGCGGCACAACCGGTCACTCTTCTGAAGATTGCAATAATGACGAGGTACATTGTGCTAACTGCGATGGCAGTCACCCTGCATACTCCAGAGCTTGTCCAGCCTGGAAGAAAGAAAAAGAAATAATTACTGTAAAAGTGAAGGAGAACATAACATTCCGTGAAGCACGACAACGTATCTCCTCTTTATTCTTGCTCAAAACATCTTTCGCCGAAGTGGTGCAACGGGGGGCGGCACCACAACGGCATCTGGCGGCAGCCCGGACCACGCCTAGCGTGCCGAGGCCAATGCCACCCGCCCCTAAGGTGGGAGCAGCCAACGCTGCCCTGCCATCTCTCAAATTGTCCACACCAGTGGCCTCTACAAGCTCCGGCAGCAGCCAGGGCACCGCAGAGGCCCCAGGGGTCCTGTCGACCTCCGGTCCGGTGAGGACGAAGACTTCGTCACTCGAGATGAAGTCTACGCGACGCACACATCGCTCTCTGGAGCGGGTGTCCAGTGCCTCGCAAGAGGCTATGGACACCAGTCCAAGCCAAACAGCGCTAGTAGCGTCGATGGAGCGGCGAGGTTCTCTCGACCGCTCCAAAAAAGACAAAACACCAATTACAGGGCCTAACAAAGGCTCTGTAAAGTAAGTTACTCTCCTCCCTTTTGAGACACACAGCACCTTTCATTTTCCTCAAACATGAACACAATAATGCAGTGGAATGTTAGGGGACTAATCCACAACCTAGACGACATCCAAGAACTTATCAATAAATTCAATCCAAAGGTGCTGTGTGTTCAAGAAACACACCTAAACACCAGAAACATCAACTTCCTACGTCAAAATATTGTTTTCAGAAGAGACCGCGAGGATTCTGCCTCATCATCTGGTGGTGTGGCCATCATACTCGACAGAAGTGTAGCCTGTCAGCAACTTCCACTCAATACGGCACTTGAGGCGGTAGCCGTTCGTGCTGTACTTCTGGGTAAACTCGTAACCATTTGCTCGCTCTATATACCCCCACATTATCCTTTACACAAGCATGAATTTCAATCATTTATAGATGAATTACCGGAACCTTACCTCGTTCTTGGCGATTTCAATGCACACAGCAGCTTGTGGGGCGACACGCGTATCGATGCGCGAGGACGCCTAATCGAACAATTTCTTTTCTCCTCTGGTGCGTGTCTCCTGAATAAGAAGGAACCCACCTACTACAATCTTGCAAACAAAACATTTTCTTCCATTGATCTCAGTGTGGCTTCCCCGTCTATATTTCCTGAACTTAAATGGGAAGTTATAAAAAATCCTTACGGGAGTGACCACTTTCCCATACTGCTGAGATCACCACTACAAAACGAACCTGCACCACAGGCTTCCCGGTGGAAGTTCGATAAGGCAGATTGGGAGAAATTCGAAAGTCTTACGAGTAGTATCTCGTGGTCTGACTTATCTTCGATGGAAATTGATGCTGCTGTCGAGTATCTTACATCCTTCATAGTCGATGCCGCTTCTGAATGTATACCAGAAATGAGTGGTGCGACCTGCAAACGCCGTGTCCCATGGTGGAACGAGGAATGTCGGAACGCTCGTAGGAAACAGAACAAAGCGTGGGGGTTGCTACGCGACTCCCCAACTGCGGAGAATCTTGTAAATTTTAAGAAAATTAAATCGGAGGGCAGAAGAACGCGCCGACAGGCCAGGAGAGAAAGTTGGAAGAAGTTTTTATCAGGCATAAAATCGTATACAGACGAGGGCAGAGTCTGGAAGAAAGTTAATAAGATAAAAGGGCTACAAACTTATTCACTCCCGTTGGTAAATACACAAGGCGACACTTTGGAAGACCAAGCTAACTGCCTAGAAGCACATTTTCAACAAGTGGCCAGCTCATCTCATTATTCCCAAACATTTAAAAGGCACAAGGCTACAATAGAAAAACAGAAACTAGAAAGAAAATGTACTGGAAACGAAGCATACAACCAGCCATTCTGTATTGCTGAACTGTATGCATCACTTAGTTGTTGCAACAAGTCTGCGCCAGGCTCTGACCGCATAGCTTATCACATGCTGAAACACCTTCCCCATGAAACAAAGAAAACTCTCCTCACCCTATACAATGCTATATGGACCTCCGGCAAGATTCCCTCTGCCTGGAAAGAGGCCATTGTCGTTCCTATACTGAAGCAGGGCAAGGACCCATCGTCTGCTTCGAGTTACCGCCCTATAGCACTAACAAGCTGCCTCTGCAAACTGTTTGAAAAAATGATAAACCGCCGACTAATACATTTCCTCGAATCAAACAAACTGCTTGACCCGTACCAATGCGGGTTTCGAGAAGGACGATCCACCGCCGACCATTTGATACGTATTGAGACGCAAATTCGAGAAGCTTTTGTCCGTAAACAGTTCTTTCTCTCTGTATTCCTTGATATAGAAAAAGCCTACGATACCACCTGGCGGTTTGGAATACTTAGAGACCTCTCACACGTTGGTATACGTGGTTGCATGTTAAATGTCATCGAAAGTTATTTATCTAATCGCACATTCCGTGTTCGTGTGGGAAATGCTGTATCAAGACCATTTGTGCAGGAAACCGGAGTTCCACAGGGCGGGGTGCTCAGTTGCACTCTCTTCATCGTAAAAATGAGCTCCTTGCGTCTGTATATCCCAAGAAACATGTTTTATTCTGCATACGTCGATGATGTACAGATAGGTTTCGCCTCGTGCAACCTCGCAGTCTGTGAGCGGCAGATTCAGCTTGGTCTGAACAAGGTGTCTAATTGGGCAGATGAGAATGGATTTAGCCTTAACCCACAAAAGACCACCTGCGTCCTGTTCTCCAGAAAGAGGGGTCTGCACCCCGATCCTGACATTGAGTTGCAGGGAAAACGTGTGGCCGTAAAATCGGAGCATAAGTTTTTAGGTGTGATTTTAGATGCGAAGCTAACATTTGTGGCACACATACAGTATGTAAGAAACAAGTGCATGAAAACAATGAATATTCTAAATATATTGTCACGCACCGCTTGGGGTAGTGACACAAAGTGTCTTTTGAATTTGTATAAGAGCCTCATACTCACAAGACTAGATTACGGCGCCATAGTGTACCATTCTGCTACACCAAGCGTCCTAAGGATGCTGGATCCTGTACACCACCTAGGCATCCGCATAGCCACTGGTGCCTTCAGGACAAGTCCTGTGGCAAGCCTGTATGTAGAGGCAGACATGTGGTCGCTTGACATGCAACGTTTGTACCTAAGCCTCACCTATTTCATGAAAGTTAATTCGAACTCGGAACACCCGTCCTTCTCAACCGTAAATGACATGACCAGTGCCACACTCTTTAATAACCGGCCGACAGCAAGAGATCCCTTCTCAGTACGTCTAAGGAAAATTAGTGAACAAATCGATATCCCACTACCTGGAAATACTCTGATGGCCCCAGCAAAGCCAGTGCCACCGTGGCAGTGGCAGCTCATAGAGTGTGATACCTCATTTGTAGAGGTCACGAAAGACGCTCCAGAGGCACATATCCGAATGCATTTTCTGGAAATTCAGTCCAAGTACTCGTCCTGCACTCAGTTCTACACTGACGCTTCCAAGTCACATGCAGGGGTATCTTATGCGGTAGTCGGACCATCGTTCTCAGAGTCCGATGTACTGCACCCGGAAACAAGCATTTTTACGGCTGAGGCCTATGCACTTTTATCGGCTGTGAAGAGTATAGGCAAATCAAAACTGAAAAGATCAATAATATTTACAGACTCTCTAAGCGTCGTAAAAGCCCTCATGACTCTACATAAACACAAAAACCCTGTACTCATTGAACTGTATTCTGCTCTGTGCAAAGCATACATGTCTAACCAGTATATTATTTTGTGCTGGGTGCCTGGCCATAGAGGCATCGAGGGCAATGTTCTGGCTGATCAAATGGCCACATCAACTACATCGCGAGCCCTTAACCCTACCGCTTCTATCCCTGCCACAGATCTCAAGCCCTACTTGAGAAAGAAACTTCGAAGCCACTGGCAGCGCTTGTGGGATGCCGAAACGAACAATAAGCTCCACTTAGTTAAGCCACAGATTGGCCCGTGGCATCCTGTTACGAAAATACGAAGAACTAATGTCCTATTCTCTCGTTTGAGAATAGGGCATACATAGGGCACCCACAATTTTCTATTAACTGGAAATGACCCGCCAACCTGTGGTAGATGTGGAGAGAGGCTTACCGTGCTACACGTGCTCGTGGAGTGCAGGGAAGCCGAAACAGAGAGAAAAAGGCACTTTCCCCTAGCGTACCGGTACTGTCTTCCACTCCATCCCGCTATGTTTCTGGGCGACAAACCTCTCTTTAGCACTAAAGCTGTCCTGGATTTTCTGAGTGATGTAGTATTGCATGTTATTTGCCCAATAGTTTCGTAGCGCATCCTCTCTCCAGAGGATGTCGCCGCGATAGTAATTTTGCATAGCACGCGCCTCCAGGCCCTTGCGTTTCAAAGGGTCTGTCAAGGCAGTAGTGCTGTTTGAAAAGTTTATCAGTGATAAATTTTCGTTTATCTTCATCATCTTGCAATTTGTTCTTTCGTGTTCATAGTGCACCTCATTAGCCATTGCCATAATTTTATTACATATATATTTTACGCATTTTACAGCGATTGTTTTTAGGCCCTTTTACAGCCACGACACATCTACCTTTCGCAATTCATTGCTCCATTGTCAACTCATGAACACACTGGCCTGGCGCTCTTTGGCCATACCTGGCCCTTGCGCCATTAAACACCATACATCATCATCATCATGAACTGGAAAAGTGGGCATGCATGACTTAGTGAAAACAGTCCAACAGTTTGCGACTTCCTTGTGTGGTGCAAGAAAGCTTCTGCAGCCAAGCCTCTCTTTGTTTTGCGACCTAAATTTGACAGTGGCATCCATTTTATTGATGGTAAATAAAGCACAACATAATTTCTAAAGTGTGGATCAATACCATACAAAACATGGCTGTGCTTTCAACAGTTCATATCTAATGGGCTTTCCTCTGAAAGCCGCTTGAACTCGGACTGCATGCTGCATGACATCTGTGCTTTCATTGCTGAACGACCTTTTTTTTTTTTCCTTTTTTTCTAGTGCCATCATTGAACACACAAACAGGGTGATCTTCCTTGAAGATGATGATGTTGCAGCTGTTTCTGATGGGCGTGAGTTATTGTAATTTAATCTTTAAATTTATGTTCTGGCTATATATCTTGGGCAATGAATGACATGAGAGATGACTCTTTGTGCTTGTATTCCCAAGCTGTGTCAGTAGGAGAACTTTGTTACCTTGGGCATTGGTAATGATAAGCCTTTTAATAGAAGCAAACCTTAAAGGAGCACTGAGACAAGATTTCTGCTATTCGATTCCTCTGCATACATAGGCACAGTACCTCTGACCGAGTATTAATGGCGAATATTGCCTGGAAAACATTTTTAATACATTTTTAAGGTTGGCACAAGTGGCTGGTTTAAACTGCTGCATCTCATGACATCATTGTCAATAGATTGCGTATTTGTGGCTCCTTGGGCTCACTATGTTTCGCCAGCTCTGTGAGCACTGCCGAAGTTATAGAATGGGATGCTTGCATGGAGCAGGACGTGATAGACGCTGCTTCCTTGCTTCCCTGTCAAACTGTCCACCTGCTAGTGTCTGACTTCTCACTCTCCTATGTACGCCAGCAGTAATCTGAACAGACTGTCATGACAGGGCAACAATGCATGGTGTAGTAGTGTCCATCGAAGCAAAGAGAACACCTTGATAGCCATAGCATTTCATTTGTTTCTCTACACGTGATGAAGACAACAGCCAGTCAATTTTGTTCTCAACAGTGGCTGGAATGAATAGACATCAGCAATGGTAGAACACCAAAGTAAGACCCCAGAGTACTGTTGCACATGCTTTTGTAAAGGACATGCTTGCCCACAAAAAGAAAAATGGAAAAACAAAACATGGACGATACTAGGCACAGCTATTTGTTTGCGTGGGAATTTCTTTATAACATTTACTACCAAGACAAAACACAGCTCACGAGTCTAAATATGAGATTTCGGAGAGATGTATTGAATGTCTTTCTATTGGGCATGGCAAATGTGCACAATTTCATGCCCGCCTTCATTGCTGCTTGTAGCGCTGTCAATTTCCAACTTGCTGCTCTGCAAAGGGTCAAACTGAAAATTGTTTGCTACCTCTGTAATGGCAGTGATTCCGAGTTGCACATAATCGTCAGCTTCACTTTTGAGTGAGGACAACCACAATTGTGGCAGTGACGACAAAATGCACCACATGCATGACTAGCAGAAGAATGCCATAACAAGCGCGCTCCTCCACATCAGTTTTTGAGCACTTGTGATCATGTGACTGGACAGTTGCAACTGCCGTGGTGCGGTGCTCATCTAGCTTTGGTTTTTGGCGCTCATTTTGAAGTCATGCCAGAGCTGATTATAATAAATTATGCTCATTAATTATGCATCATGTTGGAGCATGTATGGGTTTGTTCTGTGCTTGTTAGAGACGCTGAACAACCCACTAAAGCATAAAAGTAATTTTTTTTTTCATTCGCTCTTAGCATTTCTTGAACATTCCAATTTGTCCTTGTACTGCCTCTTTGTATAGTGGTAGCTTACAAACATGGAAGCTTTTATAATTTAGAAAGTTGGGAATAAATGACAGAACAAATTAAAAATTTCTTTGCAAATTGCCATGTAGGAGGATGAGGCGATACTGTACAAATTTTTGATGCTGGCAAGTCCGCTGTGCCTTAAACAGATAAAACTAGTCAAAATGAATGTTGTATAGCTTTTTTATACTTCAGGCCATGCAGAAAGGTTTGCTTGAAAAAGAAGTGATGTAAAAGCAATTGGAAGTGTGTTAACTTTTGATCAAGTGCTATAAGAGTGCTAAACAATTCAATACTTGCCTCTTTGATGACATCTTTCACAGGTACAAGTATTGCAAATGCATCAGTAAAGGTGCCAGTATGTTACGTGTCGAGGCACGTGAGACTAAGGGAGCTTTCTTTATTAACCTGAGACTAAGCCCATATAATGCTGACAAGATGCAGTTAATACTTACATTGATTGTCCTGCACAGGGTGCTGCATTTAACTTGGGCCAAACTTTAAAAATATGCAAATGCCACATAGCTGGACAGAACCCAAATAATGTTTGCCGTTGCTTGAAGATGCTCAGATAATTTTTTGCATTCTGCCTAATTAGATAATTAGTCTTAATTAATTTAAACTTCTCAATTATTATAATTAGATTAAAAGTGTCAATGAGAAAATTGTAGAGCTGCATGAGGAACTCCTGATACAGCTTTCTGTTGCTCAATACGTGCTGCGTGTTTTTCCTAGCATGAAAGATGCCCGCGAATACACGGAAAGGCCTTGAGCGGCCAGTCGTGTGACAATTTTGCGTGTAGTATTCGCAGGCTTCTTTCACGCTAGGGAAAACACTTTTATGTAGCATGTATTGAGCAACACAAAGCTGTATTGGGAGTTTTTCATGTTGCTCTACAATTTTCTCATTTATACTTTTCATCTAACTATAATAATTGATAAGTTAATTAACTAATTAAGACTAGTTATCTAATTAGGCGGAATGCAAAAAATTATCTGAGTATGTCCAAGTGTCAATAAACATTACCTTGGTTCTGTCCAGCTACGTATAGTGTTTGCATATTTTTGAAGTTTGGCCCAAGTTAAATGAAACATCATGTATATTAACCTGCAGTAAGCCTACTTGCGCTGAAATGCTTTCATTGTTGAAAGTATATGACTCGGCAATTGTTAATCAAATCTTTATAATTTGGTTGCTTATGAAGTTCAGTATTAAAGTACATCTTTAATTATGGTGAGAGTCTTGCTATATACTATAGCCGGCATGCTTTAGAAAATATAAAAGTTCATAAACCTGTTTCTTGGTATTTGTGTAATTTGAGCACTTTTCATTTTTCCAGATCTGACCATCCACAGATTGAAGAGGACACTTGATGAGAATGTGAACCGAGAAATCATCACACTAAAGATGGAAATACAGCAGATCATGAAAGGTAGCAGCTCAAGATGTATACTTCTAGCTTGCATTCCCCCCTCAATGTGTGAGGCTGATATAATGTAGCATTTACTTTCAATTTTTT
The DNA here is from genome assembly GCF_013339745.2 of Dermacentor silvarum. NCBI lineage: Eukaryota > Metazoa > Arthropoda > Arachnida > Ixodida > Ixodidae > Dermacentor > Dermacentor silvarum. Next base: position 227,328,256 of record NC_051154.1, on the reverse strand, counting down.
GTTTGCCAGGATTACTCACTAGTCATGATAATGGTGGTACAAGAGCTCTTTCAACAGGTGAAAATAAGCAAATTACCACAAATTCAGGCAGAATCATGGTGTTATGCCAACAATGTTGTACATCACTGAAGTTATGCAAGTGTGCAGTCAATGACAAATAACTCTACTGAAGGTTAGGCAATATGTGCAATTGCAAAAAAAAAAGTTTATTCAGCAGTCAGCAATCATGTCAAAAAGGAGACAACATGACTACTCTTTTATGTAGGATATCACTCATTCCATGATTTATTGCACACACAGGCACCAGAACTGTCACACAGCATTGTATCCATAAGTAGGCATACTTGCCAACCGTTTCATATCTTGTGGGGACCACCTCTGACTCAAAATCCCAGTTTCTAACCTGACCTTGCCAGGACAACCATTTGTCCTGGATCCTGGATTAAAGCTTGATATCCTTTCACACTGCACAAAAGTGTGCAAGTATCTTGAACTAGGTGCAGGTTGTAAATTCCTAAACCTCGTCAAGAGTGGTTTTCTTTTGCCATTTGGATAAATACTCCAGCAGAGAGCTTGTGGAAAGAACACAAAATGAATGCAGATGAAGTTCATTATGCACAGAAATGCTCGCTTTAAGAAAAGCTTGGAGGACCTTTGGAAATCTGTTTCTCTTAGCAGAAGTTAGTATTCACAGAAGTATGCCGAGTCTGAGAAACTAAATACTTCCCTGACTGCTCAGTTTATCAAAGCAGCAGTGTAAGTGTTTTAAAGAGGGCTTATTGTATTATGTAAATTTTTTCCAATTACATTACAAAACAGGGCCATGTTGCGTATCCAGCAAATCACCCAAACAAGCAGCAGTAAGAAGACTGCAGACATGAATAAGACGAGATAAAGAATGCACAGATCGCACTGGATGACTTTTGTTGCTCCCCACTGCTTATCCTTGACTTCTCCTATAAAAGATCAGCAACTGAACTTGTGTGTTAAAAGTTGTTAGCTCTGCACTCATAAGCCTGGTGCCTAAAATATAGTCAACATTATTTCACTCAAGCATGAGCCTAAGGCACTGGATAAAAGGAACCCAGTGGACAGAGCTCAGAAATGTTCATAATGCAGGCATATTGTTGTTCAGGCATGTTAACGCTTCTCAGTTCCAAACTTTTGTTTGTAGCTGTATTTGTATTTTTGTCAGTGCATGTGAACAAGCTTTCCTTCCAATTCTTCAGGAAACTTCAGCTCTTTCATGCAAAAGGAGATCTTCGAGCAGCCTGAGTCTGTGATAAACACAATGAGAGGGCGCCTCAACTTTGAGAAGGAATCTGTGGTTTTGGGCGGCATTAAGGACTACATCACTGAAATCAAGCGATGCAGACGGCTACTGCTCATTGGCTGCGGCACCAGCTACCATAGTGCCATAGCTGTAAGATGTGCTTCTCTCCTCCTTATTGCTCTGCACAAATGCAAATACTACTTACACCATTTTGTAAGTTTGCCGCTGTTCAGTAACATGTCTAAGCTAAGTCAGTAGGATCTTGACATGATGGATTATACTAGTACATGCTATCTAAGTGCTGCACTTATTGCTTCAGATTTAGTACTGGTACTTCATACACAGTCCTATTAAGGATGAGACATAAAAAAGTTCCTTTAGAGATGAGACATAAAAATTCCTGACAGAAATTTTTATTTTTCATCAGAATGTACAAAATGCACCAAAAATTAGGATATTCAATGAAAAGAAAATATATTTTGCAGCAACTTTTTTAGCAATAGGTTTGTTGCCTGTGAGAAATGCCAGGCATAACACTGGAAGTGAGCTTCACCCCAAGCCACCTCTGGCTTTGTGTGGAGCTTGTACACACAGTTCTTGTCTGATGTGAAACAGAGGTGTACATTGCATTTCCTTTTCATTACCTGTGTGATACCACTGCAGCCGGGTATTTCACATCAGTCTTTCTCCTCTGACTGTACATACCTTAAAAAAGAAAAAGGGGGCAACTCATGTGCCAAACTCCTTCCTCTTTCCACTCTAGTTCAACAAATGACACTTGCTGCCTATCATTCATGTTGGCCAAAGACATTTAGCCAGAAACTTTGTTCTCAAAGCCAAAACTTGGCAAGATATTCTTCTGGTGTGTTGCCACATCCATAGAAGGTTGACTAGTCTGTTAGGTGTTTGAGGCTGTGACTTCAGATTCTACCAGCAGATTTTCGAGGGCTTCTGGGTGTGTCGGGATTTCCTCCGAGTGAGCCTTAGTGTACCCATTACCTCAAATGAAGTCCCCTCAGCTCATAGCTTCACACGTGTGCATTTGATGAAATGAGTTGCTTCACCAGAAATGTTTATATGATGTCTCTTAGGTTGTTTCTCAGTATGTCTTGCTTGTCATGGACAAAGCTTTAATTGCTTTGAACTTGTTGAACATGTCTTTATGTTTCTCAACTTAAGCATTTGACCCAGCACAGTTTGCTTTATTACTTTTTGCATACCATTTTTGTTTTCTATCTTTTCAGACGAGACAAATCTTGGAAGAGCTTACAGAGCTGCCTGTCATGGTAGAACTGGCCAGTGACTTTTTGGATCGCAACACTCCTGTGTTCAGAGATGATGTCTGTTTCTTTATTTCTCAGTCGGGTATGTTCAATCAGGGCCTGTATTGCATGTTCATGCACTGAAAAAGTGACTCTTGGGAAACATTTGAAGGTGGCACATTGTGTTTGCCAATATTAAAATACTGGAAATTCTATGTGGAGTTCACTTAAGTAGAACTAGCCTTTCACTTCAGCTTTTACTTTAAATTTGGTCGTATCAGAAAAGTGTGAAGGGGCTAATGGCCCCCAAATTTAATGGTGCTTTTATATTGGTTATTGTAAGTATGATCGTACTTGAGTGATTGTGGCACTCTGATGCGTTTCACTAAGATGTACTTAGCTTCACCTTGTAATTTATTTTGAGTACTGCCAGTCTTATTTCAAGACCATAGCAGGCAGGCATATGATTGTTTGGTTTATACAAAGGTTACATCAATAACTGTCCACACACTGAACATATAAATGAAAGTACCAAGTATTCACAATGATCATACTTGTGCTAAGAGGAAAGTCATTTTAGTACAGAATTTAACAATGTTGTAGAGTAGCAGTCTGGGTCAGTTGGTACATACTGAATAGTAAAAACCAGTCAAAAGACGAAGGACCTTCGTCCTTCGTCTTTTGACTGGTTTTTACTACATAAGTGATTAGTTAAATGAATAGGGAGGAAAAAACTACTTCTCTAATCATTCATAACATCTTCTAATAATGTAATGAAATGAGTCTGGTATTGTATTATTTCTTGATCATCCAGATGGTTTCGCTCTCAAACAACACGGAGGAAGAAGGAAAATTAGCTTGCCCTAGCATTGTCTGTTTGCATCTCGAAAGTGGTCAGAGAGCCTGTGACATTGATTCTTCTTCTTTGTTGTATTTCTCTCAAGGTGAGACTGCAGACACTCTCATGGCACTGCGCTACTGCAAGCAGCGTGGTGCCTTAATTGTTGGTGTCACCAACACTGTTGGGTCCAGCATCTGCCGTGAAAGCCATTGTGGCGTTCACATTAATGCAGGTCCAGAGATTGGTGTGGCCAGCACCAAGGTGAGGGCACCTCTACAATTGCTAGCGTTGTTGCACGAGGTGCAATCTTAGCGAGGCTGGTCATGTTAATGCTGCCCATCAATTAGCTCTCGCTTGATTTATTCTCACCGGCTTTCAGCACATTTCGTCTTAGTTAGCTCTGTAGATTCTTCTGCTACAAAACTTTGCCATGCCATAAGTTCATGGCCATTTCCTTTGCTTTGCTGTTCTGGAGCTTTTCTGTCTTACAGCAGTGTAACTAAATTGCCAATACTAGTTGGATTGGAACTGAAGAGTTGACTAAGTTTTATTGAGCAAGCTGGTACAAGAAGTCACTGGGAACGTACAGTAAAATTCAGATATGAGACTTACACAGAGCATGGAATTAGCATCCCTCTTATCAGTAAATCAATGCTTGCCTTTTAGTGAATGAAGACATGTGATTGTATTGCACTGAAAATTTTCTATGCAAGTTTAATTGGAATTCTTTAGCTCTTGTCTTTGTGTCTTTTTTATCCCTTAGGTTTGTTTTTAATGATCCAGCATCTTTTGGGTCTGGAGAAAGACTTCGAGACTTTATAGGAGATTTAGCGATCACTTTCTGAAAATAAGAGCCGGTGGTAAAACTGAAGCATGGCTCCAAGAAAAAAAAATAAATGAGAACTAGTCACGATGGCTCTAGGTGAACTGAAAAAGTTCTGTAATGTGGAGGAAGATTTGTGATAAGGAAAGTTGGCATTCACCTGCAGTACCACAAAGCTACAAAGGAAACCCATATGGATTCCTCGCAAAGGTAGCTTTGCATTTCAAGAAGAATTCATCCTGGCCCATGTATCGAACCCAGAACCACTACCTTTCCAAGGCAGTTCTCTGTGCCAACTGAACTAACCAGAAAACTAGTAGGTGGAAGAACAAGGGTGAATTAATCAACTTGACTATAACTTTAAGTGCTACAAATTGTTTAACCAAACTAGTTCAGTGGAAAATATAGTTTGCAAAAGGAAAGTTATCATTTTTATCTGAGAAAAAAAAAATTTTCTGCTTTTACCAACCTTGAAATGTGTGAATCCTCTACAGGAATTTTTTTTTTCTGCTTTTAAATTTTGCAACAGGCGTACACCAGCCAATTCATATCTCTTGTGATGTTCTCCCTGATGATGTGCGAGGATCGCATTTCCATGCAACCTCGACGCAGTGAGATTATTCAAGGGCTTCACAGGCTTCCAGGTATATTGCACTTCTTACTTTTATTTATTTTTTTCTCTTCAGTGGCTGTTTTGTACTGGTCTGTTTCCCAGTCCTCAAGACATATAATCAAGAGTAGTTGTGCGAACAAGGCATTGGATACTGGAAAAGTTAGCATGCACAAATGGTGTTTAGTCATGTGGCTTCGTCATGTGGCTTCTTGGCAACTGCATGTAGCATATATATATGACTCGCATAAGGAAATTCTCAGCCAAGTTTTGTAGCCTTGTATAGAAAACAAGTGCATTTCTTGTTCACATTATTCTTGTTTTAAATGTTCAAGTTTGTACTACGTGCAGGGGAAAAGAAAACACAATTCCTTCATATACTAATGCTTGCCTTTTTCCTGAATACCACAGAGTCATTACATGTGATTGTCAACTTGCCCCACATTACACTTGCACTGAATCAGTGGCTGTAAACAAAACAAACTAAAAGTATTAGCGTGTGAAGACAGTAGGCACAAAGCCTTAAAATATGGCTTTGTTAGAGTGCTGTCATTGTACATTTTTTTAAATGATGGCAATCCATTGCTAATATTGGTTCATAGGTGTTGCTATAATGCATTTTTTTTTTCAGTGGTTTTATGTGTAGATGAGAATAGTTGGATTTTCGCTTGACGTTTTGAAACTGCAAAGTAGAATTGACAAGCTGTCATATGCAAGGAAAATTCTTTAAAGGGAAAACTGGCATCCACCCAATTTGTTGCACGAAGCTACAAAGGAAACCTGTATGCGTTTTTATGGAATTTCGAGTGGTAATTTCGGAGCACTCTGGAAACACTGCAGAGGTTGTGTAAAAGAGCAACTAAGCATTACTGCTAGCATATACGTGCTCCACTGATGAGGATGCTCAATCATCGCTTACATGTCCTGTTATTCATGTAATACAGTGGTAAATGTGCTTTTCACTGCCTTCATAGCATGGTCAGAGTGCTCTAACGTGACCACCCAAATATGCCATTAGCAAGAAAGCATCGCAGTTGATGAAACATTTTTCCTTGAACTTGTAGCACAAAGCCTTTGTAGCTCGGGTGGATGTCAATTTTCCCTTTCATGAACTTTCTTCCACCTAGCAGGCTTCAGCAGAACTGATTTGCTATAGTAAGTAAAATTTGTCATCATGGTGTTTCCTGACTAATGTTTCTCACCATTTTCTTCAATATTAATGCTTCTAGACCAGATAAAGGAGGTGCTCAAGCTGGATGATGAGGTGAAAGAGCTTGCCCAGCACCTCTACCAACAGAAGTCTCTCTTGGTCATGGGCAGGGGCTACAACCATGCCACATGCTTGGAAGGTGCCCTGGTCAGTCCCCTTCTGGCAAATTATCCTTTCAATTGGTGTATTGAAGAAGATTCATGTGTTAAGTGACTTTTTTCACTAATTTGTTTCATCCTGCTCACTGCAGCCAGCACTATACTTATATCACTCCCTGTGAAGAAAATTTACTAAATTGCTTGATTGATCGCATGACTTATTTCTTTTTAACATAACTTGAAAACAGATGTTACTGTGGTTTAAAGTTAGAGCAGAAGCTTCTCACATTGTAAGTTTTGCGTTTTTCCTAGCTGTAATGATGTTATAAAAATTGATGCTTTCACAGCTGTTATGCTGTGTACACTGTACATGATGGCTTGGTCATGGTTAAAGAGGTTCTTTGTGTCTGGCCATTCTCCATTTTAGTCATCTGAAGGTCAGCCTCCGCAGCTAGCGATGATATTGAGCAATGTTGAAACGAGGCTTGCAGAAGGCCTGGAAGTAGCTAGGCTGTTGGTAGCAGATATCAGCATGGTCATTACAATTTCACATATTTGTGTATGATTTCAGAAAATCAAAGAGCTCACATACATGCATTCCGAAGGCATCCTGGCTGGGGAGCTGAAGCACGGCCCTCTAGCCCTAGTCGACAAGGCCATGCCAGTCATAATGGTGCTTACACGGGACCCTGTATTCCCCAAGTGTATGAATGCCATGCAGCAGGTAAGTTTACAATATCAGGATAGCTTCATAAATAAATGATACGCCTCTCTCATGCCTTTCTTGGAGTTAATAGTTGATTTATTCAGTCGATAGAAAACTTCATATGTGCTCATTTTTGAAAGCATCAACATATTATAGTGGCCAATCAAATGCCCATTACAGATGAGGCAATAACACTTAACACAATTTTTCATCCCCACTGACATAAAGTGGGGATGAGAATTACCATTGTCTACAAGCTGTTTACAACAATGATAACTTTCCACTAACGAAAACAAAAGGCAAACACAGACCATGCTTACTGGAGTTAGCATAGATATCACCAGAAGTTACTGTAAAGGGACCTTCAAATTTTGCTTAAAATGTTAGAAAAGATTTCGCCCTTACTGCTGCACTGTTCTTGCTAAAATTTTGCAGAAAGATCGCATTTTGGAGTCTACTTTATTCAGTGCAACACTTGGCACGGTTAATTGCCTGGTTTTTGAGAAAAAGTTCAAAGTTGCCTGCGTTTATGGGCATGCAAGCTGTTGCCAAGATGGCGCTAACATAAACTTCTGTTGCGTCCTGCCGGCAGCTGCAGAAAGTAGCTGTTCAGGGAGGGTTGCCGCGTGTTCCTGAGAAGCGGGCAACACACGGCAACCATCCCTGAACTGCTAATTTCTGCAGCTGCAGGCAGGCAGCGACACAAGTTTATGTTAGCGCAGTATTTGCAGCAGCAACTTTTCTCATAGATGAAAGGAGTTTCTTATTCTTTAAAATAGGGGAACTTGGATTCACCGACGATTACAATACTCCCTAATGCAAATTTTGGTTGCAGCTGTATGTGTTTTGAATTCACGATATATTGTGGCAAAGCATTTGATTCTGAACGACAGAGTCCTCTCGGCAGCTGCGCTGAACCTCTGCTCGGGCAGCTCGTTTAGCAGCTGCCCTCAACTATGCACTCAGCAATGTTTTTCTTTCTTGTTTCATGCACATCTGTGCATAGTCATGAACCATTTTAGCCCATGAGAAAGTTCATCTACGCCGTTGAAGAAAAATTTGTTCAACGAAGAACTGATTTGCTAAATTTCACATATGGCTGCAATTAAATTTCCCCTACAAACAGGTGTATCACAAATTATAATCAAGCTGACTAATATGTCCCCACCTCAAGCATAGTTTGCAACTTTTGCTATTCTGGTTCAAATACTATTTGCAACCGAATTGTATTAGTGTTATAGTATGTTTATATAGATGGACACTGGTTTAGCTGATCAAGCTGTTCAGCACTAGAGTGCAGTAAAGAAAGTACGAAAAAAAATAGCACATGTTCATTGCTACAAAAATATTGAAGGAACCCTGCAACACTTTTTTTTTTTTTTTTCAAGGGGCCTTGAAACATTTTTCTAACTAATCATTGAGTGACATCACAATTAAATAGCCTCGCGAATCTCCTGCCATAATAGCTTTTCAAATCCTTCAAGTACAAGCAAAGTTAGATGTAGTTATCGGACCTATCAGGTGGCTTTCTCTCTCCTTTGAATTTGCGCTGGAAACTACACAGGGGAGACGAAGGGAAAGGGGCGCAAGGTAGCAATGCCCCGCTGGCCCCGGCCAAAGGTTGAACGCGAGACAGCTCATGGCGGCATCCCATGGTGGTCGCGGTATCTATGCTACGCTTTTAATCTTGGGAGTCCACGTGCGGCAGACGTGGCCAACGCGCAACTGTCTTGTTTAGGCTGGCAGTGCAAAATCAAATGGTTTTTCTGTCTTTTTGAGATCACAGACATATATATTTAATTTAACTCAAATTAGCAATAATTGCATTATTAAATGTTCTCGTGGTCACAAAATTGGCTGATACCTGTTGTAGGCCCAGCTGCTTGCGATGCGCTGCATAATGACATTGCAGAAGCGAGAGCAAGTGATTTTTCACTGCTTTTGACACGAGATTGTAAATTCCCTACTCCATGCAGTGCAATAATATTTGGCTCACATGTTCACAGGAGCCTCATTTACAGATCGGTAATGTTTTCTTACTATGTTCAAAAAGGGCTTCAGGGCCCCTTTAACACGTTGCTGCTCATGAAAACCTAAGCCCAATGTATAATTCCAATGCATGCAGCAGTGAGCCTTCAGACTGCCTTCTTTTTCCTTGAACTTGTTGAAATCTTCCTCTTTTTGTGCTTATTGTGATACATCAGTAAACTGCAGTCACTTAGATTACATATGGATTATTTGTGACACAAAACTTCTTCAATGAATATGGTGGTGGCTGTACAGCAAATACAGTAAAAGTTTTTAAAACAATTAACATTTGTTTTGAAGGCTAGCTTCTGTTCTGAAATTTAATGTTATGTAATGTCAGTTAAGCAGACTTGTAACAGCTTTCTCGTAGGACTGATTAGCATGTCTTGTCGTCAGTGGGTCTCCTTTGCTATTAATGTGCCATGCAACAAAGGCTGCCCTATTGCAGCTCTCTATTTTCTATAATAATTCGGTTACTTGGCAGTAAAATACCCACTATGACCTGAGAGTTAATTGAAACACATTTCTGCTCCTGATAATAGTTGGTGTTATTATTGTCAAATTCTTGTCCTGTAAATTTAATGTTAAATATAGTATGTCTCCATTGTATCTGCAATTAGTCAATTTTTTTATAGGTCTTCAAGGAAACTTTTGGGGATAGATGTACTACACATTTATGAAAGTGTAAATGGCAACACACATGTGCAACATCCATTGGCATGTTTTGCTTCATGCTGATTGCGTGTGCACATCGCAGGTGATCGCACGTGATGGACGGCCTATTGTAATTTGTGAAAAAGGGGATGAAGAGACAAAGAAGATGGCCTTCAAGTATCTCGAAGTACCTCACACGGTGGACTGCCTGCAAGGCGTATTGACTGTTATTCCTCTTCAGCTTATGTCTTACCACATTGCTGTGCTGAAGGGTTGCAATGTGAGTGTCTTTGTCATCCATATGTCTTTTTTTATGCTAGATATTTAGGGGTCCCTTTGTTACTTTGCTTCTGCATCTTTAGTTCACCTGGTGCATCAGACGTACATTAATTTCTGCTTACTTACAGATGGACTTCAGAGGAAACATAGTCAGAGGAACTGAGTTCTTTCTAAGCTCAAGGTCGTGGGTTCAATCCCAGTTGTGGCAGCCACATTTCGATGGGGGTGAAATGCAAAAACACTCGTGTACTTAGATTTAGGTGCACAATAGAGAAACCCACCCCCACTACTGCATGCCTCATAATCATATTGTGGTTTTGGCACGTAAAACCCGAGCATGTTCAAAATTTAGTGCCAGAAAATGCGAAGACAAAGGAAGTATGCACCACGAGCACTTAAACTGAGTTTTTAACCAAGTGTAGCTTTAACTAAGTTTTTGGCACTTATTACAGCAGCGGCCGCATGGGCGCTGTATCTTCAAAGTGATCTGCGACGTGAAAAAAGTGCACGCCCACACAGGCCTCGCCTTCAAAGTGATCTGCGATGTGAAAAAAGTGCAACTAGTGCCAATAGCTTCATATGTGCTGTGCTTTTGATGTTATTAATTCATGTTGAAGCGAGAGACGGCACAAAGGTCAATTCGCTCGCTGCTTTTGCCGTGCCTCCTCGCTCCAGCATTTTCAGAGTTTCCGCGGTCATTGAGCGAGATGTGTTCATGTTTACCTGTGCACACGTTACACCGTGCTTGTTAATTTAGTTAGTAAGCAAATGTTCACAACTTTATACGGCCGATAAAACTACTATCTTTAGTTCGTATAGTTGTCTACTAATTTTCTATCGCAATCAATGCTTCGCTTTTCGGGCGAAACTGCAATATTTTTTCTTTTTGCTAAAAAAAAAGTGGGTGTGTTAGATTTCTGCTTTGTTTAGCTTAAATGTCATTTCTACGTTAGTTTTCTGCTTTGGACACATACAGTGGGCATGCTTGATTGAGGGGCTGGTTTGTATCGGGCAAATACTGCCAAATGAATCGGCAGTGTGCTTTGGCATTTCTTCTGCATCTTGTTTAATTCGACCCGCCGGATAATTTGATCACTTTCGTCAGTTTCGTCAGGGTTGAATTAACAGAAGTCGACTGTATTATCAGTGCGAAATGTTTGTACTCTGGTGATTGCTGCTGTTTGGCAATACCCTGCAAGCATGATACAGACACGCTGTGGTGTTTTCTTCTTACCCTCATTTTGGTGGCAGGGCAGGCATTAATCACATGTCACATCTTTGCTCACAAAAAATTTGACATGTGGGTCAGCCTTTAAAGAACTCTAGGTGGTCAAAATTAATCTAGAACCATCCACTATTTTCCCCTGAAGCACAGTGTTCGCAATGGTGGACAACTGGCAACTTCATTGGTGCTCGTGTGAATTGCTGCAAGTCGGGAGTCAATAACGAATACTTGCTTTATAAGTACTCGTGAATGCTTTAGTTTTGTTGACTGCTCTAAAGTTATATGCGATCATGTTTCACTACATTATCAGATAAAGTGCACTTGTGCTATATTCACTTCTGTGAAGCTAAAGAAATGTGGAAACAAACATGTAACAAGATCGTAGCACAATGATCAGTGGAGTCATGTGTAATTTGGCCTTGGTTTCTTTCATTGTGGTCTCCTGTGGTGCATATTCTCAATAGATGGTGCCTCCATGCCATAAAGTTAATTGAAACAATGTAGTGAGCTCCAGTGTTGAGGAATGCCTACAGGTGCCTGCATATATGTACATGCTAAAATGAGCTTGTAAGCAGACATGTAAAATGACTGAGATAAATGCCAGCCTCCTTTGAGCACATGGAAGAGACTCGGCTCAAGGAAACAGCCATGTGCCAAGTGATTAGTGAGCAGTATCCACTTGCATGTTGGCTGAAGCTAACTAGCCAAGCCAGCATAATAAGCCCACGCCAAGCTGACATTGTCACACAGCTCTGGCAGCACCTGCTGTAATCAGTGTCACCAGCATCTCCTTCATGACTGACTTAATGTCACTGAGAGCGTGGAAATACAAATGGATATATTTTGACCTGTTTTTTTATTGGTTGTTTCAACGAATATTTTAAGTATTATTTAAAAATGGGTTTTTAGAGACAGGAGTATGGTTTCTTCTTAAGCATGGTGCAACTGGTGGCGGACATCAAAGGACAGGCGAGATGTGGTAATTAATGCACTAATTAACTAACATCACTTCATTAACTTTTATACTACTATGTTTAGATGGCTCATTGCAATACGGAAATTGCTGAATGTTTGCAAGGATGTAGTGATGTTCTACGGATGTAAAGAGGCTTTCCTGTTTGGTGCATGATGTCCTGTGACTGGAGACCCAGATATCTGTTTTAGGATTTGTTTTGAGCAGATGGGTAAAACTTCAGTGAAAGTGCAATATCAAGTTTACAAATACTGTGTGTACATGCATAAGCGCAATATTTACATAGGGCACACACATAGCAGATAAACGTGGAGTTCTGCACTAAATTTTGAAACTGTCTGCTTCCCATACTCAAGAATTCGAATGAAGCAAGTGCACCTTTATTACAGGCAGCAGGTGACAGCATTTTGTTAGCCAGCAGCTGTGCTCTGCAGATTGTTGAAAGCCTGTCATAGTCAGCAATCAAGACATATTTCTGGCTGCTACACTTTTATGCAGTGGGCCATATGCTGTGGAGATGTATATGGCCCTTTGCTTTCCTTTAGAACTGGACCACCTGCACTACGGGTTGATTTTTCACCACCTCGGGAATGTTACTTAAGTTTGACGCATCCAACTCTTTCCCTGCAGGTGGACTGCCCTCGGAACTTGGCGAAGTCGGTCACTGTGGAGTAAACTCTGCAAGAGTCGCTTGCTTGCTGCCAGGCTTTTGATGCATGAAAGTTTTTGAGTAATTGAAATCGTATCATGCATATGACTATCCTGTTTGTACACATCTGCTGTCAATGAAGCTTGGCGTATACTTTGATACTATGATACCAGCAAGCCTGCGGGCTTATTGTACGAATAAGGCACTGCAAGTAACAGCTGTGATTATGTATTTTAGAATGAAGCCCCGGTGAGTCTGTTCTGGACTTTTATAGTTGTGGACATTTTTGTGATGCAGAAGAAAGTATTTTTCATATTTTATCTTTCCAGTCTCTTCTTTGTCGCTATGTCTTAAATCTAGCTTTTATATTGCTAGGCATTCAAAATTCTTGCTTTTTACTGTTGTTACACATACAAGAACACAATGTAATCTAGATGTTCTTTTTTTTTTGCTTGTTCTTGTATATATGTCAATTTGAGTGCAGTCATGCATTTGTTTTAGCCAGTGATTTGGAGGATGCATGTTGCATGTCATTCATGTTAGATAAGCTGTACATGAATCTCTTTACACTTGTTTTAATAAAAGCTTTTCACCTATGCCTGTGCAGTGAGTTTGTTGCTGAGAGCTGGTTCATGTTGAAGGCCAGGCATAACTCAGCTTCACAGAATACCTTCTAGAAGGGATGTGTTTAACTTGCATTAAAAAGAAATTGTGTGCCATCAAAAAAAAGTCTGTTGAAACCTTCTATGCAGAATTCATAAACCCCTTCCATGCCATGGACGAACTGGGTTCATACACGCGTTTGTGGTAAACACTGCCAAGGATGAGTTCAGCTCGTCGAAGGTACTTTTCATTTTCTAGCAATTTCATGAACGAGCTGATTCGTCTTGGGGCTTTTTTATGCTTCTGGTAGATGGCAGCACACAATCTGTGAAGCAGTGCAAACAGGTGCCAGTTTATTCTAGTGTAGGAAGTAAAACATGTTGGCATCTGGCGTCCTTAAAAATAATTTGGCCATTTTTGGTCAGAATTTGGAATAACGTGGCACGGAAGGGGTAATAAATGCAGACTTAGCTGACTGGAAAATGAATGATTCTGTTCCCCACGTACAGTGACTGATTATGATGGGGAGCAGAATGCAAAAATGTCTGTGCACCAAGATTTTGTAGTGCAGGTAGTTGGAATTATGCTGGAGCCTTCTAATCAACACAGTATCTCATAGCATGCATGTAGTCATGGAGCATAAAAAGTATTGCTCAATAAATTGGCAGATCACTTGTTTGTCTGAAAACATTTACATCACCATGATAGAAAGTTGCTTGTATGATAAGTGTAATAGTGATTGCTTGTGAAAATTTTACAGCATTTCAGTTGCTTCCATGACTATTTTTCACCTTGCTGCTGCTGTTGTGGCCTCAACACATGGTGGACATTGACTAGGTGATTGGCCTTGTCATTGTATGTGTGTGCACACAAACACAGAAAGAAGGGGGAAAAGCATTAGGTCATACAATAAGGAAGAAATTAGATACTGTAGCACAAAGAAAAGCACAACATAATTGGCACCCTTAGCAGTGCAACCTTCCCAACACATTAATGAAGTTATGGTGAGCAGATGAAATGATCCTGTGGCTGGCACTCAACTGAAATGCACTGAACTACAGGAGTTTTGAGGTTGATAAAGTTTCACTTTGCTGTGTTGATGTAAATTTGAGAAGCATTCATGCAGAGGGGAGAGCAGCGGCTGCAAGAAAGCCGAAATAATAAATTTTCTTTGATTTGTTGGGGGGGGGGGGGGGGGAGAAAATGTATTAGTAACTGACAAACCAGACTGGAGTTCGTTAAAATTTTTACCTTTGTCAATCACAAGCATGCCAAGGTCGCCTCACATTGTTGTGAAAGGCATTTGCCCGTGTTCTTGAAAATAGTAAGCGCTAAAAATCAACGGTGGAAAGCGGGGACAGTGGTGTGGTACACTTTTGAAATAAAAGCTGTTGATGAAGTTGTGGAGACGAGATGGAATGGTCCTGTGGAATGGTGCCTGGAACAAAACGAAGGAAGAACATTTAAAACTACCATTGAGGAACAACAATGCAAGAAAACCAGTGGACTCATTTAAGATAATTTTAGTTTCCAAGGGCCTACACAGAGCAGACTTAAGGGGAGATGTTGTGCAGAGATCAACTCTTGTTGGAAATAAAGCTAGCCGGATGAAATATAAGCAGAATATAGAGATTTTAATCTCCTGTTTTTGAATGTGTCTTTAGTTTCTCATTATCTTATCTGGTTATTTTACTGTTACACCTGGAAGTGCATATTGTATAGTTTCTTGTGCAGGGTTTGGGCTCTCTACCAGGCATAGGAGAGTGTATTGCTCCTTATAGACAACAGAATGCAAATATAAAAAGTTATTTCTTTCATCTTTATTATTTACAGATTAAGAAAATTAATAATCTTAACTATCAGTATTGAGAACATTGATGAGTGGTTTTCTAAAAGTGTGCATGACATAAATTGCAGCAAGTTACAATAAAACCTAGACATCTGCATTCTATGCATCCTTATACATGCGCATGCAAAATTTGGCTAAGATTCAGTCACATTAAGTGTAAGATGTTTTGTGCACAAGCACTGAAAACAGCCTAAAATTGGAAAGAGAAATGAAATTGAACGTTACTAAACATGCTTATCACTATTGCAGATGATCAATTTCTATGAAATTTGCCACTCTATTTTCACAGTCTTCTGGTTGGAGCCTTGACACATGAAACTAGAATTATTGTGAAAGCGTAATTTTGCAACTAAAATCTAAAAAAAAAATGAAAAAAAAAATGTCGGAGTACATGTATTACCTAAGGTTCTTCAAGATTGAATTTCCTGATGGCCCAGACAATTGCCAAAACTCCGCAAGAAAAATATTTTGGTATTATGATCAAGCAGAGTGAAAAGCAATAGGCCAGTTGAGTAGAAAAATACCCCAACTACTGCCTTCTCCAAACTTTCAGCTGTGCCCTTGGCCACAACGAAGTGATAAGGAAATTGAAGAAGGTTATCTTGAAGGATAATATCAAGAATACACAAATTCAGACACTTTGCGTGCTTTGGGAATTTGTCGTCAAAAGTTGAGTCGGTGTGTTGAATTTAAACTCGAAGAAACTAAATCCCGCATGCTGACTTTGGAAGTTTTAAGAGCAGTGGCTGAATAAAAACAACCTGGGACAACCAGTAGCAATGGTAATCTGAACAAAAAATCTGGAGTAGAGATGACAACATACTTCAGGAACGCACTTCAGGAAATCAGTGGTGCAAGAAAGATGCAGACAAAGAATACATATGACTGGGCGGGCGCCAACTTTTAAATGAGTTTATTCAGAAGAAGAATTCACTTTTTATGTATACTCAAAAGCATTAGGTCATTAGAGCATTAGGTCAGTAGGAGTACTATTAAGTACTCAAAAATATAATTGATTACATGTAATTTATTATGTACAAGTCTGGGTGAAATGAACCCCAGTTTCCGGCCCAGTTGCATGATTTCGGTGAACATGCTCGCTGCAAAAACAATAACCAAGCACGAATGCGAAATTGTGAACAGCGCGTGTTAGGCCAAAGACATGCGCAGAGATTTGTCTAGATGTACTTGTTCTGAATAAACTCAATTGGAAATTGGCACCCATCTTGTTGTATGTGTTCTTTGCCCACTTCTTTTTTCTGCCGCTAGTTTCCTGAACAATGGATCACCAGCTATCTAAACCAAGATTCTACTTGAGATGAAAACAGTTTGAAAGCAGGATATAGCTGAACCATAGAACTTTAAAGGGCCTGTACAGGGACCAGCTCGCACCAGGAATCAAGCGGAAGAGCTCGAGCCTCCAGGCAAAGCCAGGGGCTCCGGAACTGGGTGGGAAGTGGGTGCAAGCGCTCCTACAGGTTCTATTGCAGGGTGCACTGCCCCAAGCCCTGAGGTCTGAACCTGCTCTGATATAGTAACTTAAGCTTTGGTGTCACAATAACAAAAAAAATTGTGTAGGTGAAATATGACTTGCACATATTAGAGAAAAAAAATGTAACTGATTACTATTACAATTCATTCAAAAATGTAGTTGAGCAATTACTAAAACGTAAGCAATTACTTTTATGTTACTTTCCTATCAACATTTATTACATTGCACAAATGCACTAAATAGAACAAGTTGGACTGGCTCTTTCATTGCATCCTCTGCAGCCCTTCAGCAATTGCTTTTCCAAAATCTTGCGACGATATTCCCTTGTTTCCTTGTGAAGACACCAGCAACACAGAAAACTTGCTCGATGTGCACACTGGGGAAAGGGCCGTGTTGTTACATACGAAAACTCTTTACACAAGACTGGTTATTCAATGCTGTGATGCTTGCATCAGGGGCCTCTATGAAACGCAGCAGTTCATTATTGCTGGGGCTCAAAGAAGGTGCTCCCGATAGGGCCAATGAAAAGCTGAAAAAACGTCCGAAGGTGACTTCCTGGCATCAGCATCTGCAGTGGCCATCGCTATCTGACGATAGCAGCGTCAGTTCAAATTGTTGGCCAACATCTGGTAGAGCGTTAAGCAGAGGAAATGAATTCTGATCACCCTGGTTTGCCTTTCTGTACATGCACATCTGAGAGGCTACTACTGTGTGGCACGACAGTGGACTTTTTACTGTAGTTCTTGCCAAATTCAAGTGCTCAAAATTGCATCACCTATTACAGCTTATGTCCAAACAGCAAATGGTTACATGTAATTGGTGATTGAAAAAAAGTAATTGAATTACTGTGAGCATTACCGAGTAAAAAAATGTAATCGATCAATTACAAATTAAGTACTCAAAAATGTAATTAATTACATGTAATTTATTATGTACAAGTCTGGGTGAAATGAACCCCAGTTTCCGGCCCAACACTCAAAATAGCACATGGGTAAAGTGCACTATTAGCCAGAAACACTGCAGACATAGACAAAGATGTAGTGCTTGCCTTTCCAGTAGGAAAAGAGGTTGCAGCTTGCAAGCTGCACATCTGAAAAAAAAAAAATAAATAAATAAGAGCACAGCCAAATCAAGAATACTAGCATGAACATAAAGTTTTTTGCATTCCAGTATTTTTGTTACTCAGCCAGCACAACAATCTCATTTTCCAAACATTAGCCTCAATCTGCACCAGCCAATTTGGGCCACCATCATTGATTATCCTCAAATTCTCCAATAGTGTGATTGAGGAATCAGCTCCTGCAGGTTTAAAAGATAAATAACTGGATTTTAAAATGGGAAGAAAGTAGCAGCACTAACTTTGAGATAAAAAATACAGCCTACGATCAGGCAAAGGCTCCAGCTCAGACATGGTACGAGTAAATTTAAGTCTAATTCAAAGTATTGAGGTCTCTGACAAGGACAAAAATGTATCATCAGCATAGCCATACAACTGACCATACTATAATGAATTGGGAAAGAAGATTAGCAAAGAAAGAACTGATCCCTCTGGCACTCCCATAGTCTGCTTATACGGTGTTCAAAATTAAGCTTTACGGAATTTTTAAATACCGCCTCTGGCAGGTAGCATAATTCTTATCATTGAGCTGGGTTATTCGGTGAGGTGTACATCGGTAGCAGGAGAAATCGAAACACATTTTCAACTAATTAACAAAATTGACTAATTAACTTCTTAAGTTAATTACTTTACAACACATATATTACAATTTACGAATTGCAGCTGGTGAGCTTGTCAGGCGCATCCACTTGGAATGAACTCCGAGAGCTATAAAACCACAAGGTATGTAAATACCTAGTAAACCCCCCCCCCCCTCTTTTTCTTTTTTTTTTTTTTTTTTTTTTTCCTTCTGGGCTTGAAAAAAATGTACTACGTACATTCGCGATCAAAAGTTTGGGGAACGGCACCAGCAATAAGTTCAAATATATTCAAGCGCAGCTCTGCGGCCTGGAATTGGTTTAATACATTGTTTGGCCTAAAACGCGCGCATACGCCCAGGCTGCTAAACAAAAATTTTAAATCGCGGCACCTTTGGCCCCCCAAACTTTTGATCGCGACTGTACATTCCGAGATTCGTATAAAACTTGTTTTCTTAACAGGTCTAAGATTGGGGTTAGTTGGTAGCGATAAAAAATAGGACGCAACCCAAGCGCAATATTAAGTAGTCATATACTATTTTCTTGCTGACGACGGAGCGGACGAGGTGCGTTTTATTTAACTTTATGACCCTCCGCGGACGGTTGCAAAAGTAGAAAAAAACTTTCACATTCAAGAGACCAACTGCAAGCGTGCAACACTAGGTTTGTTAAATGATAAATCTTCCCTACAATGCCGACTAGCCTAAAACCCCTATATATAAAAAGTAGCGCCATTCTTAGATCTTGCCGCCACCGCGCTCACCCCGGCGTTTCCTCCTTGCCGCCTCCTGTCGCCCCAGCCACCTCCGCTCCCCCATTGGCCTTGGCGCTGAGCCGTGCTCCCTCAAGGGCTGCAGAAGATAGCGCCAACCTTTCCCTTTCACTCAAGAACCACTTATCATCCCATTGGCCAATCTGTGTCACGTGGAAGCACGCGTTGCGCTTTTGTATATTTTTTTCTTTCCAGCGCGCTCCGACTGCCATTCTCGGGCCTTGCGAAGAAAGTGCTGTACGCCCAAACGGATCAAACGTGTCAGGGACAAGAACTTCGTTGTGATGGCATGCTGCTGCACCTTAAGTTGCCGCAACCGACAAGGCGAGGGCAAAAAGCTTTTTTTTGTTTTTCATCAGGCGTGCGCAAACGCTTGCTGCACACTACGATATTTGCGCCGTCTCGCATCGTCGCGTTGCTACTTCCAAAACGGCATTATTAAGACCAGTTACTGACTGACGAAGCAAAATCGCGCCTCAAAAACTTCTCCGCAGGGCGCGATTTAAGTTTTCCTCGGATTTCCTCTGGTAGCGCGTTAGCTGTCGTCTGCCACGGCAGGCCCGACACAGGCGGCGCCACTGTCGATATCGCGCCTCGATCGCGCTGCCCAGTTAGCCCAGTTAGTCCAGTTAGTGACCCTCCGCGGACGGTTGCAAAAGTAGAAAAAAAAACTTTCACATTCAGGACACCCAACTGCAAGCGTGCAACTCACATATACCTTGCAAGTCTTCCTGCCCCCCCTTACACCCCATAGAGTTTCTAAATAAAGATAGTAATATGAAACCCTATGTTACGTCCCCCCATCTCTTTGGCTTTAACGAAAACGCTAGCACATGACGCAAAACCAAAACTGAAACTGCCTGGCTAGTTCTTCCCCCCCCCCCCCCCACTTAGAAAAAATAATGAGCAAAAAAATTTGTAATGCCTATTATAGCCTCTAAAATTTTAAAAATGTCATTGTTTTAAGGTTCCTAATGTTTTGTTCTTGATCACAATACCCTTGCATTTGCAGTCGATCCAATCCAGCGTTGTATTGGTGATCGGCTGCATTAGTTTAGTGTCATTATTCCATGAGTGCACCGTGATTTACGGCGACGATGGCTTTGGATCAACGTAGTTAACGTAAAATAAATATCGCGTTCGGGGAATCGCTTTCATAATGCTTCTACAAAGTGTAAACTTTAGCAGCGAACCTATAATGAGCAAACAGCGTTAGATACGTAGATCTGATCGGCATGGCTGTCAAGGAGGTCACAGAAACCCAATCAAGTAAGTTTATTGTGTTGCTTATTTATGCTGATGCTAGTTTAGTAAATTGTTATTTTTAACTCTATGAACGTAGCGTTAGCCTGTTGCTCTCTTTTGCGCACGAAACAATGTAACGTGGTGTTATCTTTAAGGTGCGATAATTCTTATCCGACGGTAAGTGGGCGTTTTAGCGTTTGTTTTGATCGTGCTGTTTCCTCCACAGCTTACTTCGTTTATAAGTATCAACTCTGAGCGTTTGGTGCCTGTAATTGCTATAAACGCGCCTGCTTTACCTTTTCATTTAAAATGCGATAATTGCTTCAGCGTTTCATAAATCCTCCCCGATGTGAGACGCTCACTCCGTTTCATTTCACTGTCCAGTCCTTCAGTGTTTGTTTTTTTTTTTCGTTGTAAAACAGTCGGAAGGAAAAGGGACTGCTTTGGTCATATGTATGCCGGATAGTATGAACGAACGAATTTTATTATATGAAGGCGATGAGTAGGTGTGCCCCCTCTGCAAGGCAAGGAGTCATGTCAAATGATTCCTGTTTATGTAAATAGTTTCGTCCATGGCAGGCCTTACCTGCTAGGTGTAAAATATTTCTAGTGTTTATTGGGGTGGACGTAACAGTGTTAAAGCAGTAAAAAAATGAAGCTCACAAGTTGAAACATGGGCTTCAACAACTCTGCGAAATGTTGCATGACCCATATGTACGATATAGTTTTGGTTGATTTGCTTTCCCCGAACTTTCCAGACAGAAAATTTAATGCTAAACAAATTAATTGCAGCTTTCTCTTTTCATTTATATTATTTTGAAAATATAGTTCATACTTTCGTTGGCTTTCTTCAGCCAAGAAGCTTTGATGTCTGCTCAAGAAGTTAACTAGCCTTATTCCTCAAACCTTAACTCAAAGCTTGATGTACATTACATATTAAAGCCTGCATAAATTGAACTGCAAGACACATAAAGGCCCACTTGGTATGTTTGAAGCTTGGTATATTTGTTAGTTCATTGTTAACATTTGTTAATTCATTGCCTGTCTTGAAACAAGCAAAAAAAAAAAAAAAAAAACAGTTTAATAAATTGTGCAAGCTTCTGTTGCTTTATCTCTACCAAAAGGGCCTCCTTGCTTATATATAACTTTAGGTCCACGTTACGCCATGCAGCAATCCATGTGGGGAAAAAAAATTTATATATATATATATATATATGAACGAGACAAAAGGGGGACCGAGGAGCCGATTTTATTACTCATTCTCTTAAGAAGCCAACGAACACCGACACCAAGGACAACATAGGAGAAATTACTTGTACTTTCTAAGTGAATTAAAGAAATGCATAATGAAAATGGGTGAAAAAACAACTTGCCACAGCTGGGGAATGATCCCGTGTCTTCACATTACGCGTGCGATGCTCTTACCAATTGAGCTACCGCGGCGCCGTTTTCCCATCCACTTTCGGGGTTATTTATGTTTTACTACTAGAACTAACCCAGGGAGTCCTTAGCTATATATATAGTCATATCATTAGAAGCCAGCAATGACACCAAGAACAGCATAGGGGAAATTATCTGCGGTTCTTAATTGAATTAAAGAAATGATAAATGGAAATCAAAGTGGATGAAAAAACAACTAGCTGCAGGTGGGATACCAACCCACGTCTTCGCATTACGCGTGTGATGCTCTTACCAGTTGAGCTACTGCGGCGCTGGTTACCCATCCACTTTCTGGAGTTCATCTACTAGAACTAACCCTGGAAGTGTTAGCAGTTGGGAGTGTTTTTTCAGCCACTTTCATTTCCATTTATTTATCAATTTTGTTAATTCAATTAAGAAGCACAGATAACTTATCCTACGCTGTCCTTGGTGTCATTATTTGCTGGCTTCTTATATGACTAATAGAAATGGGGCCCCGTGGTTTCCTTCCCTCTTATTCATTATATATATATATATATATATATATATGGTTGTTTCATTTTAGCTGCACCAAATTTTTGAAAATTGCCTGTGACAGATAGCACAATTATAATCCTTGTTCTAAGCTACTCGATGAGGCTGCCATTACTTCCATGAGAAATCAAAACACCTAATTGAAAAATTAACATAATTATGCTAATTAACTTTCTCATTAATTATTTTGCGGCACATCTTTCAATCTACGAATTATAGCCCCAAGTTCGCAAAGCGTATCCACTTGCAACGAATTCTCAGGACTGAACCAGTTTCGAGATATTAATTTTCAAAGTGTCCGACGAAATGCATGGGCGTTCCAGTTAACTTAGTGCTTCAATGCATAAAACAGTGTTTTCCTCAAAAAGTTAACTGGAATGCCCATGCATTTCGTCGGACACTTTGAAAATCAATATCTCGAAACTGGTTCAGTCCTGAGAATTTGTTCCAAGTGTATCGCCTTGCGAACTCAGCGGCTATAATTCGTAGATTGAAAGATGTGCATTAAAATAAATAATTAAAAAGTTAATTAGCGTAATTATGTTAATTATTCAATTAGGCATTTCGATTTCTCGCGGAAGTAATGGCCACCTCATCGAGTAGTTTAGATCAAGGATTATAATTGTGCTATCTGCCACAGGCAATTTTTTGAAATTTGGTTCAGCTAAAATGAAACACCCTGTATAAAGCAATGTGTTTTATCTCTTCATACCTTTCTGGTTCTTGCTCTCATGTGTGATGGTGGGAAGCACATAAAACTGTATTTCCAAATAGAGCAATATGAATGAGGCATTTTGAACACACAGGTCTCCTGTAACCTGCCTCTTTACCCTTATTCTTCGCCCAAACTTCGTTAAATGGATTTATATATCTTGAGTTCACTGCTTTGAGGTTTTCAACACATTAGGCCCTGTAAATATGTTAAAGGGTATTGAAAGAACTTTGTTAAATTGAGGTTTTACTTTACTATCATGCAGCTTTGCAAGAAACAGGGCACGCTTACTCATAGATATAGATTTCGGGGCCTCTTCATGAGCAAGTAGCGAGTGCTCTCTAGGTCATGAAATTATGTTGGAGACAGCACAGAAGACATCTCATTTTGGATAAATGTGTTGCTTAGGTGTTAAAGGGGCCCTGAACCACCTCTAAGGCTTGGTGAAATAACATGGCCCGCGTGTAGCATACACTACTGTGAACATCTCAGCCAAATTTTGCAGTTGTACGCGGTGCGTGGAGCTTGCAGTCGGAGCGCGAAGTCACCTTTCTCTTAGACACTCTCGTTTCAACTTGTTTCAACAGAAGCCATGATCCTCACTTTTTTCGGTGTGCTTTATTTCGTAATAAAGCACATTCCAATGCACAGCTTAATAAAGCACATTCCAATATGGAGCTGCTATTAGTCGCTGCAGTCAGCTACACTGCGGCCGCCGCGGGGTGCCACCACGAGTTCACTGGCTAAGCGCACTGTGGCTCGCTGAGGACAACCGCGTTTGGCTTACGTTTAGCGCATCGTAGGCACCAAAATCGGAAGTCGTGGCATCTTCGTTAACATCCAAAATCAAATTTTAACTGCGCGCCACGGTGACATTTCGAAGGCGGAGCATTGTGGCCATGCCTGACTTCGCCGTAGCCTTCGCAGTGCAAGGCATTGAAGAAGGAAGGGGGAGCGTAGCGGAGGCAGTGTTTGATTGCCAATGACTCCGCTTCTGCTGAACACATTGAAGTACTTTTTGTGGCAAAGTATTCCTGAAATAGCCTATTTTCTCTTTAAATGTATTTCTCCACTTCGATAGAAAGTGGTTCACGGCCCCTTTAAAGTATGCTTCTAGTTGCTCCAGGTATATGAATGTTGCTTGCTAAAGGGGTGTCCTTTGAGTACCCTTTTACGAAATAATCCATGCCTTTGAATTGTGCAGCCATAAGTTCAGACCATGTACTTTATAAGACTGGCACTGTGCTAAGCAATTCTCCAGGTATTCTATTATTGACACTGCTTCAAAGGAGCACTTCTTGTTCTTTACGCAAACAGAATGGGATGGCCCATTGTTGAAAGGAGAGGGGAAGCGGCAACCCATCATCTTGCAGCAAAGTGTCACCATGCTGGCGTACATGGACAAGGAGAATCGATCTGTGGCACAGCAAGGTACACAGCAGCAGAGTGGCTCGTTCCTAGACTCGTTTGTCCCTGGCCACTCCAGGGACCTGCCCATCCTGATTGGAGCTGCTATGGGTGAGCCTTCTATTGTTTCCTTTCTTTTTCTTTGAAAACTACATATTGTAGTGTGGGGTACATGTACACAAAATCTAAGGCCTACTGACATCTCCACAGCAAATCTGTATTCATTTAAGTGCAGCAAGCACAGTAGGTTATTGACAGCACCATATTGCTGATGTATATAGGCTGTTTACTAAACTGACTACTTCCTGCTCACTCTGGCCTCATTTAACTGCTAAGATTATTAACATGAATATTATCTCTAAATAATGACTAGTGGCTTGCTAGCTGAGATTTATTTTTGGTAATTTTAACAAGTCATAATAGTGGTTGCAATGTACTCGCTGGCTTTCAAGAAGTGATTCTCATCTAACACATTGCATTACTGAAGTATCCAGTTGAGGATTTTTTAAAATTTATAAATGGGGTAGCTGGTGACACCCTTAATGGCATGTGGCATTTGTTGATAAGCAGCCACACCAGTAACATTTATTCTGTGTTGCTTTTGGTTTGTATATTATGCACTGTAGGAATAGTAACTTACGTAATTAAAAAAAGTATGCATAATAGTAAGTGACAAGTTTACTCGGCAGAAGCATACAGCTACTTCTGGATTAGCATGGAAGTCATTGTATACCTCAAAGAATACTGGCCTTCTTAGTGTTGGAAGTATATTGATTCACCCCTAGTAACAAGATATGATGACGTTAATGAAAAATTGTTTAATACTTCCAGTGAAAATGCAAAAAAAAAAAAAAAAACGAATGCAAACTGCTTCTATATACACGGTGTCCCAGCTATCATGCAGCACGATTTAAATAAAGAGGAACGGCGTTGCGCGAAGCAAGCCTAGTGCGTATTGTTTCCAGTACAGTGGAGTAGCCGCCAGTAATTTTTTCGTTACTGAGCTTTAATTAGCTAATTGTAATGAATTATCTAAATGGAGAAGTACTGTCCTAATTGTCAAAGTGTCAATGAGAAAATTGTAGAGCAGCATGAAAAACTCCGAATACAGGTTTCTGTTGCTTAATACGTGCTACATAAATGTGTTTTTCCGAGCGTGAAAGAAGCCCAGCGAATACACGCAGAATTACCGCAGAGGCACTTTGCGTGTATTCGCAAGGCTTCTTTCATGCTCGGAAAAACACGCACATATTGAGCAACAGAAAGCTGTATCGGGAGTTTTTCATGTTGCTCTACAATCTTCTCATTAACACTTTGATAATTAGAACAGTACTTCTAGAGTTAGATAATTAATTGCAATTAGCTAATTAAATCTCAGTAACGAAAAAAATACTGGCGGCTACTCCACTGCATTGGAAACAATACGCACTAGGTTTGCTTCGCGTAATGCCGTTCCTCTTTTTTTAAATCGTGCTGCATGATAGCTGGGACACCCTGTATATTAGTGCATTGGGTGCTGATTTTTTTGAAATGGATTGTTCTGTATGAATGCTAAGAGTGCTTCCAGAAAGTTTTATTTACTGTGTCACAGACAGCAGTGCAGCCTTTTTTTAAATCTACTTTTGCTCTCATGAACAGGTGAAAACTGCGAAGATGGGTAAGGAATTTATGTTCACTGAATCCAGGTAATGTAGTCAGTGTGTTGTAGGCATTAAGTTTTTTTTTTTTTTTGTGCTGGCCTGTTTGATGACAGGTGCTGTGGGACTCATTGTGATCATCCTGGCTGTAGTGGTGGTCTGGCACTGCTGTTCAAGAAAAACCAGTAACGATAAAGCCTATGGTAAGTGTGTGAAAATGCAATGCACTTGTGGAGAGCTGTAAACTGAATGTTCTTTTGCTTGATGTTGAGTTCCACATTTATAACACATTTCTGCTTGCTCTAAAAGCTGTGAAAGTAAGCTCTGGAAACATGAAGGGGATTTTTTTTTTTTTTTGAACAAAAAGCATTGCTGCCTCAACCAGGAGTGATGCTTTGTAATGCTTATGCTCTAAAGGCTAGGTTAGTACATATTCATGGTTATTAAGACCTACGAATGTTGACAAAAGGACAGCCACCACCATAGCTCAATTGGTAGCTCATGTGCTCGCATAGCAGTGTGTGTGACATCTGCATGTTACGAGTCCTGCTGTTGACCTTCTACAATCGGCTTGCATGAATTCACACTCCCATAAACCAAAATTTTGGTTTGAATTATGCACTATTGAATTAATATGCTCTAGAACAAAATTGCAGTATACCCCCGTTAACTCAGGAGATATAAAAACCGGATAA
Organism: Dermacentor silvarum; assembly: GCF_013339745.2. Taxonomy (NCBI): domain Eukaryota; kingdom Metazoa; phylum Arthropoda; class Arachnida; order Ixodida; family Ixodidae; genus Dermacentor; species Dermacentor silvarum. Next base: position 227,301,565 of record NC_051154.1, on the reverse strand, counting down.
AATTTCGAGACAAGCGATATCACGAAAATTGGAAGCCTCTGGCCAAGCATAGGGCACATGGAGCCTTTCCAAAATACCGCTAGTAATATTTTCGGTCACTGTCACAAATATCGCCATCGGAGAAATCGACATCTACGGTGTTACTGGCATGGTGCCAAGACCGCATGATTGACACATAGTCAAGACGATTAATCCTCATGCAATATTTGAAGCCAGTCATCCATGCGTACGCTTTTTCAGGTACCCAAAAAGCTGACGCTGCTACTTTCTGCATTGTAATGAATTCCGAGCAGTTTAACTTCGAAAACCGAAACTACAGAAGAGCGCAGTTGTCACGCCGTTAGCAGATGCCCACGAGTGACGCGGCACTTACGCCTCACCATCGCGGGAGCATGAAGCGAGCATCCTTATCAAACCACGATCTTGCTGAAACTGTGGGCTCGCATGCTGGCTTCTTTTGGACACAGTGCATGGACTGATCGAGCCTGCTCGAAAGTGCCGATCATTTTCTGTCATTTTGCCCAAGATGACGATTACTAAGCTGTGACCACATTGATTGTCACTGATACTGTCCTAAATGAGAGGGCAAAAAAAGAAAGCCTGCAGATAGAAAGATGGAGGAAAGATAAGTGGGGGAGCGTGGCGTCTGGCTCAGCTAGCAAGCTGCCGCCGGGTAAAAAGCAAGGGCAAGCGACACTGCCCCGTTGTCTTTTCCCTGGTATTTTTGACGTCAAGATTTTGATATATCCAGAGTCTGGCGCAAAAACTTTTAGAGATATGAGGTGAAAAAAACATGGGTTGGTAACCACGGCCGGAAAAAAATTTCGGCTTAAGCGATATTTAGAGATATCAGAGTTAATGAGGGTTTACTGTATATGTGATTATATATACAGTAATGTACAGGTAAAGCAATTTTGTGGCTCCCTCTGTGAAACCTGAAAGGGGCCCTGAAACATTTTTTGAACATAGCAAGAAAACATTGCCAATCTGTAGAAGAGGGAGCTGTGGGGAACGTGTGACTCAAATATTATTGCACTGCATGCAGCAGGGAACTTACAATCTCGTGTCAAAAGCTGTGAAAAATTGCTTGCTCTCACTTTCGCAATGTTGTCATCGCAAGCAGCAAAACCCACCAACAGCTATTGGCTGATGTCGTGATTGCGAGAACATTATCGGTTATACAATTATTGCTCATTTGAGTTAATTAAAATGAAAAATATTAATGTTTGCTATCTCAGAAAGAGAGAAAAAGCATTTCATCTTTGCATTGCTGGTCTACACAAGACAGTTGTGCGTAGCTGTGGGCCTCCAAGATAGCAGTGGCGTGCTGCGTAGAGTAGATGCTGCAGTTGCCACAGGGTGCCGCGATGATCCCTCTCGCCGGTGAGACGCTCAGCTTTTGGTGTAAGCCTTGCCCTCTTGCCATCTCCCCTGTGTAGCGTCCAGTGCACTAGTGGAAATGGAAGGAGACAGAAAGCCACTCATAGGTGTGATAACTACACCTAACTTCGCTTATACTTGAAGGGATTTGAAACATTTCTGCAGCAGGAGATTCGTGAGGCAACAGTCCTTTAATAGTGTGGCCCTCTTTTGATTAGTTGAAAAAGTGTTTCAGGGCCCTTTTAAATGAAATCAAGCACATACTAAAGTTATTGGATATTCTGTGAAAGAGGAGGGACTAGAGGAAGCTCTCCTTGCACGCACATCAGAGTTGCAGATTATGATTAGGTCATTGATGCCCCCTGTAATATTGCTTCTATCGCAGATTATTGCTTGCTTAGACAATCTTTGCTCGCATTTTTACATTGCAATTGATGTACCACATAACTATGTCTTTCTTTTGTACTGTTATTACGTGCTTTTTTCTTCTTTTGCTTTGATTTGTTTGTTGCTCTATGACAATTTGATTTTTTTTTCTATTTTTCTTTTGATAGATTTTTTGTGTGAATCATTTACTCTCACTTATATTTGTATTGTATAACTTGCCATATTTTTGCCATTGTAATTCAATTATTTGTAACCCACTCCCCTCTATATTGCTGGTGCATTTGAGGGTGTATGGAATAAATTTGTGCTCATCGTACTTAGAGGCTTGGTGGTAGTTTTTGCTTTATACAAGTTTTTTTTTTTTCTCTTTTTTTTTCATGTTTTTTTTCCGGGTAGGTCCAGCGAACTACGATCACGTGGGGCAAATGGCTTGGATTTCGTCATCATTATTATATGTGGGCTATGCCTGCCTTATAGCTGTCTTATAATGATATGTTAAGAAGTGAACCAAAGTGAAAAATGACAATGACAGAAAAGAGTGACACAACGCCTTTTCCTGTTCTTGTCATTTTTTCGCTTTGGTTCGCATCTTAACATCATCATAAGTATGAACCAACTAGCCCAGCAACAAGTAGTGATACGTTATAACTGTCTGCAGTTTCTGATGACATATAACTACCTGGGAATCCAGAAATTTTGAATTAATAAACATAATCAAAATGTTTGCTTGAATTAGGCAGCTTCAATATGCATTGGAAAAACATGCCAGCCTGACCTAAATTTTAAGATTTGCTTGAGTTAACCAGAATTTTGAATTATATCTAAGTTTGATAGGGGTGTGTGAATATTCGAAAGTTTCGAATAATGAATCGAATAGTCATTATTTGTAAATGCGAATACTTTTGTAATACTTTTCGAATATTTCAAAACGTCAGCTACACCTAGTTAAACATAAAATTGGAGCAAAAGTACAGTAAACTTTTACCCCCACGGACATAGTATAGACATGAAACATGAGAACCTGCGTAGTACAGCACGCTACGTCGCTTAGGCAGCCGTACTTTGTTTGCTCATAATGCTCTATTTGTGCTTTTAATAAACAATGTTTCATAACGTACTATGCAATGACAGAAACTTGCTAACTTTAAGAATACTAGGATGTGAATGCCGTTTTATATTAATTGTGATAACGGCTGTTCATTATTTGAAATTATTTGAAAACTATTTGGTATTCAGTTCGATTCAATTCGCTTCTGGCATTATTCAATTCGGTCTCAAAAATCATTATTCGCACACCCCTAAAGTTTGAGTATTGGGAGTCAACTAAATATTAATTTTTTCTGGAACCTAAGATATAATGCAAGAAATGGATGCTCCTAATTTCCCGTGTTAGTCATGTCTTTTGTGAACACGTGCCTTTCTAGTGAAATCTTACTGCTGTTTCACATGAACTGATATGTAATAATTGAGTTTCTCTTTCTTCGCCACTACGTTAAATCATTGCTCCTTTTTCCCTTGTTTCAGTTGTGGAGAACCTGAGTCGCAGCAGCAGTGTATCAAGACCACCACCCGCAAGTATGGTGCAGAGGTGAATACTGCTTGTAAATCAGTGAATAATGGATGCTCGTATGGTAGTAAACTGCATTGTATTTTTCTGATACCCTTGTCATATGGGCAAATTTAGTTGCACTTCGAGCGAGTGCACTGCGCCTTGCTAAGTGTCACTTTGGTCGCATGATGCTAGAGGGCAAAACGAAGCGTCCTTCGGGATTGATGACAATGACTATGAAGCCAGGGTGTTCTCAGGGCTTATACAGGGTGTTCTTTTAGACCATACAGAATTTTTCCAAATCGCCTGTGGCAGATAGCGTAACTGTAGTCCTTGAGCTGGATTACTTGAAGCGGCAGGCATTATACTCACACGAGAAATTGAAATGCATAATTGACTAAATAACAAAAAAGGAAAGCAGTTTTGGGCTTAGTTGGCATGTCATCATTACTCGGGAGAGGGGTAGCACAAAGCAAGAGTACTGGATGACAAGACAAACAAGGACGAGCACTACTTCCAACTGAGGTTTATTGTGACAAAACACGGAAATGAGTAGTCTAGAAAATACAAAATATAAATAAACAATAGGCCTGCTTATCAAAGGAATGGCACAGGTCACAAAATGCTAAAGAACAGTGCTATCGCCTTATGCGGCGCCGGGGCTTTCTAAGAATTTCAATTCGTTGTCCGATGGGGACAATGATGGCTAACCTCAGTTGGAAGTAGCGCTCGTCGTCCAGTAGTTCTTTTGCTTTGCCCGACTGCCCTCCCCAGTAAATAACCAAATTTCACTAAATAACTTTTTTATGAATTACTTTACAGCACATATTGCAATTTACGAATTGTAGTGGGTGAGTTTGTGAGGCATATCCACTTGGAATGAATTCTAAGGATTGCATAGGTTCCGAGATATGCACCGTGAAACTTGCAGTAAAAATGCACTAGTGTTCCACTTAGTTTTATAGCAAACCGCCATTTTATGCATTGAAGCATGAAAGTAGCTGGAACGCCCTCGTATTTTGTTGCACACTTTTGGAATGAATATCTCGTAACTGGTGTCATCCTGAAAATTCGTTCCAAGTGGATGCGCCTCTCAAACTCACCGGCTTCAATTTGTAAATTGCAATATGTGCCATTAAGCAATTAGATAAAAAAGTTGATTAGTGATTTTTTTGTGAATTAGTGAATTCTACATTTCGATTTCTTGTGTCAGCAATGTCTACCTCATTAAGTAATCCAGCTCAATGGCCGAAGTTATCATGAGGATTACGCTATCTGCCAAAACTCTGTATGGTCAGAAAAGATAACACCCGGTGGGATTCTATTAATATTATTGACTTCTATAAATATTCATCTTTCATTATGAGAAAAGATAAATGATTATTAACAAGAACCTTTGCAATAAAGTATAGAAGTACAGTCAACTTCCGTTAATTCGACCCTCACGCGACCAGCGAAATTGATCAATTAGCCGGCGGGTCGAATTAAACAAGATGTAGAAAAAATGCCAGAACACATTTGGCAGTATTTGCCCTAATCTAACATGCCCCTGAATAGAACGCGTGACCGGTTTCTAGATGTCCAAAGTAGAACACTAACGTAGGAATGACATCAAAGCTCCTAAACACAGTAGAAGTCAAACATTTGCCTGATTTCTTAGCAAGAAAAATTGTTGCACAAAGGCGGCCAGTTCTCTAAAGTCAGCTTCGCTACACAGTTTTAAAGTCAGCTCCGTCGCAATACATCTGTGTTATGTGGTAAAGCATACAATCATTCTGGAGGCGGTTTTGGTTTCGTTCCCAATTGCACCGCGTGGGCAATTTTGGCCCAATGTTCCTTAAAAAAAGAAAGGCGGGCTTTAGACTTGGGTAAATATCATAATCATACATTGTGAGCTATGGTTATTACTTGAAAATATTCGTAGGGCGGGCAGAAAATAAGTGTTTTCGATGAGAGGTGATGTGTGTTTAATGCATTCACTGTCCCCAAGCTCCTCCGGGACAGACTCTGCCACTGAAGGGGTCGCTATCGGAATCCCTATAGGGGTCAGGCACATGCGTTCTGACTGGTCAAGTTTAAATTATCCGGTGAAGGCCAATTTTAGGATCGAAATAACAAAAGTTTGGACCCATAGGAATGCATAGGCGCCAGCAAGGACCTGCGGTCGGGATCTAAATAACCGGAGGGGAATTAACAGATATCTACTATATTTGTTAACATGTCTATTCGTTTTAAGCCAACACAAGCGAAAGAACATATCCAAAATCAAGGCAATCAGAATGGCGGACTCTGTGTTGGATGATTTGGCGCGTGCTGCAAAGGAATGTTTCAAGCATGTTTTAACTCCACTGATGTCACGGGGATGCTCATAACCTTTGAAACCAAAAGAAACTGGTTTCAGGATCAGTGCCAAGTCTGCACAGAGTATTAGTGTCTTTAATTTTGAAGCACTGCTACAGTGGCTACGCACTTTGACGCAGTAAAGGGAGTTCGATGACTGCACTCGCTGACGAGTGCACTCCACAGCAAGTGTCACTAAACCTTCCCTAAATTTGCCCTAAAGTTGTCACTAAATTTGCCCATCTGATTGAGCTGTAAACTTCTTTTATTATTATCACATCACTAAGTGTCAACTTCCTGCAGAGCTGGAGGTATCAAAAGGTAAAAAAAATGCACGCTATACTGTTTGAACTCACTGACACGAAGTTTCAGTTGACTTGCTACCTATAGCGAATATCTGGAGGTTTGGTGTATTCTGCATTCAATTTCATTAGAAGTAGTTTGCTCAGGCAGACATTTCATGTCATCTAAAGATGTCAAATTAAAGAGTGCCCTATTTACTAGCATCCCATCATGCACAAGAAAAGTTCCCTTGGTGAATGATGTGAACAGTAGTAAAAGGCGCCCTGAAGCACTTTTTATCGAAGTCGAGAAATGCATTTGAAGTTAGACTATTTAAGAAATTCTTTGCTGCAATAAGTTTTTCAATGCATTCAGCAGAAGTGGAGTCATTGGCAATCAAACCAAAAATGGTCATTGACATACATGTACGTCATCGCTTGTACATTTAAAAAGCGCGCCTCTTTCGATCATTTCTTTCGCTTGGCATGTGCTGCCACTCGACGCGAACACACGGAATTTTTTACTTGCGTCAATTCCTCTCCGTTCTTTTTTTTTTTTTTTTTTTTGCAACGGAGCGTCGGCTATCGCTCGCGCATCCGGGAGTGTGCGCGGCGGTGGCAAGTGCGCACCTCTTTCGATCATTTCTTTCGCTTGGCATGTGCTACTACTCGACGGGAACATGTGGATTTTTTTACTTGCGCCAATGCCTCTCCGTTTTTTTTTTTTTTTTTTTATAGCAACTGCGCGTCAGCTATTGCTCGCACACTTGGGCGCGCGCGCGGCAGCGGCAGCAAGTTATGGTTTTCTCCTGCAGCGGCTCCCGCTTGTTGCATGCGCTAAACTGATGGCTATCTGGTTTCAAATCTCTTAAGGGTGACCGCTTGTTGCTCGATCGTTTATCGCTCACCACGGCGCGATTACACCTGTTCCCGGGCAGGCGCGTATATACACAAACGATGCTGCCGTTTTTGCATTTCCTTTTTTGGAGACCACAAAAGCTCTATCGCGCCTTGTTGGCGATAAGACTCTTCGCTTCTCACTTGTTTCTCACTTCTCACTTGTTTCGGTTTCCGGACGTGCACACAACCATTTTTCAGTTCGCTTATCTTCTTATGCATGAATAAACATTGTGTACTTTACAACACAAACAATTTTTTCGTCACTTTACTGTCATTCTAAAAAAATTACGACCATTTTTTTTCGAAATACGTTCTTTCGAAGAATTTAAATCAGCAATAAAAAAAAATGAACCTTGAGGGGTCGCATTTGGCGAAATAATTCGACCCTCAAAGGGTTAAGTGTTCTGTGATTTGAGGCTAGTTAAGTGTTCAAAACTAGTCAAAATTAGCAATACCTGACGGCTACAACACCAATAAGCGGGGTGGCCAAAGCTTAATTCCTACGTGGGTGGCCGTGGCCGAGCATGAACAGACAATAGTCGGCTTCTTTGGGACGTACTTAATTATTACCGACATTCGAAAGCAGATTGTTGCTTACTTCAGACTGCGTCAATAAATATACACAGTTACCTGTAGGAAGAAGCACACTGATCCAAACACCCTTCTTGATTGATGTCAGCTATTGGCCAATAGCAGCCGCGTACAGGAATCTGCTATATTATGAAAGAAAGCATCTTGAAAAGAGTGAGGAGCAGGCCTCTGTTAAAAAAAAAAAGCATTTGATAGAAAGGTGACTTCGTGCTCTGCTTGCGAGATCCACGCGCCGTGCACAACTGCAAAATTTGGCTGAGATGTTTGCAACAGCATATGCTATTCGCGGACTGTTTTTTCACCAAGCCTGAGGGGTCGTTCAGGGCCCCTTTAATAAATAACGTCCATCTGAATATTTAAGTGAAAGTTCAAGAGAAAACTTGTGCAGAGGCTTGTTACAGCATGAAAAGCTTAGCTTTATTCTATTTGCAGTGGAATGTATAAATATTTCCACATGGCTTTGTGCACACATAGGATGCGTAAAGCCAAACTGGTTAGTCAAATTGATGCACCATTACATTATAGCTCTGGGAATGTTTTGAAAGTAATCCAGCAGTATACTTGTCGTATTGTCCAGTTCACTTCACAGGCTTGCTTGCACATTTACAATATCATGTTGCTACAATTAAAGCATGTTATCTTGTAATGTGCATACTTGGCTCTCAAACTCATTCAAGTGTGAATATTTTGTGCTAAGTACCATGCCATGTCAGTGGCAAACACAAGAGAAGCATTTCACTTTAGTCATTCTTCTGCTGTGTTTTTGCTGGTAACATGTGTTCTATTTTGATTTACCACATTTTCTGGTATGTACGCTGCAGCCCTCCTCTAAGCTGTTTCGGAAGAAAAGTTGGTGCATAAGTCACATTTGTGTATAAAACACACCTTTTTTCTCAATCTGTTCGGTGAAAAGGGACTCCCATTGTATTCTTTTGTATTCCCATTACAGAATAATGTGGTTAATGTCCTAGTGTAGCTGATGTGCCCAATCTGCTACCACAACAATACACAGCCAAAGTGGATGATGTATATACAGCCAAGGTGGATGATGTGTTATGTGCTGTTAGAGCTGAGCATGAATCTTGAAGATTTACAGTCTTTGTCAAAAGTATATGAGCTATGTTGCCTATAACCGGAACGCTGTTTAAGGCTGTGGTATGCAACAAGTTCAAATGCTTTCATAATGGTAAAAACTGTCATACTCACCATCCAGAGGTCTATGGGTTAGGAGACCACAGGACCCGTACCACACAGCCGGACAACATAAATGAAAAAAGTGCAGAGTAGCCTGTATACTTTTGACAAAGGCTGTACAGCATACTAATCTGAATGCCTTCTTCAATGTTATATTTAGGAAGTTTGGCATTTATGTTTTGGAATGTTCTTGTCATACTTCAGTTCATGATCTTATGGTACATTAGCTGGTCCCTTTGGCGCTCTGACTCAGATTTCAACGATGTTGAGCCCTCGGAGCCAGAGAAAGCGTGACTGAGCCAAATCTTCAGCTGCTCACCTGAGCAATCGGAAGCCGCAAGAGTAACCACGTCGAAGTGTCTTCTGTTTTAAACAAACAAGGCGCGCAGGCATCGAGGCACCGCCATGCATGTCGTCACGGCAGTGGCCATGACAATAATGGAAGTTGCAAAAGCCACGCGACCAAACTCAGCCATTTCTATTTCACGTTCATAGGTCGAATGGGAGAGCGCCTCCCAGTGCTCTGAGCTGTAGCGCGCTGCTCTAAAAAAAAGAACAAGCCAAATTTGTTCCGAGTGCTCTTCGAGCACTCAAATGTTACACACGCCACCATAGTGCTTGAAAAGGACCAGTCGAATGTACTATTAGAAAGCATGTTCACCCTTTTATTATTATTTATTTATTTTTGTGTATTTGCCAAATGAGCATATTCAGTTTCATGTATTTACTCCACTTGTTCAACAGTGACTCTGTGATCTTCCTGAGTGCGAAGCCTCGCCACCCGACTGGCACCCGGCTGGGCGGAACTACACCAGATGGAACAGGATCGGTTGAGAGCATGTCACAGTTGCACTTCGGGCATCATGGCTTCATAGGAGATGTAAGGCTTTATTATATGCAATCCATGGAAATTTTGCTACTCATTGCAGCTCCAACTCCAAGAGCCAAGGCTCTGTAGACTGCCACTATTGAATCTCTCGTGCCCTCGATTTGTTGTAGCCGGACAGAATTTTCCTTTAATGTATAGCGTTCCATTATGAACACTGTCTAAATTTGCTGTACTAGAAAAATAGTTCATAACCAAGAGGTTTCTGATGGCTTGCATAATTTGAAAGTGTATTTGTGTATTTATGTTAACTGTCGGGCATTTAGCTCACCATAGCTATGTCCTTTGTTTCCTTATTGTACTGGCAGTCCTTTACACTCATTGACGCTGTGCTGCCGTCTGATGTTTCTTTTTTTTCCTTCTTTTTTCGTTCTAGCTTCCTCACTTGCAAGAAGGTTAAGCACTCTCACTTAAGTGCCACTGGGTCTTCTCTGATTATGGGACAATGATGAATCTTATGTCTAACAATCATACTATGGCTAAAGTGTTCAGTTCTTTATAAACCACTGTAGGCATACAAGAACTCTGTTCTACCCATGTAGGATAGCAAACCGGACGTGCATCTGGTTGACCTCTCTGCCTTTGCTTTCCTTTCTTTTTCCTCCTCCTCTTCCTACCACTCAACCCAAAGCTGCATATTTTATTCACAACCATGACTGCCACAGTTTCATAGGGATTGAGTGCAAAGATGCTGGTGCACTGAGATTGTGGTGACACGTAAAATAATGCGAGCTGACCAAATTAAATCTGTATTCCTCCACGCAACACCTGTAATAGTCTTGCTGTGCCCTTTGCCCCCCCCAAAAAAAAGAATCTTTTGCTTTGTGCAGTATCATGCAACTTGTCAGCCGTTTTTGAACACTTTGTAACCTTATCAGGAGCTGGAAATCACACACACACCAGTTGTGCTGTGTCGGCAAAGATTGGCGGCATTCACTTCTGTGGGTAGCCTAATCTTATTACTGCCTTCCGTTGTCTTGGGCGCACAATACCAAGTAGCTGTGCCGCAGCAAAGAAAAGCAAACAGATTTGTTATCTTGTGCAAATCATGTCCTTATCATCATCAGGCAGCAGATAGGACGCAGCAACTAAAGAAACTTCAAGTAATCAGGCAGATCTTGAAATGTCATCTTCGGAACACATGAAGTCTGCAGCTGCCATAATGTGTGTGACACAAACACTGCAGTAATTCTGATTTGCGTCAGCCAATAGGAGCACTCCCTGCGTGCCGTGTAACTGCAGTAATGAATCACGAAGCTATAGTTTTCCCTTTTCGCACTTGCTTTTGTTGCTTTTACTTCTGCTTGGAGAAATACAGCACTACGGCTATCAGAATCTCAGATTTTGTGTTTACGGCAATATCGAGACGGTGGTGCTGCGTCAACAGGAAGCCGCAATCAGCAGTGTGATAGCACCTCCCAATGCCTGATTTTCTTCATTTGGAAGACAACACACTAAAAAAGTGCAATTTTCTCAAATTCTCCTGCGCATTTCTTCTAAATATTTTGCCACGAGATAAAGAAAGGTCCTAACATTAAAAAAAAATTTGAGCAAGTCAGACATTTAATTTCCGCATCCCCCCTTAATCGCCTGATTTCTTACGTTTTTATGTATTTCGAATTTTGGATGATGCGAATTTTTTCACCATCCCGAGAGATCCGTATCATGGAGATTCTACTGTATATTTATATATTGTGTCCCACTAGTGTGTTTGTAGGCATATAATACTTTCCAAATGGCACCCATGCGGAGTAAACTATTTGTGGCAAATTGATACACGACGCTAATACTTGTAGTCTGAATGTCCTGGTGTCTAGCAGTAGGGAATAGCCACGTGGTTCTTGGCATTGGTTGTTTGCTCTCTGGTGTCAAAGGCTGTGCATATCTACAGATTTGTATTTGTGAATGAGCAAGAATTGACTTGCTGCTTCAGAAAAGTCACATTTCACATTTACGTTACAATGGGTTTCTTTGAAAGAAGGATGTACATGAATTTTTATCATTAAGGTCAGCATTTTCTAAATAGAATTTTATTTGAAGTACTGTATTGATATACATCTATGCACACTGTCAGGATAACTTTGGTGAGGCTGATTGAATCCACGCAGATCATGACAGGTAAGCATAATGGGCATATCTGTGTGCTATGACGATGGGTGTAAAAATGCACATCAAAAATTAAATGAAATTTAAAACTGGGCAAGTTGGTCTGGTTTCCTAATTAGTAGAGCACAAAGAGACAGAGACAATTGAAGAACATGGGAGGAGTACTTTCTATCAACTGCAAGAATTTTGTTAGGTACAAGAATTTTAAAAAATTGGTGCAAATTGGTACACTGTTTTGTTCAAAGTAGCATGGAGGAAATTGTTAGGTACAGTGACTTGACAGAAATAAAGTTTTATGATGCTTTCTTGCGTCAGGCATGCTAACGTTTATTTTCAAGCTGCACAGTTCTAAAACAGGAAAGTAGTGCCTTTCCCAAATGAAGTCAAGGGCCTTATGTAATCTCGTCAGGTTGGCATTATGCCAGTATGCCAGGCAAAGATAGTAGTATTAATGTAAACAGGGGGCCATCCAGGTAAAATTATTTGGAAACGGGTGTTTCGGTTAAGGTTTTAAAGGATTTTAATCAATTTCCATTTGCTAAGCATCTTTTTATTGTTCTTTTGTCCCGATCCAGTGGCTATGGCGTTCTACTGCTGTATGTGAGGTCACAGGTTTGTCCCCGGCCATGGCAGCTGCATTTTATGGGGGCGGAATACAAAAGCGCTCACATGCTAAGATTCTCATGCATGTAAAAGAACCCCAAGTTGTTTTAATTAATCTGAAACTTTTCCCACTACGACAGCCTGCATAACCCACTGTTCAGCTTAGGGATGTTCAACCCCATAATATGAATTTTAAGTTGAAGTTTCTCAACAAAGTTTTGTGAAGTGTCTTACGTATACTACAAGTCTAATTTGTTGATTGAGTCTTTTGTGCTGGGCAGTAGTTGTGTAATGTTGTTATTGACATCATCTTTAATAATAATAATAATTTTTTCCTGCAGGTCGGAGGGGCACGTCCTTTGAGTGAGTGTGGGGTTCATACAGTGGATGTGCCCTACACTCAGCCATCGTCTGCAGCCAGTCTTGATGGTGAGGTTACTCTGCAGGTGCCTTCGCTCAGCCAGTGCAGCTCTTACAGCCACAGAGGTAGGCGCAACTCAGACAGTGCATCGTTTTATTTTACCATGCTAGCAGTCACCGTGAAGGTGTGTCATGTGCTTTGCGGGGCTATATGCGAGTTTAAACTGTGCTGAAGAAAAAGTGTGGAATAGTGGTAAGCAGGCATATGAGGGCGTATACATATTGTATGGAACAAACTGTTGCACTTTACAACAGCTAAGGGTACCGTACAACAGCTTTCTCTCAGTGATACCCAACTTTAGTTTTTGATGCTAGGCACCAATGACATGCTGTGCTGCTATTTTCGGTAAAATAGCAATTTTCTTAATTTTCTGGTTCCAAGAATATTCTCTTTGGGGGGTCAGCAGAAAGATATATTTATTTTCCGCCATAAGACGGGAGCCATCAGTCTTCATCATTGTAGTGTCTCTTTATTCTTTGCCTTTATTATTTTTTTTAGATGTGTGGGTACCAAAAATATGAGTGCGTGCAACTGGTGCAAGGATGCAGGGTCTGCTTTTAGGAGGGAATGCTAACCTGAAGGGTCAACTTTTGAACCAATGCTCCTATTTGGATGAAGATTTCAAGGATGAATAAATATTCTGGCACTAAAATACCATATTTTTCTGTATATAAGTCGCACCCCCCCCCCCCCCTCCAAAACGGCAGTTTTTCCAGAAAAAAACGTATATAAATCGCACCGGTGTATAAGATGCACCTGTTCATTCGACAAGCTGTTAAAAAAAAAATACAGTACCGTTTCACTTAGTGAACGCGGGTCACCCGCAAGCATATCAGTGCCATTCCTATGGAATTGCGATAGCAATGATATGGACACTCAAGGCGCATTTCTGCCATCGAGGTCGCCGCAATGTTCCGTATAAAGTCCAAGGGTGATAACATCGTCCCCGTGAGCCGTATGCTGTATGTGCGAGTGAGAGCATGCGACTGTGAGCCAAATCACGCACAAGGGAGGAAAGTGGAAAGGCAGCGCGGGGAGAGAGGGGGTCGGATGGCTTGTACTTTGGTAGCAACTGTGTAGTTAGCACAGCGCAGCGCGCCGTATCTTGGAACGCGATCTGCAGATGCGACGACTTCGTGGTCGACTCATAGTCGGCCTGCCCCCGCTTGTGTTGCTGCTCTGTTGTTCCCGCATGGCTCTCGGCAACTCGATCACGAGATGAACCCAGTACATCCATAGCGCGCGCTTCGCGTGGCCATAGCATCCAATCCGATTTTGTAGGTAGTTTTTTTTCGAAAGAAAACATATAAGTCGCACCGTTCTATAAGACACACCGACGGAAAATTCAGAAAAAAATTCAACTTATACACCGGAAAATACGGCAATATCTGACATTTTTTTACTCTGTCGAAGAAAAAAAAAATTATAATCACATTGCACAACCATGTGTGTCTGCTTTGAAAACTATAATTTCAAAAATAATTAAGATATATGCGCTTTCACTAAATAGTAGACATGTCATGGATGGTCTATCATACAGGATAAGGGTATCTGCTTGCTGTTTTTTGTAAACAATGATTTATATGAAAACAAAGCTTTAGTTTTTGGTTTCAGTGTATGTCAGATAGCTTATTATTATTTTTTTTTCTGTTCAAAGCAATTTAGGAATTCAAGAAGTACATAGTCTGGCACATTTTGGCTGCATGATTTTGGAAAGGATAGTTTTCCTAGATACTGAGTTAGGTGAAAAAATGCAAACTGAGAGAAATCAATTCAAAGATTTCAAAGCATGTTACTTTAATTCCTTGGAAATGGTGATCAATAAAAGGCTCCTCCTGCATATTTTAGACCATACTCTTCTACCTGACATTGTTTAGTGGCAGTTGCTTCAAGCTTTCTCCTGTTTCCTTCAGTTTTGGAGCTGTCCAGAGCCTTTATCTGCACTCGTGAGATGCTTTCCTTAGTCGCTTGCTCAACGTGATTCCTTGTCTGCGTCTCATGTTCCAGCTCCAGCTTCTCAGAAAACCTCTCGATTCTGCCTGCACCCTCTCCACCCTTCTCAAAGACAAGGACTCAGTCTTGAGGCACCTCTTCTATACTAAAGCATCAAATAATTTCTTTGCATTTTGCATCTGCATCCTAGAACATCGTCCAAGGAGCTCTGACTTACTAAGCTTGTTGTATAGAGGCACAAGCTCTTTTGCAATGTCTCTGTGAAAGGCTTAGCCTCTAGAGACATTCCTAAACATATTACTTTTTTCTTGCACTTTTTCTGCGCACTATGCTGTAGCCTGAATAGGTCTCTTATAACTAAAAAGGGTAAAGAACTCTTGAGCGAGGGCATTCATTATGCATTCAGTTTCACTTACGCTCTGCAGCTGTGTTTTGACAACAGCATTCACATGTGCTTTCGATGAAATTTGCGCACCACCGTCATGTGGGGGAAAAAAACAAGATCATTTTCTTTTTTTCTACAGCACAGATAGCAACCAAACTTGTTGCGAAGCTTCTTTACTAGTTGAGGAGTCCAAAGCAACGTACATGTAAAAATACATGTTTTTGGTGAAAATCACCATTTTAGCCCCACATCCCCCTTTAAAGGGACCCTGAACCACATTTTATTGAAGTCAAAAAATTTATTTGAAGTTAAATTAAACTATTTCAGAAATACTTTGCCACAAAAAGTACTTAAGTGCGTTCAGCAGAAGCAGAGTTATTGGCAGTCAAACACCCCCTTCGCGGTGCTTCCGTTCCTTCTTCATTGACTTGCACAGCGAAGGCTACGGCGGAGCGGAGTGTGCCCATAACGCTCCGCCTACTGAACGTCACTATTTCCGATTTTGGCGCCTATGACGTGCCAAACGCAGTTCTTGTCAGCGAGCCACAGTGTGCTCAGGCAACGGACTCGTCGCGGCACCCCACGGCAGCCACAGTATCTACGCTACGTAGAAGACCGCAGCTACATGCAACTGCACGTTTTCTTTGTGCACGACAGGGCTTGAGTGCGCGCTCGCGCTTATATGCTCCTGTCTGGCTGTGCTACGTGGTGCGGACCAGCTTTGTCCTGCACCAGCTTGACCGACAGATAGTAGCCACATCCAACTTGCACATTTTGAAGTTTCAATTGCTCATTACGAAGCGGTCTGCCAAGGCATCTAACCAGGAGCGGCCAGGAATGAGTGCACACTGGCAAACGTGCGTGTGGTCTGACCTTATGTTTCGCGTGGTTCAAGGCTAGTTGAGTGTTCAAAACTAGTCGAAATTAGCGAGCCCCGACGGCTACAACACCGATAAGCACGGTGGCCAAAGTTTAATTCCTACGCGGGCGGCCGCGACCGAGTATGAGCAGACAATAGTTGGCTTCTTCCGAAAGTACGTAATTAGTATTATCAAAATTAGACAGCAGATTTTCGTTTACTTCAGCCTGTTTATTAAACTGCGTCAATAAATATACACAGTATCAGTAGGAAGAAGTGCACTGATTCAAACACCCTTCTTGACTGATGTCAGCTATTCGCCAGTTGCAGCCGCATATGGGAATCTGCTATATTACAAAATAAAGCATCCAGAAAAGAGTGAGTAGCAGGATTCAGTTGAAAAGAGGGCGTTTGAGAGAAAGGTGACTTTGCACTCCGCTTGCGAGCTCCATGCGCTGCGCACAAATGTAAAATTTGGCTTAGATGTTCACAGCATTGTATGCTATTTGTATGTTATCCGAGGACTGTTTTTTCACCACTCCGAAGGGCGGTTCAGGGCCCCTATAAAGGAAAGTTTGGCCTATTCTGAAAATGCATAGGTCTCAAATTTGTGTTCGTGATTGTATTGTCACACAAAACAATGGTATCGATGATTTGCTATGCTAGCTATACGTGTTTTAGTTTTTAATCACGCTTGCTGTCTAATGACAGTCCTTTGTTATTTCTTTGAGTGATCAAAGTATTTTTGAGGATTGTTGATTACGTATATTTTTAGTGTATTCAAAGTGACAGGAAGAACTACATAGATGCTCAGTACTGATGACTGTGGAAGCTCAGTGGTGATGACTGATTGTACGTTCACCTGTTTCAATAGTTTTAAAAGCCTGAAAACATATTATACTCAAGTACCGTAAAATTTATGCAAATGAGAGAAAGTTGACAGACTAAAGTGTTGTAGATCCTTATAGGAAATTGAAGACCACTTCAAAGCAAAAGTAACTCTGAGAGACTCCTTGTAGCAGCCGTAGAGGAACAGCTGGTGAAAGCCTCGCTTTCTCACTTTTTTTCTCATCCTCGGGCACAGAAATGTCATCTTCCTCAAAAAATCAACATACTTGCTCTTAGTGTTCAAATAAAAAAGTCGCAGTTTCGCCCGAAAGTCAAAGCATTTATTGTGATAGCAAATTAGCAGAGAGCCATACGAAGTAAGGATAGTACTTTTATCGGCCGTATCGACTTGTAAACATTGTATCACTAACTAAATTAACAAGCATAGCGTCAGCGTGCACAGCAAACATGAACACATCATACTCGATGACCATGGACACTTGCTGTCAAAACACTGGCATGAGGAAACACGGCAGCGAGCGAAGCGACCTTTGTGCTGTTCTCTATTGCTTTAATGCAAACTAAGCACTGAGAATGCACAGCACGCACAAAACTGAGCCGCCGCTGCACCTAGACTGTGCCCCTAACGCAGATTGCTCTGAAGATACGGCCGCGCGAATGCACACAGCTGCCACATGCGCAGTTGCAGCTGGAGTCTCGTGATGGTTAACTGCTACACAAAATGTCACAAATTTGACGCAACAGTGAAATTTGTAACGACTTGATAAATTTCGTCTTGCAACATTTACGGAGAAATGCAGCCTCATTATATCATAGCGGAAGGGAAGAATAAAATGTTGGCTTCGGAAAGATATGTGTGGACGAGCTGACCAGTGGTCTATTAGAGTAAGAGAGTGGATATACTAAGAGCTGGGAAACTTTAGGGCATCAGAGAATCGAATGTATTGATGAGGTTTGGATCGGAGGCATAACATAGGTGCAGGATAGTGCTTTGAGAAGAGTTTTTTGCCCTTATGTGGTCTTAGTGTTATTGCATAACTATAGCGCAAGCTTTTTTTTTTTTTTTTCCAAGTAACCAGCCTGATCACTTTATTATTTGGAACATGCGAAACCCCCACTCCCTTTAGTTTTGCTCTTTAAATTGCTGCGAGCTTAGCCTCTGGAAAATTGTAAAGCCATCATTTCAGTGGTGGGAAGCAGATAGCAATACACCAATTTCATAAGGCGTTTCACTATGTGGTTCACTACCAGCAAAGCATGAAGAAACAGACGCAGGGAGACAGTGGGTCATGGGAAAATCTTTCAGATGTTTTATTACACATGACGGAAAAAAATAATCAAAACGTTAAAGCAAAACATTGCAGGAACAGGGCAACAGTGAGTCAAGCTACTAAAAAGAAGTCACGAGTTTCTGGTGAACTACTAAGATTAAATGAAGTAACACGGCATGTACTTCAAAAGAAGTGACGATCAGCCTCCCAGCTGTTGTCGCATTGGGTTCATGTGGACTCAGTCAGGGCAGCAGCTGCGTGGCTAGCGTTGATGTTGCTGTTACTGTTAACTGTCTAGTGGTGGTGTAGGGTCTGTGGCTCTGGTGAAGACAGGCGATGTCGCGCTCCACATACTGTGTCAGGGCTTCCCAATGGTTGTGTCGGGCAGCCACCCAGGATCCTCGGTCCTAGTTCCTGGTGACCCACGAGATGCCATCCAACCGTCGACCTCACTCTTACTGAGTGGGTCCTTGGGTGGTTGCCTTAGTCGGTGGTTCCAAGTAGTTGCAAGGCACTAGGAAGCCACAAAACTTGGTAGAGATAACGCATACATTGTCTTGTGGGAAATTCAGCTGGCTGCTTGCCACTGTCTGCCATTCTTTGACCATCTGTTTCGCCACCTCAAATTTGGGCACATTCTCTCCACTTGCCCAGTCATGGCACACAGCACTCTTGGAGCAACACTAGGCCACTTCTCTCAGATCTTGTGCGCACTAGACCAAACCACACACTGTCACCGTGCCTCATCCTCATTGCCTGACTGTTTTTATTCTTTGACTCATCACACTGTGCTCACTATTTACACAACACTCACTGCATTGCATGTATTTTTAACCCGCAGTTGTTACAGGACGCGTTTGTGGGAAAGTGCTGTGGGTGGAGCTTGCTGTAGTGCATATAAGACAGTTTAGAACTTGATGGCCCTTTTTCTACAGGTTTGGAGGACTCTTACTACAACGTCTATGGCAGCAATGATCTAACATTGAAGACCAGAAGCCTTCCATCATGGGGCAGAGCCAAGCAACGGCCCCTGTCCACCGAGGATGACTTGAGTGAGCTCTATGCCAAGGTTTGAGCACTTAAGTGTTTTCTCTTCATAGGATTTGTTATGTTTATTTTGTACTGTTATGTTTTGTATGTGCTATTGTTCTTTGTATAGCTTTACTAAAGAGGTCAACAGTCGCGTAGCTGAGGAAAGCATTGACTAAATTGAAGTGTTTAGTACTTTCTGTTATTTATTTGTGAACAATAAACTGTTCTGTTAGACATTAGATACTTGTCCTTATTCTAAAGCTCAATTCACTTAAGGCCTCTGTTCCTCTCATGCATCCTGTGAAGTTCGCAATATTGACATAAGTGGGGTGTTTCTTATGAAGTAGTGAATGATGCAGCTAACCATGTTGTGTATACCAGTGCTCCCACTTCTGCGCCAAATGCGCCAGATTGCGCCATACGAGATTTGCTGCGCCATCCTGATAAAAATACACGATTTTGCGCTGAAGGGCGCCAAAATTAGCGACTGCGCATTACATGTGTAGCTGCAGTGGCCCGCAGACGTGCATAGCCCGCATGACTAAAGCGGCTTCATAAATAGAATGTAACGTTATCTATACATCGGCGACCGATAATTCGGGCTCGATGGGAGCGCCTAAAAGTCCAAATAATTGGGAATCGGAAATATCCAAATGCGCCAGAAAAGAACTGAATTTATTCCGCCAGTGGACAAAAAAGTACCTTTTTCTCGGTTGACCACTTTCGGGGATACGTTCACTTTCGCAGGATTTCGCGTCACTAGCGTCAGCGTCGGCATACTTAGTATAGTGTGCCAGGAATGCTATCATCCGTCGATGTGTCCAGTGCTAGTCGCGCGAAATGTCGCGAAAGTGAAAGTATGCCCGAAAGGGATCATCCAAAAATAAAGCCTAAGTTTGTCAATGCGGTCCTGCGTGCACGTACGCTTACCTGCGATCTGGTCAGTCCGTATCTCTGCCATTGTTATGCTGTCGCCACAAATAGACGAAAGTACAATTAATGCATGCATTGAATCTTCAACCTTTGGCAACAGGACCGTGAATTTGTAGCGATGCCTTTTCCGCCGCCACTCCTTGCGCTTCGTCAGTGGTATAAGAGCGGCGCCCCACCTGCGTTGTGTATACCAGCCAGCAGAGAACGATGGATGATAAGGGCGGCATTTAGAATCGAACGAAATGCATCCCTACGAAATTGCCGCGCAGTAATACACTGCGCTATCATAGCCGAATGACGGCGTTTTTTTTTCTTTTTTTTTTTTAACAATCAGTGTCCTCGTCGGCGGAGACATCGAGGGTGTAGTCGGCGCCGCTTAAACAGCTTAAGCTGCCGCGACAGTGTCGCTAGTTGACACGTCGGTGAATAAACGCAGGACACGCCGAGCCAACCCGAACGTGAAGTCCCTAAATTTTCTCTTCTTTTTTAAGTAGCGACATCTACTCCTTCGGTCGCCATTATCTTCCTAGATAGCATGCAACCTTCAATGGCTGCTGCCATCTACGCTGCTTGCAGCAGCGTGCAAGTGATTGCGGGGGAACAGCGTTAGGAAAAACATGGCTGCCGGAATGAGCACCGTCCAATGAGATTTGTCGGCGGTGCTTCAAAGCTTGTCGCTACTTAAAGAAAGAAAAAAAAATCTTGGGACGTTGCCCGAATGCACTCCTGAATGGCTTGCCGGAGTTCACTTGCCCGACGGTTTGGGTTCGGTCGGTGCTGGATTAACTAGGCTTCGCTAGTTTCGGTTTCCAGGTGTCGGCAACATGGCCGACCACCATGCTGCGGCGATGCTAGCGACGTATCAACACCAAAATATTCCTGTTTCCGCTCAACTCGGCAGTCAAATTAACACGCAGTCGTGCAGGCGGAGTCCGAAATATATTGAATGGCGTACCTTAAGGTGTCTGAAATTTCGGTCGTATGTATACTTTAAATTTATGGGCCAGTGATGGTGCCTCAAAAGTAATCCGAATAATCGAGCTTGTTTGAATTGCTGGTGTCGAAATAATCAGTCGACGCCAGTTGTGAATCGGCCAGTTGCTGAACAGAGGCTTCAGCTTTACGAGGAAAAACATACCATTGAAAAGTACCTGGTGTCATCTGAAGCAGTGACTGAGCGTTACGAGAGGTCCATCAAGGCTGGCCTGGCTCAGAAAAGCATTGATGACATTGAGTCTGGCCAGGTGTTTCTGACTGATGCTAGAGCCTTGCTGAAAACTTAACAAAGTGTCAGCTGTCAATGAAAAAATCATACAATGTAAAAGGCAACATCTGAGCAGCTTCACTCAACTTGAAATAAACTAATTACAGCACACTGTGTGAACAGGTTTGTTGTCTTCGTTTAAATTAAAGGGAAACTCGTGTATTTAGAGGCAGAGCAACATTGTTTTACAGCAAGCAAATACTTTTTGGAATAACGCTTGTCAATTTTAAGTGTTTGAAATAGCTTAGGACTTGTCCAGCAGCTGGCATTTATTAGCTCCAAAGTGCTCTGAAATCTAAATCTGGATGCTCCAAACTGCTCCAAAATTAAGATTTTGCTGCTCCAAAAATTGCTCCAAATCTCAGTTCATCAGTGGCACCACTGGTATACTGAAGTGACTGGACAGTAAAGCAGCTAATGGTGACTGATAGGCGGTGAAGCAAGGACAGACTTTGTTCTTAAATGCACATGATAAACACACTTGGAAATTCTCAATACTCTGTTTTCATGAATATAATTCTGGAGGACACTTCTGTCAGCTTTGAAAAAAATTGAATACTACAGTCGAACCTGTTTTTAATGAACTCGATAGTTCCACAAAAAGTGTTTGTTGTATCAGTAGTTTCTTATATGTGGTCTCGCCCTTCAAAACTTGCAGTAATTAATGACACTGTAGTTGGCATTGTCAGTTACAGTTCGACACCACTTTGTTCCAAAAATAGGATTTTTAGTGCCTTCATTTTTGTTACCGGCACTTTTCCGCATCTAACTGCAAGTTTTCATTAAAAACGTCATCGAAAGAATGACTTAAAGCTCCTTTCAAATGGCGCCCGGCCGATTCCAATAACCTACCATTTCAAAACTATGAGCGCATTCGCCGTCATTCTTACTCCGAGAGCTTGCAGTATATTTTATTATCGGGGGGGGGGGGGGGGGGGGGGGGCGGTACACAAGTGGATTCTGCATACGATAGCTAAGCGTTCTTGTTAGCTGGAAGCGGAAACTGCTGAGGCATGCAGGCATTTTGCAAAAGTCTTGCTGTTAGCAACTGCAGCATCGGCCACATGCAGCACTGAGAGTCGCGAAGTTAAGTTTTTTCATGTCGCCTCAGCCGAAAAAGTGCCAAGTTCGAAAGGTAGAACGTCATCGCGAACCATTATCAGCAACAGCATAAACGAAGTCTCGACAAATCATAACTGCTAATTCTTTGCAACTCTGTGTGGCAGCGGCGCATCGTGTTGCGTTCCTGCTGACTTGGGCCACATGAATATAGATAGCAATGCTTTGAGCGGCCGTTGTTACAAATTGGTCCAAATCTTCCAATAGCTTACATAACGTAGTGCATGCGGTGCCGCACAGAGAACTATGCGAAAACGAGGATGCTGCTGCTGAGATTGCACGCGGTACTACCAAGGTGCCACACAGACAACTCCACACTAGTGTGCCTTTGTTGTGGCCTCCGCAATCGGAGGCCACAGTTCTCACTGTTCGATGGCTGCAGTTCGACCGAACCTTTGGTGGGGTAGAGCTGGAGTGGGAGGGTGCACTGCAGAGTGCCCTTCTTTTACAGTGACTAGGTTTGGAGTGTTTTTTGTAACAGTACAGCGCTTTTAAAACTGTCTGTTATATCAGGGCGCAATTTCAGTTGGCAGGGTCGGAAAATTGTAAATGCCATGAAATGTGGTCGTTATAACCGATAGGTCGCTATATCTGGGATTGTTATAAGTGGGTTCGACTGGATTAGTCATAAAGTGAACAAAGCTGCGTAATGGAGCCATAACTGCAGGCCATCAAGCCTTTTAGCATATAGTGATAGACGATCAATTGCTGTGATACAAGTCCGTGCTGGTCCCAGCGCATGTGCAGCTGCTGGCACCTGTTTTGGTAACTACAGTAACAGATTGGCACTGTGTGCTATACTGAGGTACCAGATGTGTGCTCACGGGGCCAGCGGCGTTTGTGCAGTGAGACTGGATCAGTGCACATTGCTATAGTGTACTGGGCCTCCGAACCCAAAGCCCAGAGATGAGTTTTCTTACCGTAGTTAGACCCCTATGTACCATCGCCCCAGTCCCTTTGGTGTGCCAAGTTAGCATACCCATGGCACCTGTCATCCAGAGGTTGGGTTTCCCACAATGTTTAGTCTACTGGTGGCAGAGCTCACTATATTTTCAGTGCTAAATGTGGGGGGGGGGGGAAGCCTTATAAGTTGAACTTGATATAAAGAACACGGATAGTATAATGAATTATTGTTCATAAAAAGGAAATAAAAAATGTATCTCACCGACATGACAATGTGATGAATATATGTTTTAACTAATATCAAATATAACCAAGGTATTTTCGTGTCAGATGTCAGATGTATTTTCGTTATCATGAGGTTCGACTATTCAGTGCACCATTACAAATTTAACGCAGTGCTTTCTCAGGTTGGTCATTCTGGAGGGAGGACATATTATATTTGTGGAAATACAGTCAAGTCCCACATGATGTTATGGACGTGGAAGAAGGTACACCCCTTTACGGTGAATATTAAGGGACTAGGAATATTAATTCATATTTCATTTGTGAGAGTGGAGGCAGCGGAGGAGAATGCATGAATTGAAACTGTAGGAGATAGGACCTAGCTCACTTGGCAGCATTCCCGACTTCCTCCCAAAGCTTGTGCAGGGTGTCCTTGCAGGAGGCGTTGGGTTGATGAACTCACGAACATGCACTCAAATCTGTCACTGCAACATTGCTTATGTGTGAAATATAGCACAAGCACTGAGCAGCCAATGTGCTGATCAGGCATGTAGTTTACATTATCGCACAGGGAAGTGCTGTAGATGGATGATGATGCAGGGTTACTAGAGCTAGACCACAGCATGCAGCACAACATTCAAGTAGCTTACATTGTCTCCTGCTAGTCATTTGCCAGATAATGAGACAGTGTCTCAAAACTCTTTTTGGGGGAGGGGAAAATCCAGAGGGTGTTTAATGCTCAAGAAAAGGACATTTGCAAGTGTCAAATAATTTTAATTGCCCAAAATTTCAGTGTTAACAGGTGTAAATTTAGGTCTAGGTTACACTGCAACACAGTTGTGCACATGAAGTTTTTATTCATGTATTAAGAAGAGGTCATTTTGACAGCTCTAATTTACGATTATTTGATGCAACTTGCTTAGGGAAGAACCATACCGCAAACAATATGGGTGATTTCTTTAACCAACTATGATGTGCTAGTAGTGCCTGTGTTGCCCACTGCTGAAAAATGTTTTTGTCAAAGGCACTTTAATGTGAATTGCTTTCTAATATCTCCAGAAGTATGGACAGGCTCTTGCACTGTGGCACTTGTGGAGAAATGGTCAAACAATGCACAATCAAATAATTATTTACTTAATTAATTAATATATAACACACTCGAGGCTTTACAGCATTGTACAGGACCCACTATGGTTGCTTAGTTACTTTAGTATTGCACTATAAGCACGAGGCGGGATCGAATTCTGGCTGCTGCGGCCGCATTTCGATGGGGGAAAAATACAAAAATGCCTGTGTACCATGTGTTGGGTGCCCGTTAAAGAACCCCAGGTGGTCCAAAATTAATTTGCAGTCCCCCACTACGGTGTGCCTCATCATGGTTTTGGCTCGTAAAACCCCATAATTTATATATATTTTTTAGCATTGTAGAGGGGAGGAGCAAAGAACACTTTCCAATTTGATCCAGAGGACTTTTGATGTAAAAGCTCACAGAAAATAGAAAATGAAAGACCATATCTCAAAAGGTACACGGAATGCCTGATGTAGTGGCAAATAGGTAATTGCACTAAAGAAAAAGTATTAAGGCAAGGAAACACGCGTAAAAAATATCACATAACAAAAATAAAGGTAAATCAACAGAAGGAACTACTGAGTGCTCCACGGAATCTGTCAGGATTAGTAATACCGGCAGTTGAGACGAGCAGGTGACTCCACTCATGACAAGCTTTAGGTATTAAAGAATGGGAATATGTTGCAGTGGTTTCCTCAAAGAATGTGAACTATTTATGATGATCGACATGAGGTGACCTGTCTTTGTAGCCCGCCGTGGCTGTGGCGTTGCGCTGCTGAAATCGAGGTCGCAGGTTCAATCCCAGCCGCAATGGTCCCATTTCAATGGGGGCAGAATGCAGAAACACTTGTATACTGTGCGTTGGGTGCATGATAAAGAACCCCAAGCAGTCAAAATTAATCCGAAGTTCCTCACTATGGCGTGCCTCATAACCAGATCGTGGTTTTGGCACGTAAAACTCCAGAATTTAGCTATCAAGAGGTGATGTGAAAGATGCAGGTTGTATTCATTGCAATTTAAGTATACAATTGTGATGGTAGGGCTTCTGAAAAAGGCAGAGCATTGTTGTTTGGCTTTTGTACAATGTTACTGCTTCAGTGTTGTTTGGCTTTTGTACAAATGAGTGGCTAGAACTACTACAGCAGTGCTTTCATTCTTTTTCAGGTGAATTTCAGCAAACGACGCAAGAACCGCATGCGCAATGACAGCGCAGCTGCCATTGCTGCCACGCGCAGCTTCCAGAACCAGCAGTGCTACCTGTCGCCCTTCCATACACTGCCATCTGCACACACTGACACCGATTCACTTGTTGACAATGAGGCTGTGGTAGTTTATGATGAACGCACTGCCGTCTGAAACCTGTACTCATTTCCATCAGCCACATTAGTTGCGAGGGGAGGGAACCACTGCTGGCCTTTTATGCAAGCAGGGACCAACATTCCTGTACTCGGCATGACACTTGTGTCTCTGTCTTCAAGCCTCCAAGAAAAGGGTTTTAGGCTCCTGTAGCTTTGTCACAGATGTCTAGTCCATTACCTAACGAATGCGCAAGATAGTGCGACTATAATGTGTATTCTGTACGTATTGATAAAAATTTTATTTTGAGTGGCCCTCTCCCCCCCCCCCCCCCCCCCCACTTCCTAATATTTTTTTTACATATTTTTCAGTTTATTAGTGTTGCAACATTGCATGGCAGTCAAATGACATTGCAGGACGATAATATTATTATTACTATTGTTATTATTATTATTATTCATATAATTACAATTTTTGTTATCTTTCTGGTCTGTGACTTACTGATTTGAGTAGGGTGATGATTGACTGGGCCTTAAGTGCAATTGCTGTAATTATGCAGAGTTGTCGCTATTCTGAGTACCAATTGAAGATAAGCTGTCATCGTATTTTGAGCTTGCGTTATTACTGGTCACAGTTTAGAAACTGACTGATTTCTCAGAGCTGTGGGGGACTGCGGGACTGCCTGAAAAATTTAGCAGTCTCGAAAACTAATGTCTGGCTGTCAGTGACAGTCCACAAATTCAGTCCGGAGCTTATCATGATGCGCAAGGTTCTTCCGTTGTGCCCTTTGAGCATGCAAGTGAATTTGCTGCTAGTGGTTGGCTGCACACCAGCATAGCATTTTTCATAAGTTATCACACTGCAAGCTGACTGTGCACATACATTATCTGTGACTTAATTTCCCGAGATTGCCAAAAGTTCAATATGGTAACAGATGGTTTGCTCACAACAATAAAAATTCCAGCTCATATAGCTTGAGTGTGGCCTCCGAAAATTTTGTTTGGGATCTTGATGTTGCAGACAATCAATAGTTTTTGCATTGAATCTGGATTCCGTCAAAATAACTTCGTCATTAGGCTTAGCGGCCAAACAGTACTTGGAAAGGCAGCAAATTGCCCTACCATGAGAAATGCAGCTAGTCCCGTCGTTAGCAACAGTTACAGTCACAACATGGCACCTCAAGATTTTGTTGGAAGAATCTAACTAACCGCTGCGCGGATCCTGGAATTTCAGATGCCATTCTACACTGGCCTTATAGAACCCACAGCAGTGCTTCTTCAAACTTAAAACAATTTATCCAGTCTGAAAAATCAGTCAGCTACTCTCTTAAAGGAGAGTACACTGGTCAAAAAATACTCGTTCTGTATACCAAACTTCCTCATTGCTTCAGCATTGGCATGCATGTACGTACCAGAGCTGAAGCATTGTTAGGTATTAGGGCAAATTTTGACATAGCTAGAGGAGCCTGGAGGATTGAAATCTGATAAAATAGAGCTACAGCCTATGCTGTCTATTCAGAATATATTTTTAGCCACCGTGTAGGCCAAGCCTTGTGAGACACGAGAGTCGTATTTTCACATTGGTGTGCTACGCATGTCTTTTTTGCCACCCGTCCTAAAAAGCCTGTAAGCAGGGGCAACTTAATGTGACAGTGAGGTGAAAGCTATAGGCAAGTGCAGCTAGCTTCTACCTGAACAGTTCTGGTTTTTACTGTCTGAGGAAGGGGTATAGCTTGTATAGACTAATCCTGACTTCACTGCCACGTTCAGCTGTCACCTACACCTGCTTTTGTAGAGAAAGATGCTCTGCAACCTTCAAATGTGCTTCCTCAGCATTGGAGTGGTTTACTGTATGCCTAGGGAGTAGGCAGTGCCTATACAGCTGCGCTATCACAGCATTTAGGCACACATGTCAGGAAGAGTGCTGAAATACTTCAAATGAGTGTGCACAGTGAGCTGCAATACCAAAGTGTTGCGCAGTGTAGAGGTGCTGAGGTGCCACTGCTCTGAACTGTCAGGGTCATCATGCCTTTAACTCTCACATTAACTTATGCGTACCACAGTGTATGAGGAAAGCCTTCTGGGGTGTGCATTTCAGCCAGCATGATGAGACAGACAAGTGCACACCATAGCAAGAATGACCTTCCGGGAAAATGCTGGAGGTCATTTTTGCACTGCACAGAAACAATCTTGCATGCCCTTTTTTAAAAGCATTTGCAGCATATGAGATCTGTGTACTGTGTGCTGTTGGCTGCTGAATATGTAATGTCACGCTAACTTTTATATACTTGTGCAGTGCTCGTTGTTTGGTGTTGGTGAGGGTGGTGTTACTGGTGAATGGCCTTTGTGCAATGTTGTGGAGTAGGATCCTAGGTGTGAAATCACTTTGGTGTTTTCGAGCTTACATTATATCCTGCTGAAGTGAAGTGGAACATACATGTGCATATGCATATCGTCAGATTTAAGTAGTGCAAATATGTGTGTGGGAGTACTCATTCAGATGAAAAAGAGCAGAGTGCGTGAGACGTTTTCCTGTGTACTTTTTGCAGACAAATGAGGCTGTTAGGTATTATTGCTCAGATTTTGTGCTGGTATTGTGAGAACTACTGGCATTTTGTAGTTGCGTTCTTTTATTCACAACCTTTAGCAACTACAGATGTATAAATGGGTGTCCAGTTTCAACATCTTAGCTTAAATGGCAAGTGAGCATTGGGTGACGAATGGAACAAGTTTAATCTCTTATACTTAAAATGGATTCCTTAATTGTATGTACAGACGCAAGTGTGCTCAAGTGCACACGCTCTTTACACATACTTATTGGGACAGAATGAGTAAGGCTACAGAATATTGTTCAACTTGGCTGGCTTCACGTTGAATTTGTTTACCTGCATATTTTGTCGCAGTGTGTTTGTACATATATCTTTTAATCACAATGTGCTTTGCTACGTGGCGCAAGCAGCTTTTTATGCCACTATAGCTTGGCAGTTTAAGAACAAACTTACATTTTGTTGTTGTTTGTTTTTGTTAACATTTCTTAACCATTGACACATTAGTGAAATATATGTTGTTTGTTTCAGTGTGTGGTAAAAGAAAATAGTTAATCAACAATAATCTTTTTTCCATTTACGAAATACTGTCGTCAGCCGTTTTCAATATTTCAAAAAGGGCCGTTGTCATTTTTTGATAAATTTGCTTTTTAATTTTACATTATAAATATGTTTTCACTGTTCCTGGCTGTGACACCAGCTAGTCAAGAAACCTGTGGAGTAGATGTCACCTAGTTTTCCTGCAACGTGTTAACCGCATATCTTTTTTTTTCCCTAGAACCCCTAGTCAAGTTTACCAGACTGAAGGACACTTGATCTTAACATTGCATTTTCATCAATTGATTGTTTAACCATTTCTTTTGTAGCTCTCTCCTCTATATGTCACTTTCACAATCATTTCCTTATCTGTTGCACAGACTGCCACACATTCGCGTGCAAGTAGTGGGCTGGGCTTTACATCAGCGTATGCAAGTTACCCTTGAATTCAAGATAGATAATTTTTTAATGTAAGTGGCCAGAGTGATAGCACTGTGTTAGCTTTCGTGTATCTTGCTGGTACTGAATTGATGAAGGCACTGTTTGGCCTTATGCTTGCAGTGGTGGCTTTTGCTAGAGAGTACACCATAACACTGCGCCCTGTTGCCGCTGCTTTCATTTCTCGCTGAGTGGTAGCCAAATCCAAAACGGAAAAAAAAAAAAAAAAAAAAAAACTTGCTGTAAAGCAGAGTCCCTCCAAAGCATTTTCTTTTACAGGATTGCAGGAATAAGACAGTAGCCAGGGGAAATGTACAAACAGGCTGTTTATCCCATGGAAACCAGGGGCGCGATCTTGTACGCGTTCCAAAATGGAACGGAGGCGTTCCGTTCCATCGAGCCGCACACGATTGGTCAATTTGAACGTCGCAGTTGAAATTGGACAATCGTGTGCGGCTCGATGGAACGGAACGCCTCCGTTCCATTTTGGAACGCGTACAAGATCGCGCCCCAGGTCTCAGCGACCTTTTATGACTTGGAGAACATATTAGCGAGGAAAATACTATTAAGGTACTGCTGTATCTGCATATTCTCAGAACCAAGCTATTTCAAACCCAAGCACAAGAGCTGGAAAGTATTTCGTGCATGAAGTGCTGCCCATTGCTCACGCTATCCCAGTAAGCGTGCAGCAGTCTGTATATGTGTGATAATACAGAGCTCTTAAGTGGGAGCTGGCTTCACACTGAAATTATTTAATGTGTCTGCAGTTCCTGCTCAAGTAGTGTAGTTGAGAACTTGGGTTGAGCACTTACAGCACATTATTATAAGAAAGGCATGCTACCCCATCATACTGATGCATCATTGGCAAGGCATGCATCCGTGAGCACATCTGTTTTGTTGTGCTATGCAGGTTTTTTAAGTTCGAAATTTAGCATTCTAAATCATTTGCATTGTTCAAACGGCTGTTTTGGGATTCTGTGACCAACTATTGTGAGCTTTAATGCCTTGTGAACCATGGCATACTTCTTTACCAAAAACTCCAAAAGAAAACTTACTTAATGTGAATGCAGATTTGTTCCTTGTGATTAATATTGTGATTATGTGATAATTGCTATATAGCAGTTGTGTTTTTGTCCATTGTTGTTTTGTTGACGATAGTGAACAAGTTCAAGGGTGCTTTTGTGTGTGCAGTGGTACCATTGTGTGCATACTTTGCTTTTGTTAAGAATATACATTTATCCTTAAGCTGTGTTGTGCTTTCCATTGCTTGGTTGTTCTGCAAAATGTCTGGACACCCGGCACAGATACTTTATTTGATCATAGTGCTGTACTGAGGAACATTTTGTTGTGTGTTGTACTCTAAAGGAATTGTGCACTTTAGTCTACTTAAATTTAACATTGGTTGGGAGTGCACCATACCCTGTATTCTTATTTAGCAATCGTGTTGCACCTTGGTGCTAGCTTTCTTTTTTTTTTTCCTGGGTTGGGGTGTAGTAGTACAGCTGCATGTCATTTGCTCATGCTGTGTAGTAAGGACTGCCATATATAGTTATGCCGTAACATAAACATGCTCACATCTGTGTGGTGTGAAATTTAAGTTCAAGTATTATGCAAGAGTTGTAATGTCCCTGGCATGATTACTACACTTGTCTGAAAGCAACGTAGCACCGATATTAAACTTGATGCTATAGCTTTGTAAAGTGCATAACTATGATGTCAACCTTCAGTACCACAAGTTGTGAAAGAGTGTTCTGCTTGCATTCTGTATTATGCTTTCAAGGTTGCCTTGGGTTCTAAAATCTTCTGCACTTTTAAGTTCAGCATATAAGTATCACCTGCGCACTTCAATGACCACACAATACAACTTATTAATTGCCTTTTTTTAAGTTTTAACTGACTGTCAAGGTAAATGTAGTGTTGTCAGGCATGAAATATTATTAATTGTTAATGTTGTTACGGTGATATTACCAGACATATGTTTTACTGTTTGTTTTTCCTGTATTTTTTTGGTCCATGAAAGAAGTATTTAAAAAATATTGGATCTTAACGGGCTCATTGTTGACCTATTGGTCTAATTGTGTCTAGTGGGGAAGCTTCGGCTAACTATACTCGGGGACAACTTTCTGTGGCAATGAAGGGAAAGCTACGGAGGCAAAGCACGCACAAGCGAGAGCGCTTCTGAAAAGAGTCCCGCATTTTAATCCACGTTGGCTTAGGCTAGGGAAGAGAAAACAAACAGCTTATTAGCAATAGTTAAATAAGGCAGAACACACCACTGAGTGTAAAAGTTTACTTATTTTGCGGCTTTTCCCTTCCGCATCTGGGCAAATGCGAAATCGTCGCATGTGGAAGCTGTGTCGATTCAGCGTCTGTTCCGACCAACCAAAAGCACTGTCAAACGCTGCCGAATACTTGGCGCGATAACACATGTGCAGCATCCACGCGCCCGTAGCTTTCCCTTCATTGCCACAAAGTTGTCCACAAGTATAATGCAACTTGATAATGAAACTGGGGAAGTATCACAAAAAACATACAAAAACATATACAGAAAGGAAGCTGTGAAGACGTGCTCGCTTGCGCTCCTCTCACTTCCTCACTGTCCAAGCTTTTTTTTTTTTTTTTCACTGATTCGCCGGTTAATTTTTCATCGTCCTGAGATCGTTGATCACGCAGTTAGCCATTTATTACTGATGTCGCAGCTCTTGTGCATGTGAGTGAAGTGCAATTCTGCACTCAGCTGCAATAAGAGAATCCTTGTTACACTGCTTGTGGTGCGAAAGCAGTATGAACATACTTGTAGTCATAGGGATAAAAGCTTATTGCTCTTGCATTCAAAGTTGAACGAGAAGTCGGTTTGTTTTTCCTGTGTTGATGTTTTGTTACAAATGCCTGCTTGTAACTACACTTTCTAATAACTTAGTTGCCTTCACTCACTGCGTGCGAGGCATTAGAGTGCACTAATGGCTCTTGTACTTTTGCATATTGAAATGCATGACTACTTTAGTAGAAATGAGGCTGTCTGTAGCTCAGTTAAACATGAAGCTCCAGAATATAATGGAATCTAAACAGTGAAGACTGTTGAGCTTCCAGAGGGTATTCCAGTCGTAGCAGAAGCGTCCACAGAACTCCGTATTTCTTTACTGTGTGATCTGTAGCAGCTGCACTACTCGGGTATGTCAAATATGTAGAAGATTGCACCTTTGTGTGTAGATCCTTTTATACGTATTTTTACACTGAAAGACACCTTCATTCAGTGGTGGACTTGTGTGTTTGTGATGTACTTATGTAGCACAGGACTGAGCGCATTGGCTCTGCATGTTAAGATCACCTAACTACCTATAACGTCACGGTCTAGCCACAGATGTCATATTTGTTGTGAAGCCAGAGCCTCTGGAAATAACTTCTTGCCTAATGAAATGGAATTTTTATTTTAATGAACGCATTAGTGATGTCAATGTTCTCACCTTTTTTTTTCTTTTTTTTGCTGGAGGATAGCCTACAGTTGTTATACTTACCAAGACATACCACAGTGTATTGTGTCGGTGATGCAGGCTATTAGCTATGGAGCCCAATATCACATGTTCAGTGCCCATCTGCAGCAGCTGCTGCTTTTGAATGAAAGGTGTAGTTCTGTAGCAACCATTCTTCAAGGTCCCTGATGCAAATCATGCATATATCTTTACACAGTGTAATGTGAAGTGTCTCATGCACTCTAGATGAGGGACAACGTATGGCTGGTTTGCAAAGTTTCCACTAGCTGCTTGCTTGCCTTCCAAAATTTCAGCTTACAGCTGTGTCAAAACTGGATGCTACCTGCCAACCGTTTTTGAGCATCAGCTGTCTTCCTACCATAACAAGAACGGATACATCTTGAGAGTGCGGCAAAGAAAAAAAACAAAAAAAAATGTTTGTAGCAGGCCTTGTTACCACCATAATTATGAGCTTTGTTTGCAAAGCAATATATGGGCCAGAGTAAAATGCAATTCTTTTTGTTGCACTCCTTTTGCTCATCGTCTCTGGCTCCATTGGTGCCCACAATTGTTATCACCTGTATTGTCATGTGAAGGAGTAAATGGGGATGTGACAGAATTGAGCTAGTGAAATCTTTGCATTATACTGGTACATGTATTGCCGCCACCATGCATGCCTACATACCATCAACACCACTTGACATTACAGAATTTTATTTTGTTGGGCAGCTTTCACGTGGAAAAGGCAACTTTGCTGCTTTAACTAAAACTAGTAATTTACTTGCACAGATTATTTAAGTGACCACATCCTTGTTCAAATCTCTTTCCTTGCTTTCCTGTTGCTTCAGCTCCACTCTCCAGTGTTTAAATAGCCTAGATTGATTTAAATCCTGCCGTTAGTGCGCCTCATAGGCTGTACCTTGCCTTTGGGTGTAAAACTCTAAAAGCAATTGTTCAAGATGACTGGTTGCCGCTTTGCCAGGATATGCCAAGGTGTAAAGCTTGTTATTAAAGTAACAGGAATTTCAAAACCTTTAAGCGATGATCACCCTTAACCCCCTTAACTGGTAAATGTCTAAACAGGCACAAAAAGAGAAGCAGAATATTGGCTCATAATGCTTTTCATAAGGTGAAGGCTTTTGAATTGAGTATACATTTCTTATATGCTGTATTTTTTGCATTTCATCTGATTTTCCTATAAGTGGTACAGGTGTCCATACTTCTATCCAGAACATTTGATCAGTGACCTGGGAAGTAAAGAAAGCAATGTTTTTGCTTTGGTTTGAGAGAGAGTGCTTGTGAGCAGTAGTAGCCACATGGACATGTGAGCCATGTAGTAGTATTCAGACATGAATCTTGAAGCTGCTTTGGTATTGCTATTTTTCTGCTCGGCAGTGCATTGAACACCAATGAACTTCTATCACGGGGTGGTTTGGTCATGGCACTGAGCTTATCTTGAGTGCCTTTCTTGTGGAATGACGAAGTGTTTAGTGTGGTGGAATGCACTTTTGCAACTGGCTGTCAGCATGTGACAATCATTGGGCCCATCTTTACTAGCAGAGGCTTGCACTTAAAACAGATAGTTCTTAATGCATGCTTGATGAAGCACACCCCTGTCTACTAATGTTCAAAATTGCAGCATATGAAAGCAGTGTCATGTGTAGCAAAACTAGGCATATGTGAGTCTGTGCCTGCCTCCTCATGTATGCTAAAGCCATTTGAAATACAAACAAGTTGAAGGGGTCATAGGTAGTTGAGAGACTTGGAACTGATCAACACAGGGCAAATAAGGAAAGCATTGGGCCAGAGACAACATTTCGTCACAAGGGCATATGTTTGTGTGGCCTTTCTTCTTTGCTATAATCGCTGACGGCAGATTTGTAGGCATTAGTACTCGAGGCTCTTGTTTGTCAAGCACAAGGGTCTTGTTGCATGGTTGGTTTTGAAGTGTGGCCAGCATGATCACTGAAGGGAGACCACTTGGCACCGCTGTTGCTGTAGTTAGGACTGCCGTAACTGACTAAACCGTAGCATCACACACAAACTAAATTCTTTAGATTGACAAAAGAAAGAAAAGTCATGCTGCTGCCCCTGGTATTTCCAATATGGACTAAAGCAGTGAATGGTCAAGTTATATTGCATGCATTCATGGGAACATTTTTTCCTCGCAACGTGCCAGTGTTAGACAATGTACCAGATGTCTAAACAGCGTTCACTGAAAACCTCAAAATAGCTTTAGAGTCTTAGTACGTTACTGTTCAAATGACCTTGTGTTGCCTTTCGTTCCCCTGAAAGATCTTTTAAATTAGTGCTTAGACAGGCCATCTAATGCGGAGACGTGTCCAGATTTTGTGGTTAAATTATGGCTGAACACTGAGTGAACTGGCATGTTATATAAATGAAGACAATGTTTGTGTGTTATGGCAGTGTGAAAAAATTATGGGTGTGCAATAAAATGCCTGATTTGGTATCTTGTGTCTTTCAATTGGAGTGTCTTGGCTTAAGACACAAAACTAAAAGCATTGTGTAACCATAACCCAGCTTTTATGGTCCGAATTTCGGCACGTGGCTTGCCCTCAGAATCATTTTTAATGGCATTAAGGCAAGCTTTATTTTTTTGGCCACACTTGGGCTTCAGTGAAGTTTAATATTTTGCATTCAAAGTAAATACTTCCCAATGTTTACTTAATACAAATTTTAAAAGAATCTCATGTGCCGAGTTAGGAGCACATGCAGATTTGCCAGCAAATTTATCACCGGAAAGCACTTCAAATAACTAAACATGAGCATAATGTGCTGCCTGTGCTCTTACATTTTCTTTTTTTAAGATTTTGTTACATGATAATCGCCATTATTCTTGTTGGCATTTCTTTAACCTGGGTTCAGTGTTATCCTTTCTGGAAATCCTTTCTGGAAATGGTGCAGAACAGGCAATATTAAAGGACTAAGAAAGGAAATGCCAGCAAGAGTGGTGATTGCATTTATTGTTCAGTTGCAAGAATACACCCTAAAGGTGTAGCCACAGCCACAGTGTAGCCACAGCGTGTAATTTGCTAGGTCCTGCCTGAAAACTGCACTGAACAAAATAGTAGTTGCTTGTACATGGGCACTTCTCATTTTGAACAGAAGGAAGTTGTTCCAGCAAGCCATATTGCAGTGGTCCCTAAGTGTAATGCAACCTTTCGAGCTCGGAAGGGCTCATTCATATGTCCCACTGCTTCATCAGTGCACAAATGAAGCCTGAGCAGCTGTAGGCCTATGCGCCAATTATTTTCCCATTCAAATTTGTTTACAGAGTTTCCATAAAAGAATGTTCTAGTTAAAAAAGCCTGACTGAACACACGGAAAAGGCCAAGTGTGTTTAGTCGTAAGGGCATTTAACAGATGCGAGATGACCTGCTGCTTCCTGCAGTTATTAAAATCCATAAAATCCTGTTATTAACTCTTGTCAAACAGGACTGGGCATCAGTGCAGTGAAGATTAACTGCAAATGTTGAAGATAAACTACATATGTATACCTCAATGAATTTAACAATATGAGCCTCAAAGACTGGCCTGCTTCAGATAATGGTAGTCTCGCCAGTCTCATAGGGCACTGTTGCACCTTTATAGCCAAACTTGTAGCTGCACATGATGATGATGTATAGTGTTTACTGGCGCAAGGGCCAAGTATTTGTAGCTGCACAAACTTCCCACATCTGTGGCATGGGAGCTCGGGACACAGGTTCACCCAACATATTAGACAGGCATGGCACTGCGAGAATAGTTGTTGCTGTGATTTAAGTGTGACTGATCTTGGTGAACAGCGTTTTTCGTGACAGTCAAGTACACCTAAAGCAGGCGATGGCAACTTCAAAGTTGGGTCTTGCAGACCTCGATTCCTGTCTAACTGACTCACGTGGCACAAACACAGTTAATTAAAAATTCTGGAACCGTTTTGGAACGTCCTCTGTCGGTCTACACACCAAACGTGTGGAAGATGTCGTCAGTGTCGTCGCCCGGCGAATTTTCAGCTTCAGAGTCACTGTCCATGGCTTGTATACGAGCGGCGATAGCAGCAGCAACCCGCCTGGCACGTTCGGCGTTCGTGGCAAGCATGTCGTAGTGTTGTTGTCGAGAAGCCGGCATTTTAGAGTCGTCGTTGGTAGGCTGACTTTCGAGTTCGAGGTCCAAGCTCACTTCCATCGCCAACAACTCTTTCCATCGCTCACACTCTGCCGTCAAGGATTGCAGTTGCTTGTGGTGGTTCGCGGCAATGGTGACAGGAGCGTCGCAGGCAGGTTCGGCTGTGGAAGTCGTAATTTTTATAAAATTGGACAAACTGTCATCGCTGCTGTCTTCGTCGAACATCGACAGTCCTCGAAGTAGCAGTTTCTGATGAATATCTTCAAAAGAGTCAATCTCCTCGTTCAGCGTCGACAGTGTGTGCTTGAAGCAGAGCCGAAGGAGAATGCGCAGTCGATCTTCATCTGGAATGCCGGTTGGCAGATCCTTGATATTATCTTGGCCTGGAAGCAGGTAGATTCCTCGAGTGTTCCGCCTACGATCCTGCGATGACGGCCCTGCCGCCATGGCTATTAGCAAAAATTTTAAATGCCTATCAGACGAGTAAAACTAAACCATCAAAATCTTCGAACCCTTCAGGAGTCTGCAAGTTTTGAGTTTCCAGTGATGACCGGGTGCACCACCATATAATGGGTTGGTTTCACCGGGTAGATAATAGGTTTGAACATAGGTTGGAACATGGTTAGAACCATTAGAAGAACCTTGTCCTTGTGTCCAAACACCGGCTCATACCCCTCATACCCACTACGGGCACTACGGAGGATAGAGGTAGAGGTTAACCAAGAAGCCCGCGCTTTCTTTTTTTTTTTTTTTTTTCTTTTTAACTCTGCACAGCCGACGCCAGTCGAGCCGACGCCGTCTCGTCTCGCAACGCACTACGGCTGTAGAAAAAAAAAAAAAAAAAATGTATAGCCTCTTCTGCGGCACCCATGCGTCAGTAAAAAAAAAATTGGCTTGCATGAATAGATGTAATTTATAAATTTATAAACCTCGTTTTTCTCAGTTCTTTAGAAGCTTTTACATGGCTCTCAGTACTCTTTGCGTCTCGGCTACTTTTTCGTCTGCGTTCATCATTGCCAGCAATGGCCGCATGCGACTTTCGTGTGTTGACATTACAGCGCATAACAACGAACTTTGTTGCGTTTGTATGACAGTGATCGCCGTTTCCGTTTTGTTCGCTTGAGGCACGCTGCAGTGGTAATTACAGAGTTGCAGCGACATAGCTGCGTTCTTACATGGAGGGTACTCGGCCCAGGAGCTCAGTAAGTAGCACGCATGTTTGTTTCGCTGCCCGCTTATGTCCGTGTAACCTTCTAGCGCATAAAACTGAGTCGCTTAAGTTCTGTTGTTGTGCAGCCTGCGAAATTGCGGCGCAAATAGTAGAGGCGGTTGTCGTAGTATTATTTCTCACGAGCCTGGCTAACTTGCGTTGATTCCGTCAACAATAGATCTAATACAAACTTGTTGATAGGTTGATTAGCATCATAAATGTGAAATTATCGTACGTAGCTGTTTCGACTATAAACAAACTGTTTTTCTTCTTTTTTTTTTTCTTTTTCAAAGAAGTCGTGTCTGCGAATAATTAGCTTTAGGAATAAAGCGATTCCTTGTTCGCACCTGCTTTGCAAGTATGGATGTTTCCGATGGCTTGGCGTTTTTGTGCCTGCTTGTGCAATTTCTTAGTTGAGGTTACAGAAAAGGATTTGGAACGTTGCTCATATGGTTCATATGGGACTGTGGTACTGGACGCGAGTGCATGACAGTAAAACACTTTTTATTTAATGAGTAATGTAACGAAACCGGTGTCACCTCCAAGATGAGAAAGAAGCAAAACTATTTAAGGCAGGTCATACAAGATATTTACGTGAATATCTAAGCCGAATGATCAATTGAATTGAAGTGCACATGTCGTGTAAATCATGTGATATCGCCTGATTATGTCATAACGCTTGTAATGCTCCAAAACCTTTAGCCTCCTCCCTGACATACTCTTTGGCCATGTAAAACGTCCTCGTCATTAACTGTATTACTGTTGCATGATGACCTGTGTCCTCATCTTCGTTGCCAAGCAGGCTCGCCTCTTGTGTGGCCATTTGGTGTCTGCACTGCGCACTATTTTGCGAATTGCTGCGCATTTGTGGTATAGCTTCTGCTGAAACTCTGAGAATGGGGAACTGAAAGCATTTCATTCTTGATAAGCACTTTGTTGACTCCAATAAAATATTTTACTTGGTGTGCCCCATACCTGTTTATTCAAACTTTATCTAAGGTGTAAAGAAGGCTGGCATATATATATGCGGCTTTCTGACACTGTAAGATCACTGATGTGATGGCACCTGTGTGCTGTCACCCAGTACTGTCACGCGCCGTTAGTGCAGTCCATGCGGTCCATGCGTTCACTATTTTTGAGGTGAAATGCAGCGTGTGATCTTCAGAGCATGCTGACACCACAGTGTAGCCTATAATTGCCCTCTGATTTGGCTTTTCGGCTATGTTTAACGTTGCTTGACTCGGACTAGCGTGTGCACCACTTGTAATTTGTAGCGTAACTGACAAATAAGATTTTAATAATTTCACTTGTGATGCCATCTAGGAACCTGCTCTTGAGGAGGTATACTGTGCAGCCAAACATGCAGCTT
Source organism: Dermacentor silvarum (assembly GCF_013339745.2). Taxonomy (NCBI): domain Eukaryota; kingdom Metazoa; phylum Arthropoda; class Arachnida; order Ixodida; family Ixodidae; genus Dermacentor; species Dermacentor silvarum. The sequence continues at coordinate 227,262,078 of NC_051154.1, read as the reverse complement.
TTGTTGGCATTTGGAGGTGCTGGCTTGCATTCTTTCTCAGCATTTTTCACCTGCACTCCGTTATCTACCCAAAGGCCGTCTTCTTAATGCTATTGAATCACAAACATCGCTCGGTGAAGCCACGCCAACAACTACATCACGCTTGAATTTACAAATTAGTCTGTATCTTAGCAAGCATGGGTTCCGAGATTCTCGAAGAATTGCCCAGCTACGAAACCATGCGCGATTTGCTCGTAGGCACTTTGCTGCTAGACCCCAGGACATGTGATGGCACCAAACTTCTTATTTCCAGAGTATGCCGGGCGAAAACATTGTGACCCTATATACGCGGTGGCTCAGTTGATATACAGTCGAACCCAGATATATCGAACTCGAAGGGGATCGCGAAATAGTTCGATATATCAATAATTCTATATACAAATAAAAACTTTTATACAAACATTTTCAAGGGGATGTCACAACTGTTCGTTGTACACGATAATTCGTTATAGCTGGGTTCGATGTATCCAGGTTCGACTGTATGGCGTTCTGCTGCAGAACGAGGTCGCGGGTTCGATTACCGTCCGCCGAGGCCGCATTCCCATAAGGGCAGGATGCAAAAACGCTCGCTGCAAATCATTCTGCACTGTAAATTGTGGAGAGAAAATAGTAGGACGTAAACGGTAGGTTGTCAGCTTAATTGTTCACTAATACCGGTGTCACACGTACACTTCTGATCGCGATCGGGACCGATCCGGATCGGATTTCTTGATCGCGATTAACATTGGTCGCTGCTACACAGTCCAACGATCCGGATCGAGTTATTATCGTTTGCTGATCGTCGGCAACTCTCAGAACTGCATAATGCCTTGGCTACAAATTCTGCTTTGCAAAATATGGTTAAATTTGGACAATGTTTCAATTGTACAGCTTACTATTGCGATACAAAGGTTTTTAAGTGTTCTGTATTGAGCTGGCTTCACTTCTTGTTTTTAGCGTTTTCAGAATACTGCGCTAAAGGGCGCAGGCGTCAGCCTGCGATCACGGTCAAGGGGCCTGATCGCGATTCTCGGATCGCGATCGCCCGGATCCGGATCCCGCAAGATCGCGATCGCAAATGACCGTGTAGCAACACTCGATCCGGATCAAGCCCAATCCGGATCGGCCCTTATCGCGATCAGAAGTGTACGCGTGACACCGGTATAAGGCTCAGGATAGTGTCTAAAGAGCAGAGAAATATTCGAGCGCCCACTTCGCAATGTGAGTAACTCTGTTGAGCTATGATGAGCAGCATCTAAAAAAAAAAAAAAAAAAAAAAAAGCGCTTGTGTTTCACATCAGATCTGTGTACATTTATTGAACTGAAAAGTAACACTAAAGTACTATCAATGGTTATTCCTTAAAAGCATTTTTGGCGTTACGCTTTTGGATACTATTAACTACCCGCAATTAGAAAACATACGACACAAGATATAAGACACATAAAATATGTTTGACCCATAAAGCAGTTCGACACGTAAAAGAATAAGTCACTGTTTCATATTTGCCTTGTGTTTTCTTTCCGCAGACTTTGCGCACTTAGTGCCCCAAAAAGTTAGCGCGAACAACTTAGTCCCTCAAATGCTCCTCTGTTACACTTAGCTCGCAGTGAATTATACACTGTGTAGCTCTGGAAAACAGGACTTATTTTATATACGATGACCTGTTGCAGAAAGAAAATAAAATGAGGCTGCAATCTGCGGGAGGAAGCTTTTAGCAGAGCGCCTTCCCTCGTCTTTCCGTTTAAAGGGGTCATGATGCATGGTCGACCAGACATCGAAGGTTTACACTCCAGTGAAGAGTGTAAGGGCCCATACTCCAAGTTTCAGGTCTCTAATTAATAAAAAAAAAGTTGGGGACTCGGATCGTGGACTGGAAGCTCCTCCCACCGTGAGCTATACCGCCATGCTTACATATATATGTAGCTTGTGACATCTTAAACCGCTGCCCGACAGGGGCATCGTCGGCAACAAACGGGCTCCGATAAGTTGCGGCACCGCAGGTAATAGTGTACAAAACCTTCCAAGAAGTTGCAGTGACTGACACTGGATATAAGAGGTAGAGGCTGGCAGCCTCGGGTCCTAACCACTGAGTTTAGGGTAACGAGGGAGGGACCTCATATCAGGTGTTTCGTTTTAAGCGGAACACTTAAAAACTCATATCAAGGTCCGTGCTGTTTTTGCTGGTATGCTACACGGCTAGGTGGACATTGGCAGTCAGAAAAATTAAACGATAATTTCGCTAATTAACTAAAATATGGAAATTGATTTTTAATATAAGCAACTTCGCGGCGCTACAATTTCGCAATGATTAAAATTATTCAATTTAAATATTGAATAATTTTAATAATAGCGAAATTGAAGCGGAGAAGTTGCTAAGTCGTGTCTACTTTTAGCAGGAATTCTAAGACTAACGCCATTTTCGAGATAGTGCGACCTTATAATGTGATACGAAGTACATTGGCGTTCCAGTTAAGCTTTCCAAAAGCGGGACGATTTTAACTGGAACGCCGAGGCATTTTTTACCAGGTTATGGAAACGGATATTTCGAAAGTGGTGCTATGCTTAGGATTCCTGCTAAGCAGACGTGACTTAGCAACTTATCCGCTTCAATTTCGAAATTACAGTATGTGCATTATAGCTAGTAATAAAAAAATAATTAACATATGTTAGTTATTTAGCGAAATCATTGTTAAAAGTCTTTCTTGCTGCTAATGTCCCCCTAGCCACGTAGAACATATCAACAAAAACTGCAGGGGCCTAGATATGACAGTTTTTGTAAGTGTATTGCATCAAAAGAGAAAAAAGAACGTCTAAGACGCGGGGAAAGGGAGCTGCTCCGCAGCCGCCATTAGCCCCTGGCATCCCGATTTCTTAATCCGGCCCTGGCAGTTACGGCTTAATTAAAGTCACAGTCACACTAAGTGAACACAATGCCAGCACAGTGCGGCCGATTCGACGACAGACAGTGTCACAAAAATACCGGACTGTCGTAGCACGGCTCTTCAATAGAAACCTTGTTTCCTTTGAGCAGCCGTGGTCGTACCGTGCTGACACGACGACACTGACACGACTGAAGTTCGGAAGTCATTACAGAGTCGCCTGCGCTCCTGCCAACCATTCGAAGCACCGTCAGGCCGGTCTCCTGGAGATCGACGGCCGAGAGAAAACTTGGCACTGACGAAACTATTTGGATAGTTGCACTTGTGGCTGCCGTATTTGTGTTCCAAGATGAAGCGAAACAAGTTTCTGAAGTCGTACTATCCAGAGTGGAAATTTGCTGACCTTGTATTGCATGGCTTGCACCGGTGCGGCTTTCATGAAGGATCGCTATATACTATGGTGGAAAAGCTGCCTTTTTGATCACCTTGTCTCCAGCTGTTCTATGTTCTGTGGAGACTACGAATGTGGCTACAGTGCGGTCTTAGTGACGTCACGTGCAGGTCGTCTAAAGGCAGGCAGGCAAAAGTAGTCGTTTGCCGTCGCAACCGAAGGCTTTATAAAACCCGCAGCTAAACCTTCCACGGTCTCAGGTCGCGTCTCTCACAATGTTATATAAGAGGTATCTTAAAGGGACTGACACGAAAATTTGGTGTCCTCCTGTCCTTGCATTTTCAGATAGCTGTCGACCCCGTAGTTACGGTACGAAGCCTCAGTTCATCAAGAGCACCGCTACTGAATAATTGCAGCACCTTGTGTACAGCCTGCCCAAAACGCTCGTCAAGCGCAGAGCTGCTTCTGACGTGAAAAAGGTTCTGACGTCACCGAAAGCGGAGGTGGCGGGGTGGGGTGGTTGAAGGTCATACAATGACTGTGTCGCCGCTGAAAGCTGCCAAACTGGCCCCTCCGATTGTTCGCTTCTCTTGGAAACACAGGGGGACTGCTCTCTGCCCTTTTGTTCCGTCGAGTACTGAATGCATGGGTTCAACTTTAGGCACCACGACCACAGTACGCGTCAGTGGTATCTGGTACCACGAGACCGCCACAACAGGTTTCGGTGACGAAATAGGTAACCTTTTTCACATCGCGAAGCCGCGCTGCTCTTGGCACGCGTTTGGAAATGATCGTATTAAAAGCTAACGTAATTGATTATTTTCTGCGCTCTCGGGGAATTGAGACTCCATAACGTAATTACTTGGTCGAGGGCTATCCAATAAAGTAATAAAGACAGGGAAAGCAATTTCTAGGAAGTCCGCACTCATTTAAAGGGACGCTGCAACGCTTCTTGAGCATGGTAAGAAAGCGTTCACAATCTCCATTGGTCGGTCGCATATACTGTCTCAAAGTTGAAAACAAGCGCGTTGGCGCCAGTATATACGATGACTCACTCACTCCGTTTCTCGGAGAAACGCATGCTTGCCAGTGAAGCAGACACGACGGAAGCGAGAGACGCTTTTGACGCAATATTTGTACCCTTTGAGCTAGCTGCTTTATTTTTTTTACGGAGGAGGAAAACTGTTTTGCTTCGACAAGAACGTTGAGTTCAGTGCCTTCATTTCAGTTTCTTACGCAAAACGTCAAGTTTCCGTCACGTTACGAAAGTAAAACGGGGCGGCCGGGCCACCAGCGCCATTTTGTACGCGTCGCGCCTACGTCACGCCTCGAAGAAAATGGCGGAATGTCCAGAATATAGTCTCTAGTCTCCCAGAGCCGCGAGCGATGCGCATTCACCAACAGTCAGCTTGGTTGCCTCGGCTGCAGTGCGACAAAGACGCCAAATGTACGCACCATCACGACGAGGGCAGTGTTGTATACCTTCCGCTGCCGATATGAGCGTTGTGCGCACACGGTGGCGTTCCCGCTGGGCGGCTTTGTGTAGTTTAAAATACACCGCTGTGAGCGGAGCAGACCGTAAGCACCATAAGCACTCGGCTAAAACTCGACGTTCTTCGCTTACTCGTACGATCATATATACGCTCCAAGAAAGCGTTATGTACACGCGGCGAGATATCAACGCGTTTAGGGCAATTGGACGCGCGCCCCGTCTCGATCTGCGTAATTGGCGGACTTGCGCGCGGCAGTCACATATTTGGGAATAAGTATAACCGGCTGAACAGTCCTGACCTCCCTGATCAGGCCCTTGCTCCATCTCAGACGATTTTTCAGTGGCCGGCTTTTCCGAGGTTGCGCCTTTTGCGCCATCAGCTACGGGGTGCGCGATTTTATAGGTTCTGTAATTGGCGCACTTTGGAACCGCCCCGGTAGCGGGGGGGTATAAAAAAAAGGAATTGTGGTTTAACCTTTCGTGTCGTTTTACCGCAGAAGCTTCCTGTTTCAAAACAGAGCAGCCCGTTTCATTACAGGCAACTATAGACGTCATTTCAGCGTTACATAAGGTAAACGTGGTGTTGACTTGCAGCCATTGGATTCCCGCCGCAAGTATAGCTGCCCTTGTCTTGTTTCGTAAGTACCTGCTCTGCGCACAATCACGCTTTACGCGCACCAGAAAGCACGTCGGCACCGCTTACGTAACTGGCACAGTTTCATGCGGATTGTTGGCATGAAACGTCTGCTTTGCCACGAGCCATCTCACAGAGCAGTTACATAAAACGCGCCGCGGATAGATCAGTGGCTATATGGCGATTCGCTGCTGGTTCGTCGCTGGTTCGATGCCGGCTACGGCGGCCGAATTCTATCGGAATGCAAAAAAAAAAAAATGGTCGTGTATACCGTGCATCATAGGGTGCACGTTAAAGAACACCAGGTGGACAAAATTAATCCGGAGTCCCTCGCCAAACCCGCCGCGGTTGCTCAGTGGCTATGGTGCTGGGCTACTGAGCACGAGGTCGCGGGATCGAATCCCGGCCACCGCGGCCGCATTTCGATGGGGGCGAAAACACCCGTGTGCTTAGATTGAGGTGCACGTTGAAGAAATCCAGGAGGTCCAAATTTCCGGAGTCCCCCACTACGGCGTGCCTCATAATCGGATCGTGGTTTTGGCACGTAAAACCCCAGAATTTAATTTAGCTCTGGAATAATCTTCCCGACGTGTCCAACCTTGATGTATTCCTCGAGCGTTTGTGGTCTCACTTTGCGCGCCTGTAGCATTATTCCATTGCGCTCTATATTATAAATTGATGCATACTTGTGTCATTTTTGTATCTATAGCTATTACGGTTCTTTATATCCCCCTTGCACGATGATCCAACCTGATCAAGTATATAAGGTATACATGCTAAATAAATAAATAAATAAATATGGCCAGGGCTCCCATGACTTCCGTTGCTCTTTTTAGTGGCGGAAACTTGTCATCACAGATTCTTTAAGTGAACTAAAAATGTTAGTTGTTTAATAATAGAGGTGATTATTTGCGCCAACACTGCCATCACCGATGGCGCAAGCACTGTTTTCTTTTGCGTCTACCATCAGGATAAACTAGAACGCGAGCAAAAAGCTCCGTAACCGGTTCCTGAGCATGATGTATTCGAAGACGTATGTTTTGCAGCTTACATTATGCTGTGGTTACAAACACAAATTATCTTGGAAATGTATAATTAGTGGTTTTACGTACCAAAACCACGATATGATTATAAGACATGCCGTCGTGGGGGACTCCGGATTAATTTTGACTGTCTGGGGTTCTTTAGCGGCCCATTGCATGGGACAGTGGCGTTTTTTGCATTTCGCCGCCATCGAAATGCGGCCACCGCGGCCGAGATGATCTTGGAAATGCAACAATATATCAATCGTTTTCGATTTGTTCCGATTTGAATTATCTGATGGTATACGTGTCGACAAACATACCGGTAATCTGTTTTGTGGGTATTACCCCCAAAACAGATTACTGAGTTTTTTTAGCAAAAGCTGTGCTTCCGTGTAGGCAACGTATCTCTATACGTCACACATAGATGACGATCTCCGGGAACTTCTAAGTTGACACTTTAGAGCCGCTTAACATGTACTTTGTGACGTTTATGAAACATGTATACGTTTGGTGCGACCCTTGTTAGCGGCGCGATTGGCACGATTTGGTCGACAATTACGCGCAGCATGGACATCGACACAAACTCTCTGATAGATGTAGGAGATGTGGGCTGCGAATTATACGTTAACGATGCTTTTTCATACAGTCGTTAGCAGTATAGCTCATTCGACGTACTTCAAGAGGGGGGGGGGGGGGGCGACGACCATGAAAATTATTACGCTCTTCTTGTTAACGTGCATTAATTATGCAAAACAGTTACTGTTTTGCAGCTCCACCTAACTGTCGTGCTTTTTGTGGCTGGATGCTCATGAATTAACACGGTGTTCCACATCAACACACCGTGTGTATTCGCGAGCGTGAAAAGAAGCCCGCGAATACACGCAAAATTACCGCGCGACTGGCCGCTCGAGGCACTTTGCGTTTATTCGCGGGCTTCTTTCACGCTCGGAAAACACTTTTATGTAGCACGTATTGAGCAACAGAAAGCTGTATCGGGAGTTTTTCATGTTTCTCTGCAATTATCTCATTGACACTTTTCATCTAATTATAATATTTGAGAAGTTGAATAATTATTTAAGACTAATTATGTAATTAGGCGGAATGGAAAAATAATCTGCGTAACTCCAAGCGACGACAATCAACATTACCTTGGCTCGATCTGTCCAGCTACGTGGCATTTGCATATTTTTAAGTCTTGGTACATGATAGTTGGGAACCCTGTATACTAAAACTGCCTGTACGCTGTTTACGTGTCCATGTTGTCGTTGTTGCTACTACTAAAGACGTTCGCATTCTTTATGCATTCTTTCTAAATCCAGCCATGAAACACTGACATACGTAATTATCGGACAGCTAGATTTTCCTAGCCCGTTACTGGGCAAGGGGCCAAAAGTACGGCATTTGTGCTCAGCATAACGCCAATTAAGCGAAATTTAGTGCGCTCACTAGCAACCGCGCCACTGTTACGTTTGCGCTTGGCCACAGAATTCCTTCCGAAATCCGCAACGGCGCGTTGTCAGCGCATCTAAATGCACTTGCAGCGTGCCAGCGAGCTCCCACTCCCCTATTAATTATTTAATATATACTGTAAAGTGCCTGCACTTCCCAATGTTTTCATTATATAGTTTTTCTTCGTAGGGACTACTAAAGTCCCTGGATATTTTTAGCAGGAAATCTAGGGACTTATGGACTACATGCGTTACCTGAAGTCTCAAATGATTTTCCTCGTGTACAAAGCTCCGTAACCCACTTGCGCAATACTTGTGTATAGTGTCGTTTGCGTATTTTCGGAAATCGGAAATGTGGCTGCGTGAAACTGCTCTCACGCCGTCTCCCTCCTGCCCCGTCTGTACGTGCATCTCTCTTTTCCGTCTTGCCTACTGCATAAGCGTTAAGTGCTGACGGGTGGTTAAAACTGGAGTCGCGCCTAGCTGGGCACTCCCGAGAAAAAAAATAAACAAGACGAGCCTGAACACGTGTATAGTTCGTGGCTGCAGCAACTTGTGAGAGGTTTTTTTCTCCTTCCGGCCCTACCACGGCGGTTTTCATTGTGTCCGGCTGTAATGTCCAGCAACCGAGATGAGATAACACCACCGCGTTGTTGTGCGCCCACGTCTCCTCTTTTTCTCGGGGCGCTCGCTTTGAACGGTTTGTGCATGCACCGTGAGGTTTCCTGCGCGAGGGGTGTCTGGCGCGGCCACTCCGCCGAGTGTGCTCGTTGTCCGTCCGCCGATCTGCTCGAATCGGCCGGTGTCTGCACGGGGGGCGTCCGTGGCCAGCGTGGCCCGGATAGATTCCGTCGCTCACGTTCTGCGCGTTGGTCGTCTGATGGCCTCCCTTCTTCTCCGGCCGCGTTGGTTACGTGGGCGGGGACGTGGGTGCTCGTGAATCGACCAGGCCTCGTGCAGTACGCTGCGTGCCCCGCACTGTCCGCGCCAGATCGGCGTGCTGGTGACTTGTTGTGAAACAACGTGAATTAGGCCGCGCAATATTCATTAATCTCTTCGACGAAAATGAAGAGACGCGGTAGCAATAATGAGCCCTTTAGTGAAAGCTGCGTGCGAGACTCCTGGCGCCTTTATGAAAGACCGCGTTGGTGACGGTCATTCTAGGCTCTTTAGGTGCACGTTGTTGAACACACACTTTCTTTTTCTTTGTGGGGGGAAAAAACGTGGGCAGCTTGCACTAGTGGTGCAAGGCTGGAGTAAACAGCGGAGCTGGTGATCGACCTAGCTTCTTCCAGGTTTTACTAGGCTTGGCTAAGTTTTGCTAGTAAATGCTAAGTGCTGCTAGGCACGGCATTCCGAATCGGCTCGCCGCCCACGCGCAGATTCTCGCTTGGCCGCGCGACGCGCTTCAAGATGAGCGGATTCTTCTTTCGGTGTCCGGATGTAGCTTCCTTGGCCGTCAAGGCTACATGTACTCGCCACAGAGTCAACGAGAGTTGTGCCGCCGTCGCGGCGGCTCCGAGCTTTATCTCCCCGGTGACGTCACGGCCAAGCTGCGCCTGCACACTTTCCGGGGCGTGGCTGGTCGAAACCTGCCGAGGCGCCGGTTGCAGTCACGGACACCGCGCGCGTTCGGCGCGAACACGGGGAAACGCGGACGGCGTCGGCAGCAGCTCTGCGCGTTGCCTCGTTGGTGCTGCTACAATTTCTTTTTCTCTCGCTATCATTTTCTCTTTCTTTCTCCCGAGCATAGCGTGCGCCGCGCGCTATGCGAAGCACATGCCGCTCCGCGAGGTGGCTGCTAGGCAACGCGCGGTGACGTCACCGTTCAGCGAGGTTTTTTGTACACGCTCCACGGACTGACGGTCAGCTTAAACAGCTTCGCTGTTAAAAATTATCCTGGGGCTGAAACTAGAGTGATGCGTGAAGGGTCCTTACGCGCATATGTTGTTATGCGATCTAGTGGAGGTTCGGGGTCGTACAGTGTAACCCGGTTACGCAGCTCTCGTGAGTCGTCGCTCCTTGGGCGTTGTTAGGTACTGCCTCCTGATCATCTTCGAGCTATCGACCCCTTGCGCTTTATCTGCATCCCGCGTGGCGACTTTTGTCGATGTGCCCGCGCACTGCCTGCTTTACCGTACTTTGCTTTCTACGCGCCACATCAGCCCTTCTCTGCTTAGAAGCTTATGATTTCCTGAACACACTGCCCATACACCTCCTCACGTAACACATACTTGTCTTGACGTAACACATACTTGTCTTGATATGCCTCACCCCTCTGTATGATTGACTTGTCTTGCAGTGCAAATCCGAGCGTTCTCCCAGTGGTTTCGGATGGTTCTTTGAAGCGATATAGCTGTTTTGCCACTTTCCATGGTCGTGTGTTGGGAATGGCGTTTCTAACCTATAGAACGAGCTAATTGACCTCTAGATATGTTGAGAGAGCTTTGGCGTGCTTTAGACGACGGAATGTTCTCTAGAGGTCGAATAATCAGATTATATAGCCATATGCACTGGCCCTGCAGGTGTGCCGCGGTGACTTGGTTTGTTCTCTACAGAATATCGCAATGAAATAACGAGCGGTACTTAAAATATCCTCATTGCAGAAAATATCCGCCTCCAGGCATGTAATTTTTTTACGAGAACTTTCCTTACCTTCCTCCTCGGTGTTGGTGTGGGCAAAGCGGGCCGATCCCAAAGATAGTCTAAAGTAAACTGTGCCGATCCCAAAGAGAGTGTAAACTGGGGCCGATCCCAAAGGCAGTGTAATATTAGGAGTACTTTTTGTTGGTGATGCGTAGCTATTAGAAGAGGGGCGCAGATTAACACATACACAGACATGAGACAGGACGAGCGCCGTCCTTTGTCTGTTTGTGTGCTAATTTGCGCCCCTATTCTAAGAGTGTAATAGTAAACTGGACCGATCCTGAAGGCTCTGTAATAAATAAACAGGGTGGATCCAGGCGGCACTCTAAACTGGGCCGACCATGGAGACTGTAATTTGCGGTCGCGTGGCCGGGTCGCACCGCGGTCGCATGATGGGGAGCTCCGCGGTCTCGAGGAGCTCGGGCGCTACTCTAAAAGTTGCTGTCATTGTCAGTGGCAATTGTTTCAATTTCTTTTTCATTTCCTCGGACGTGCTCCGTGCGCCGGTCGCCAAAACACGTGTTGGCGCTTTGTGGACGCAGCATGTGTATACGCTCGAAAATGCACACGTTGTTCTTTTGATCATCAGCCTGACAAGCGTGATGTAAAATTTGACCTGTTGCATAACGATCGCTGTCGAATGGAGCTTGCCGATACTTTGCGAGATCAGCGCGTCCCCGACGAGGCACGACGATATTTCAGGATACTCTGTGAGGTCGGCAAGACTCGACGAGGCTTGCAGACGAAGTTAACAGTGCCTGCGAGCTTTGATATATATATTCTGGAAGGTCTGCCACTTGTCCGGTCAGGTTGCTGTAAACCATATATCCATCATCCTTGTTCCGGCAAATGTGAAGAGCCAACGCCACCGATCCCGTGCAGTTTTGAACTTTCTCTGCTTGCGGACCCTCCGCTATAATAGGAGTGCTATAGCCGTTGTTTGCGAAAGGAGAATACATACTGTGTGTGCGTGCGTGTGTGTGCGTGCGTGCGTGTGTGTGCGTGCGTGTGTGTGTGTGCGTGCGTGCCGGAGGGAGGGAGGGAGGGGGTGTTTTTTTTTTTCAGATCTCTGGCATTTTTTTGGAGCCCGAAAATACAGTCAACATTCATATCTTCATGGAAGGAAATCATTTGAATATTTCTGAGTATTCGCTCTGCAGTTAACTTCTTCATTGAATGCTTCGCGTTTAAGTCGATACCTAAGAATTAATGACATGAGCTCTTGGCAAAAAAAAAAAGTAAATGACTTTTAAACTTCTTTGTAAATGACGTTGCAAACGTTTACCACGCTAAGCAATTAAGAGCTCGGTATCCGGGTATACCCGTTTAACATCGTGGTTCCTTGAGCAAAACGAGAACAAGATGAAAGCAGGAGTCAACGTTTCGATAAGTGGACTTGTCTTTTTCGAGGCCTTGAGAAAGACAAGGCCACTGGTCGGAGAGTTGGCTCCTGCTTTCATCTTGTTCTCGTTTTGCTCATCGTCTTGAATTTTCATCTCCCGCATTCCCCGTGTTTTCCTTGAATCACGGTTCCTTGCAACATAACGCTCGAAGCCTCGAAAACGAAAATAAACAAACAAGTTCCCGAATTTACGCGTGTTCGAACCAAGAACCTCGACGACTCTGGCTCAAGTGCTTTACGTAACACTTTTTACAGCGGAGCTGTTATACGCTAGTTTCCACGCGGATCGCTGCGTGCGTAGACCAACAACTATCATCATCAGCAATGGCTCGAGCGTCTTCGTCTTCTTCCACAGCTGGCTGGTTGGCGCAACCGCGCGAACGCGCTCGTGCCACTGCTCGCGCGTTCGTCGTCGTCATCTGCTTCCGCAGTTATTGACTCCGTTGTGCAAAAAACTGAAAATAGCCAGTGGGTGTATCTTTTTGACTGGTGACGTCACGCACTGCATAGACACGTTATCTCAGTTGCGTTCCCGCCGTCTGATGGGCAGGCCGCGTATTGTGCGGACCGAGGAATGACAGCAAGCCTACGAAGAACGACGGCGCGAGCAGAAGCGGGAATGGGCGCGAAGGCGGCGGGATGTGGCTGCTAACCCGAGTCCATCGTCATTGTGGGTGATTTCAACGTAGACCTGTCTCGGCCAGACGGAAAGTGGTTCTTGGCGTTTCTGTTGGAAAGGTTCAGCATTCAGTGCTGTACAAACATCGGTGTGCCTACCACGCGTAATCGGTCCTGCATAGACTTGACGTTCGCGAAGAACCTTTCCAGCGTCGTTACAGAACCCATGGCTGTCTACAAAAGCTATAGTCACCTTAGTGACAAAATAATAAAGACGGTGGAAAATAACGATTCGTGCGGTATGTGTCTTTATTTAAATCAATGTACCGGGTGTCCATTTTTAAGTTTTACGGAATTTTCAGAAATCGCCTGTGGCAGGTAGCATAATTGTTATCGTTGAGCTGGGTTATTCGATGAGGTGGACATTAGTAGCACGAAAAATCGAAACACATATTCAACTAAATAACAAAAAATCACTAATTAACTTCTTAGTTAATTACTTTACAACACATATTGCAATTTACGAATTGTAGCCGCCGAGCTTGTCAGGCATACCACTTGGAATGAATTTCCAGAAGGACACCAGTTTGGAGATATGCGCCATCAAAGTCGCCATAAAAATGCACTGTTGTTCCACTTCCTTCTTTTACCAAAATACTGTTTTATACATTGAAGCACAAAAGTAACTGGAACGCCTATGCATTTCATCCCACACTTTGGGAAATAATACGTATCTCGAAACTGGTGTCATCCTGGAAATTAATTTCAAGTGTCTTGCAAACTCACCGGCTACAATTCGTAAATTGCAATATGTGTCGTAAAGTAATTAACAAATTTCATTAGTCAATTTTGTTGATTAGTTGAATATGTGTTTCGATTTCTCGCGCTTATAATGTCCGCCTCTTCGAATATCCTAGCTCAACGGTAGGAATTATGCTACCTGCCACAATCGATTTTAAAAAAAATTGCGTAAAATTTAAAAATGAACACCGTGTAGTTTATCATCATATACTATACAGCTCCGCTGGTCATCCACCTTCACAGAGTGGAGTGGCACTGAAAATTCTTTAACATGGTACCTACTGTATCAAGCGTAGCGTTGAATGCGTTAACTGTACAGGCACTAGCCAACACATCGTACATCGATGGTCTATAAGAAGGACCTAGAAAGCTCGATGTGTACACCTTGCAACATAGAAAACTAGTACAACTCCACAAGCGCAGTTCTTTTGTTGCGTTGCATTACGTTTTGGGCTAGCTCTCCAAGTTCACAAAATAGTTCTAAACGGGCCACATTAAAGATACCATCAGGATTTTTTTTTTCGTGGTTGAAATTAAGCCTTATAAGTTACCAAGGGTCAACCGAGCTAACAACCCTCGTCGTCTTTTCCCATCCCGCAAAAAAAAAAAAGAAAAAAAAAAGCTTGATAACTTTGCTGCATTCTATAAAATAATTTTAACGGGCCACAATAAAGGGAACGCAAAAAATTAAATTCCTTCTTTATTTATGCCTTAAATTACACAAGTGCAGATTAAACAATGAACCGCGCGACTCTTCGTCTTCTTGCATCCAGTCATCCCTGGCTAAAGATCGCGTGGCTGCCAGATTCACCAGTGAAGCAGATCATTTTATACCTACAATTTACATACGCAATGATCGTGATTGTTTGGAATTGATTTTATGATTGAAATATGGCCTGTAAAGTATTGCGAAATGAGCAAAATGAGCTACACCATCAAGCGGGGAGGGCAGAAGCCCACACCCTGTCTCCTGAGGTTTACGACATGTTGGTTGCCTCGATGCTCGCCTCCGAGCTCCATCGTACCTGAAGCCTACACACACTGCCTCCTTTCGAGCCTAAGTCCCCGCACAAAAAACTCGCGGCCGTCACAATTGTGCCCGTATGCTCGTGGTTGAGATTTACATCTTTGGAGGCGTTGTTCTTGACTCATGCATCTGACGGAACGGAGAGTAACACGTTTCACTATGTCGCCGATAACCCGAACCGCGGTGCACAGTGGCGTTAGAGTGAAGACCTATCTTGAGCACTGCTTATATAAATGTTCGTTCGGTTGTACGACTGCGGTTAGCAGGTCACGTGATGGAATACTTTGCAATGGAGCTGCTTAGCGCAGCAGATTTGTGGAGTCTGCCCCCCCCTCCCCCCTCCCTTTGTTTTTTATTGATTTTTTTTTTTGGAAGAGTGTGAAATACGGTGTTTGTTTTCTTCCTCCACATTTGCCGATACACCGCGGTGAATCAGCGACTATGGAGTGAACCAGCAGGTCACGTGCTCTACCTCCGGCCGCGAATGCCTCATTTCGGTGGAAGTGAAATGCGAAGCGATCGTGTGTGGTCGAATTAGAGGAACACGTGATGTTCAGAATAAATGCGAAGCCCAGCTCACTACTCCACGTTTGTGCGCTGTTGCATGTGTTCTCTTTTTTTGTGCAGGATGGAGCTGGCTGGAAAAAAAGGAGAGAGAGAGAGAGAAAAAAAAAAAAACAGTGCAGCCCGTAAATGCCTGCTCGGAGATCTGGAGCGTAGTATTTGCTGTCTCTTTTATTCCATTATAAGGCTGGTACAATTAAATGGCATTGTTGTGGCGTTACGAGATTTGGAACTTTGAAGCCTGCTGCTGGGCTGTGCACGATATCGACGGATTTGTGCGAAATAAAACGTTTAGCGTAGAGGCATGTATGCTGATAAATAACCCTGTTCTACGTTTGTAGCCGCTATAGTATTGATTACGAGGATATTAGGCAATATAGGTCAACCAATAAAAGGCTGCATGCCTGTGCGCTCGAGCTCGTCTATAGGCCCAGCGACGAGTGAGAGCTGTTCCAATATCGTTGGTGCTGCTGATATATGAAACTGAATGAAGGAACCCGGGGCTGAATTCACAAAGCTTTACGTTGGTAAGTGCTTTTTTTTTTTTTTTTTTTTTTTTTTTTTTTTTGCCACTGACCGGCCGCCTTCACTGATATGTCCAGCATCAGGATTGGCTGACATTTTCTCTTACGAACAAATCTATAGCGTAAGAAAATGTTTGCGAATACGTGCCCCGGTTCGATCGATGCGAAAAAGACGCCCCCCCCCCCCCCCCCCCCCCCCCCCCCCCCTGCCGCGGGCGGCGGTTGCGGAAATCGGAACGACATACACGGCTGGGAACAGCCGTTGCTCGGAGGTCGAAAAAAAAAAAAAAAAAAAAAAAAAAAAAAAAAACGCCCGACGAAGGTTATTGTCTGACATTCGATGGAGGCACGGCTTGTCGATGTCCGTGAAAGTGGAAAGCTCGCAACACTTGTGAAGCACGTACGTAGTATAGGTGCCGTGAGGTCGTTGCAGATAATTTCCAGGCGGACCAAGAAACGCGTTGACGAAGGTTGGACAAGGATAGCACCACGTTGACGATCGAGGACTCTGCGGCAGTGAAAGGAATGTTGTAGTCATTGACTGACGGGTAGTAATTGGTCAGTGCTCGGAGATGTGTCGAAGGTGTTACCGAGGAGTTAGAACAAGCTCTGCAGGTTCGCGTAGCAAGCGTTTTGCAGATAGTAAAGGCAAAGCCGAATGAACGGGGGAAGTCGGGTTCCGCGTTTATTAACTCCTTCATTGAGCGCCTGAGCGGCGTGCATGCTAAGTGAGAACGCTGTCTCCTTTATTCCTTCCATAATTGGTTGAAGAAGCTGGTGACAGTTGTCCGTGATTGTTCGTGACCAGTATGGCTAAAGTGCCCTAGTTAGATGAAGAAAAAGTGATCGCAGAAGTACGGCACTCGGCCGCGACGCGGCGCTGCGGTGCTTCGGCGCTCGCCATATTTGCCCTCCATATATTCGCCCTCTGTCTCCATTGTTGTTCACGCTGTATGTTAAGTGTATAGGAAGACGACTGGAAAACAGGGAATTAGGCTTTGATTTATCCTACATGCGTAATGGCCAAATTGTGCAACAGAAGGTCCCTGGACTGATGTACGCAGACGACATAGTGCTCCTAGCGGACAATAAAAAAGGTTTACAGATACTTGCGAATATCTGTGGCAACGCAGCGACAAATCTAGGCCTTAAGTTTAACACTGAGAAATCAGGAATTATTATCT
The DNA here is from genome assembly GCF_013339745.2 of Dermacentor silvarum. Lineage (NCBI taxonomy): Eukaryota > Metazoa > Arthropoda > Arachnida > Ixodida > Ixodidae > Dermacentor > Dermacentor silvarum. The sequence goes on along the minus strand of NC_051154.1, from coordinate 227,245,424 downwards.
TTAATGAAGAGACGAGTAACTTCGTGGTGTCAATTCAACAGCAAGTAATACCCATAGTGAAGCAATATAAGTACCTCGGCGTACACATTAACGAAGGAAATAATTACTCAAGCAACCACCAAGATAACCTGAAAATAAAGGGGAAGCGGAATGCAGCAATAATGAAACAAGGAGCACTGTAGGGCCACAATAAGTATGAGGTGGTGCGTGAAATCTGGAAAGGAGTAATGGTGCCGGTGCTAATGTTCACAAATGCCATTGTATGCTTAAAATCGGATATCTTGTCGGGGTTGGAAGTTAACGAAAGATCGGTAGGCCGGTTGGCTTTGGGAGCCCACGGTAAAACCACAAATGAGGCAGAGCAGGGTGACATATGTTGGGCCTCTTTTGAAGTCAGAGAAGCACAGAGCAAAATTAGTTTTGAAGAAAGACTCAGGAACAAATAAATGGGTGGCTAAAGTGCACAAGTATCTGTACCTGAAAAGCGTGGACACAGAATGGAGGAAAAGGTCAAGAAAGTTATCAAATAGGTACAGGGTAGTCGAAGTGTAAATAGACAACCAGGAGTCATCAAAAAAGTGAGAGAAACAGAGACAGTGAATTGGATGCAAAGAATGGAAACAAAAAGGACCATGGAGATTTACAAGAAGGATAAGAAATTAGAAGGGAAAATCTGTACGATAACACATAGGGCAGTGCCTTGCTATTTGAGGCTCGAGCCGGTTGCCTAAGGACCAAAACATACCGGAGCAAATATTCGGAACTAGGTGAGGTATGTGTATGCTGCAGTAAAGATCCGGAGACCACTCAGCACATCCTAATGGAATGCGAAGGGATCCACCCAGCGAGAACCGTAGGTAACGTACAACTTCCAGAAGCGCTTGGGTTTAAAGTGGAAGGAAACAAACAGATCAGCCGTAGGGATAAGCAAGATACGACTAGAGTATTGGTGAAAAAAAAAAAAAAAAAGCAGGGAAGATATTCATACGACCTGATCTCTTAAAATCAGAGGTAGCGGTACAAGGTAAAATTTTGATAAAGAAAAAGAATAATGAGAGGTATACAAAAGTGCTAGATAAAGAACATGTATAGTATACCTGATTGGATCAAGCAGACTAGGTGACTGTTTGTCGCCGCCCCGTTTCAAAGGGGATGCCATTAAATCATCATCATCAGCCGGTCGCCATATTTGTTGTTTCTCCGCAGCAGACGACAACGCGTTCTGCCCGGTGTTGCTGTGCAAAGGTCTCTCGTTTTATCGCGTGTCGTTCCGCTTCTGCGGCAAAACTGGTGTTAAAAGTTTTTGGCTTAATGTAACGTGCAGTATATAGTGAGTTTGGTGGCGTAGGTGTGAGCTTCGCCTAAATATGTCAGTCGATCTCCGAGCATGCGTTTGCGTCTCGGGACGCATTAGCAGTGCATGGTGTGGATCACGCGCTTGTCCTAACGGATCAAGACACAAGCACAGCGACATCAGCATTCGAAGGCGGATTTCGATGACGAGCTTACGTAGCCGAATGTGCGCACGAGCATTCTGTGATTCCGGCTGTGCAGGTACTGCATGCGCTTACATTGAACTCCGTCGTGCTTCAGCAACAGTTCGTACGCATGCCTGCATCATCATCTTCCTAAATGCACGAGGGGGGCTCATTTTATCATGTATTTGTTGCTGTCACGGAGGAGAGCAAGTAGCAAAGCGATTTCGGATCGAACGGGCACACTGGTGGCTGTCATGCGACGCAGTCACGCGGTAACGGGCTGACCGCTGCGTGGACTTCGGGCGCCAAGCGAAATTTCTGCAAGCAGCAGAAAATGCCGCGTCCATGTGATACCTTGGGATGCTGTCGGCTGTGTCTTCGCTGGGTTTCTCGCCGTATTGCTGCGTTTTACGCAAAAAAAAACGAAAAAAAAAACGCAACGTCACACCTCCTCGCTCGTACGAGTGATTTGAACTACGCTAGAGGTATAGCGGATCCTTGAGACACATTTTATTTTTCCTTAAAGTCAGCGCTTCCTTGCCACAAAGGGGGCGCCGGTTAGGGTCGGGGGGGGGGGGGGGGGGAGGGGGGTAAAGCGAAACGGCATACTTTCACGTTCAAACTAAAGATTTTGTTCCATACTAATGTATGGTTTCTCGCCGGGATTTTCCAGTGTGTTCGAATTAAGCAAACAGTCGAATTAACCGAGGTTTAACTAACTGGAGTTGACTGTGTAGCGAAAGCATCGCCTTACATGATATTTGCTTAGAGAGAAAACATTCTGACTCACGGTCGCAGGGCACGTCGTCAAAGTGTCCTGGCCCTCCGAGAAAAAATAGTAAATCCGAAGTGTCTGATTCCCGGCGTTCCCATGGATGCAGCAACACTGATGTGCCACTTTTCCCTCAAGCTAATTGTAAGCTTTGTGAGCTAGGTTATCGCATGTGCTATTTAATAGCTCTGGTGTAATGTCTTCACATGTACAGGCAGGAATTGGTTCGGTGACGTATTCAAGTTTCACTCAAGTTTCTGAAACCTGCTCTGAGGCTGGTATTTCCCGTGGTTGTTGCGATTTTTCGTGATGGTGGAGTTGAAATTGATGATGAAGATGACTTGAGCACTCCAAATGAGTGTGTTCATCCTACTTAAAGTGAGGCAATTCTATACGATGCCTGACCCTCATGACTTGAAAGTGTCTGTAACATGTTCATGTGTGGTAAAGAAATTTTATCTGGAGCCCAGCTAATTCATGATCCAGATTTCTTCACGGCAAGAGCCAAAGAACATGAAGCAGATATAAGCAAGATCAAGGCGGCGTATACCTATAGGCCTCATCTTCCGCGTGGGCTGTCTGGGAGCTGCCGGATAAAACTGTTGGTTTGGCCTCTGCCCTACAGTATTATAAGCAGCTAGAATGGGAAGGCGCGTGTAATTGTCGCAGTGGGAAACGGGTACAGGGGCACGTTTCAAGATCGGCCAAATGTCGCCTTTTGTAATATCGGCTTCATTCACTTGGCTAGCAATGCGACAGCTGCTGCGAACGCTCAGCGCTGCCACTTTCGAAGGACTTCGGTGCAGGACATATTGGCGACCAGGGGTGCTATGCAGGATGCGCCGAGTTTCTCGTTCGCACGAGTTTTACCCGATTTTGCTCGATTGCAGTCAGTGAACGGAGATAGCAAGGAACGTGCAATAACAGCAGGCAAAAAGAAATGTCGAGATAAAGCCGCGTATGACAACATGAGCGCACCCTGCGCAGCACAGTGCTTCCGCGCTTCAAGCACAGAGGACTGCGCAACAAAACGCGCCAGCGCCGCGTATTGTTATCAACGTATTATCGCAATTTAGCAATACCTTCGCTGCCCCGCTGTCTATCTGCACACTTGCCGTGAGCCGCTTGCCACGCCTTTTTCGGGAGCGTCAAGGGCGTGCCTCCACTTTCGAGCATTATCTTTCTATCCTCCGTCGAATGCGAATAGGGCATATGCGGCGCATTCTTGCACCTACACTTTCCCTCAATCGAATACTTTGAAATACAACAAATGAAATAACGAACATTTCATTTCTTAAAGTATCGGTTTTTCGTTTTGAATGCTATAAATTTGTGATGACAAACGGCTATCCAGTGAATTATTAAATTTTGAACTTTTTTGCCGCGAGTGGCGATAGTGAGGCGAAAGGTTACAAGCGGATACATAATAGAGGATCGCATGCACGAGGGAGTTCATACGGTGAGCATTCACCAGGGGCGCTCCAGTGCTATTCTCGATAAAGTCGATGCGATAATGACGCATAAAGTCAGTTATGACAATGAACTGTCCATTCTCTGTCTATTAGGGGAATGGCAACGCATCGCTGCGGCATGGCAGTTCACCGCAGGTGCTTTCGCTGAGGCGGCTTAATATTAAGGCCGCCGCTTTACCAACTGAAACGACACTCTATATAGCCATAGAGACTGGAGCAACGGCTGTCACTGCAAAATGGCTGTGCGGTATTCTAGGGCCCCTAGTGACGCAGCACAGTGAAAATGCACCAGTTTATCTGCGTGCGCGAAGTCTCCGCGATGCATTGCGAAGAAGAGCGTGCTGCCCAGTGACACAATTTATCGCTTGTCACCGCTTGCCCAGTGAAGGTGCCTCCGTGCGCATGTACGCAGAATTTGAGTGTGTTGTTCACTCCAATGTGCTTGCCGATTGCCTCTGCTACTGAGCTAACAGCGATCGCAGATGGATATTGTAACGACAGCGCAGCAATCGCATTTTGGCGGGTGAGGGCTCTTGTGTGCAGCTAGGAAATTAGATTTCGAACGCAGGAAGGTGTTGTAATTGTTTAGTGTGCCGTGCTTGTGACGAAAAAATGCCATCGCACTGGGTGTGTTTGCGCTGACCGCTGACCGTGTTTGCGACACTGCGGCTCCGATACATCACTGATGACAGAGCAGCCATCTCAAATGACAGCTGCAATACGTTGTCGTTGGAAAACACTACGCACTGCTCAGGATCGTCGTCCACCACGGTGCATCGACGCCTTGGCAGCAGCTACAGTGACGTGCCGATAATTATTGGCTGTACGCTACGTCGCCACAATGCAGGCAATGAACCGTGTTGTGGGACCACCACAGCCCAAGAAGATAAATGCATAAGCCAGCGAAAGTCGACGCTTTTTTTTTTTTTTTTTTTTGATAGTGGTGCTCTGTACATCACCGATGTCAGTGCGTTGTGCGTGTTTTATTTCGCCGGTCGAGATTGTTAATGCCTCTCAGTTCCGCACCACGTCACTGTTGCCGAAAAATAAGTTGGGTGTGGCCCAACCGTGGTGGGCGCGCACAAGAGTTACATGCCTCGCGCGGGGCGTGACCTATGGTTTTCATTGACAGGCGAACTCGTGCCAAACTCGTACATCGCGAACCCCCCGTCGAGTTGAACTCGTGAACATGGCGGCGGCAGCAGCAACCTGTGCCATCGCATCCAGCTGAAATAAGCGTCAATATGACTGCCTGGACCCGTTCACCTACATGACCGACGTAGAGTTTCAGCGTCATTTCTGCCTTTCCAAAACGTCAGTGCGCTGGCTGTGTGACAAGTTGGGCAAAAGCCCTCGTCTGCGGAGACAGCGTGGCGGGAAAATTATGCTTTCCGAGCACAGAGTGGTGTGACTATAGGCTGCGGAGGAAAAGTTTGTGCGATCGCTTCGGCTCTTTCTTGTTTCAAGCGCTGCTCGTCCACCGCGCCCCAGCCCCATGCCAGGTCCGGCGTCGTCATCGGAGTACTGGGACACCTGCGAGCACCTGGGGTTCAACTCGGACTAACCAACCTGCGCAGGCGAAGTAGTCACATTATATTGGAAGACTCGGAATGGACGCCGGGCTGCCTACCGGTACAACCAGGTGCCGAAATCAGTTTTCGCAGTTACACGGTACCGCTGCACTGCACGGGCAGAGAGGCGAAGGAAGTTACTTCGTCAACACGGACCGCCTCGGCCATCCGAACGACAACCTCTCCAGGCGGCAAATGATTTGCCTCACGTACTGCGTGAGCAAAAGCGTAGAGATATGATGGCTGTTGAAGGAGATGACCGGCGACTTGTTTCCTCTATCGGAGCACGTCATCGCCGGCCGACTGGAGGAACTACCCCCGTAAGGTCGCGAGGGACGAGCTGCTTGCGCGACCTCTACTTGGTGGCCCCAGGTAGATAGCGCAAATTGACTAGTGTCTTCTTCGCGGCGGGCAAAAGTACAATCGAGGCCGTCTGATGACGGGCGACAACTTTCCGCCGAGCCGCCAAAATTACGGCGATGTTAAAGATGGTGGCTCAAGAGTCTTCAGCATGTTCTGCGCGACCAGAGGGGTGCTGCGACTTTCATGGTCAACCGACGAAAGGCGGCAATGCTAGGCGCCATTATTGCAGCCGATGTTCAACCGGGGACCATTATTCATAGTCACGAATTGGCCGCATACAAATGTATCCCAAATTTAGTGGATGCTAACGGGGCTGTGTCTTAATCTACATTGGGAGATAGTCAATTACAGCTGGAACTTTGTGGATGTCATCACGGGCGTTCACACGCAAACAATAGAAAGTTATTGCCAAAAAGTGAAGCGCCCCCTCGTCAGCTATGGGTACAGGGTAACTGCACCGATGCTGGAGTCCCACTTGACATGGATGTGGTGGCACTCAACGGCCACGCGCGCTGCACAGACACTTTCTTGCGTTTGTTAGAAGCCACAGATCGCTCGGGCTACCCAGTATAAAGACTCTTTCCTGCGGTTGTTAGAAGCCATCGCTCGACGCTTGCCAGTATGAAGGTGCATCGCAAAGTAAAAGAAAATAAAGCGTAGTTTTCTGACCCTTGTATGAGTGCTTTCGGGCATTCCTGAATGCTTACACGGTAAGCGCGTGGCAAACCACTTATGCGCTAGCTGACGCTCACTTAGTCTCGCAGCTGGAGCAGCTGGGGTGCCTCCGAGGCATCCTACTCGCAACCTTGCTTTAGCGCGAGCAACGAGCGATCTGTTAAAAGCCCAGTGTGGAAACCAGGCGCACACCAATCTGCGCTTTGAAATGGGAGCGCAAGCACGTGACGAGCCGCACCAATCCAATCCAGAGGAAGGAGAAGGAGCAACGAGCGATGTGTTGAAAGTCCAGTGAGAAAACCAAGCGCTCACCAATCGGTGCTCGGAAATCCTAGCGCAAGCACGTAGCGAGCCGCGCCAATCGAATCCAGAGAAAAAAAGAGTAGGGCGATCGTCCCCTCGTGGTATTGACCCTTTTCGCGGCGATCCCGTGGGCGCTGCCATGTTTGATCACGTGGTGACGCGTCCATTGCTTGCCTCAGATCCCTCCGTTGCCTCCTTGTTTACAATGGCAGTGTATGACGCCGGCGCAGCTTAGAAAACCTCTGTTTTCGGAGATATCGTAGACGGTGACTAGATGGACGACACGAAGCTTTGATCACAGCTTCAGATAACCTGCAAAAGCGCTTTCGAAGCTGATTAAGCTATGTCCAAACGGCGCAAGCAGTGTATATGGTGCTTGTTCTAAAAGTGGGGCTAAATATGTATTCCAAGCTATCCAAGCTTTCCGATTATGAATTCAGTCAGGATTAGTGTGTTTTGCTCTTTGTCTTTATTCGGCAAATATTTTGAAGCAGTGGCTTGTCAGTTTCTGGCTCAGTGAAGTTCCTCGGTGCGGCCACTATCTGATTATTTTCTGCCTAATTGCCCACGGGTGTGCTCAGTTCCGATAGATTTGTTCTTGCTGCTCACAAGGCTTGAAACGTAGCTGTTTTGTACATTGTAATACCTTGTAGCAAATATTTATTACAGCTAGTAACTCGCTTACTCTTGTGGACCATCATGAAACATTCAGCTTCGACCATTCGTGCGCCAGAGGTGTAGTCCGTCATTTATTGTGCGTATACAGTGCGCATATATTCAAGTGTGCGACCATTCACTATTTCTTGATACGTCGGCGATAGAGTGGGCGTAAGTTTTCCTGCCATTTGGGACAGATGTGTATAGATAACGTGCGCGAAACTTACTATGACAGGAAGCGGCGCTACTCCCTTTTTCATTGTTTAACGAGTGGTACTCACTCTTGCCGACGTTCTGGGGATGAAGCCCTTTGTTTGAAGGTTAGCGATACAAGGCTGGCGGATGAGCAAATTTCTGTATCCTCGAGGAAACCGGTACATCACGAAAAAGCGCCGGCAACACGTTCTGACAGTTGCAGCAGCGGTCCGCGAACTTGGCCACACAGATTCATTTTATTCCTTAACATGCCAGTCACTATTTTTGCAGCCAGCTAATGCACACGTCTTCAATCCACATGATTCAATATTGCATGATTGGAGCAGAGTGTGTTAGCGAAAACTCAAGTGCATTTCCGGCAGCTGATCGCACAGAAGCAAGGTAGAAGCGGTAATGGTTTCGTATTCGTGCGCGGTCGCTGAGGAGAGGTATGGCGCGCCACCGTGAGCGCCATCTCGTTTCTCTGAAACAAACTGCTCCGCGAAAAGGGTCAATAACGCGAAAGGTATTAAACTATAAATTAACCTAATACACATTCAGTGCACATCTTGTACACATTAAAATGCTTACAGCCCACGTTGATGTGACTAATATTATTGTACTAAATGCATTTATTTTATAACTTGCTTGTGCCTGTAATGCACTCGGTGGAACTTGTCGACCGCCCATATGGCAGCGCCCAAAGGATGATGGCCACCCAGAGTGAATCTAGGTAAACCAATGAAACTGTAGGCGTGCCGACGGACAAACTTTGTCGTGTTACCATTAGTTCTCTCATCTTGGGGTGTCGTCAGAGCTCGTGAAGATCCCGAGTTTCGCCAAACTCGGCGCATCCTGCATAGCACCCCAGTAAGCATGTCACCACTTCTTCGCAAGCGTGGCCTTCCTCGTCGCGCGTGTTTGTAAGAGCGATGCTTTCCCGTCGTTCTAACCGCGTACTACGCCGAGGAGCCCGCGGAGAGACGTGAAAACAGCGGCCAAGGCCCCAGTGAAAGGAAGAGCTCACTCCTCGCAAGTGGTTTCTCGCGTGGCCCTTGCTTGCGCGCGCCACCTCTCTTCCTTTGTTTCTGATTGCTCGCGTCAATGTTTTTCTTGCCCGCGCCCTCTACGTGCGATAAGTGAGCGTGTCATGGCCGGCCGCCGCGCCGCGAGCAGCCTTCGGAAACCGGGAACTGGCACGGGGCAGCTGCCCCTCTTTCCCCCCTCTTTTATGCACGTTTCTCCTGAGCGGACCTTTTTTGCATGCGTTGCGGGGTTTGTTGGGCGCCGTGGGCTCGGCGACGACGTCGGTGCGCAGGTCCGCGATGATCGGCGGGGTCAGGCTGCTCGGTCTCCCCGCCGACGCGCACGCACCCGAGCGAAATCGGCGGAGAAAAAAAACTCGGGGCGACCCGGAGCGGGCTCCCGCCCTCTTAGGACGGGCTTTCCTTGTTTCATGCGTATACACACGGCGAAGCTTGCGACGTTTTGCCTCTATTCGTGGCTAAATCGGGTGCCGCTGCTGTCGACCCCTTTGGCCGTGGGGCCCCATCACGGGCTCAACGAGCTCGTGATTCGGTGGGACAAAAGCAAGGGGTGCCGTGCCGCTCGGTGTCTTCGCGTCCTTCGGCGCTCTTTGCGTTTGCTGGCGTGAACTGTGTTCCGTAGCTTGCGCGGATGAATGAACTGGTTGGGGCGCTGACACCGTGACGGGGTTTTGACGCGCGTGAGGGGCCAAGAGCGAACATCCTCAAACTGCGGTGCGAAACTAGGCGGGAAAAAAAAAAAAAAGAAATCTGCGCTCTCGCTGATTAAGAAAGCATGAATGTTCCTGGAGTCCTACGCTTTAGAGTTAATACTTAACGAAATTTCCGAAAGTACAAATCGGGTGCTATTTTTGAACGTGTCATTATATATATATATATATATATATATATATATATATATATATATATATATACTACACGAAATTTTGTGAGTGCACTTATCCACAAGCCATGTGTGACCCACACAAGATATAGAGCACCTCACGCTAGAAGTGCAGAGCAAGCGTGAGTGTACGAGAAAGAGGAAAATTTACTTGAGGGGGGGGGGGGGGGCTTTTTGTTTTATTCTTTCTTTTTTTTTCGCTATCCTCGCCCAACACGTGTTTAGCGGGTTTGACGAGGAGCGGTCATATCTGTTATTTCGCCCGCGGTGGTGTGACCCACTCCATCCATCCTATACGCGCATGCATACATAGTTCACCACTCCGAGAGAGAAGACGCAACCATTATTTGATGAGCCCAGAAACTACCTACTATATAACTGCACTACGTAAGCGGCCAGCTTCTATGGGGCACTCTCCTGTAGCCAATCGTACGCTGTATCGAAGTGCTATGGCGTCGCACAAGAGTCCCTATGAGGAAAACATTGAATGCACTGCCAGTGAGTGGACGAGTTGGGTGTCACCAACCCGCCGGCACCCACCCTTTCTTCGTTCACTGCTCTCCGCAGCCGCGCTGACCCTCAGCTTCGGTAGTGCTTCGAGGTCAGCCACCTTGTTCGGAACCACTGAAAGTTGGACGCATTGGTAAGGCTTTGGCGTAAGAAGACACGGGTACTATGGAGAAAGATACGAAGCTGTTGTTGTTGAACAACCGTCGAATTCACTCGCGGCAGCATCCCGTGATGGTCTTGTGATCGCTGTTTTACCAAGGTCGCCGCACGTCGGTTGCGAGGCGGTTCAGAAAGTTTGCTACTCTCAATAGCTCTGCCAAATTTTCATTGTCCTCTTCTGAATTTCCGCGTCTATATTTTCAACCTTTATCTAACAGACCCGCAGTCCGGCTCCGTCGCATGTTATGTTAGTTCTGTACCGAGAATGCATCTCTAAAACATATATTTATATGTGGCCATTTATTTGTTCAAAGGATGATCCCTTTGGGATGATCCCTTTCGAAAGCAGTTGACCTGAACTTGACCTTTCGTGTGGTTCTTTTGTTTGATTATACCGCTCAAGGTCATTTTTGTTACAGGAACGTCTCTGTGATGCCATTCTCGATTTTCTGAGCGAGGCAGGGATTGGATTGGATGCTACGTTTTCTTCTTACTCCGATTCTCGTTTCTTTTCTTTTTTTCTTTTTCTTTCATTTTTTGACGTGGAACGTCTTTAAAATCGGTCAGAGAGGTCGCTTGCTAAAACCGCATGTAACGAAAATTTGCTACGCTATTCGAAAAACCTAGCCTAACCTAGCAGACTAGCCCAAGCCTCTACGTTGTTACACTGTATTATCGCTTATATATTTTTGCAACCGTATACTATACCCATGCGCCTTACTTTTGTATCGCTGCGTGGAGAGGAAAAAAGGCATTACCACTCGATAATGCGTGTGTCGCGTGCACTGCAGATGGCGCCGCTGTCGGGCCACGCATGACCCGATCGGGTCTATATTTAGCCTCACGAGCGGCGTTCAGAGAGGCGTAGCTCGGCAGTACATTTGTCCATCCGTGAAAAGGAATACAGTACCACGGAGAAGGACGCGCTTTGCACCGTTTGTCCCTATCCGAGCTGCACTTACGTGACAGCAGATAAATACGCTGACATAAGCTCGCTATACTCGTTCGGGTCTCGTGGGTTCGAAGGGTTCGAATCGTGTGTTTGATATACTTTTTTTTATTTCTTTTTTTCAATTTAGCGTTATTATATAATTTCCACATTTGAATATGCAGTAGTTGTTCATTTCCTGTGCTTCACACCAGGCCTGACACACAGTGTTCCATGCAGAGGGGAGCGAAGCGCAGGGGCGGGGGCTTAGGCAGATGCCGTTTTAGTGGCCGCAGACCAATGGACAATGAGACGTTGTTACTGCGAATTCGTGTTGTGAAATGTTCATTTGCAGGTTATGCTTGAGTTCTTGTTCATGGCTGGGCGGCGCATACGCGGAGCGTGCCCGGCCGTGTGGCACGTACTCGATCCTCCCGTCGCCGACGACCGTGGCACTGGCAGAGCGCCGAAGACGCACTGCCAGGTGTGGGCATGCCAATCCACCCCGCACCTTCCCCCTATACCCAACCCTACCTGGGAGGCGGCCCTGCTCGGCTGCTCCGCGACCTGGCGAGCCAGAAGGCCCTGGTCGTGCGTGCCCGAGCCGCGGCTACAGCCAATGCGCTCCTGTGATGAGGAGCCCACCTAGTGTTTATAAGGAATGGCCGTTAAGGACCGCTCCACACCCTCCCTGTCAATACTTCGGGCAATAAAGTTTTTCACAGTCAGTCAGTCAGTCAGTCAGTCAGTCAGTCGGTCGGTCGGTCGGTCGGTTGGTCCGTCCGTCCGTCCGTCGGTCCGTCCGTCCGTCCGTCCGTCCGTCCGTCCGTCCGTCCGTCCGTCCGTCCGTCCGTCCGTCCGTCCGTCCGTCCGTCCGTCCGTCCGTCCGTCCAACCACTGACGACAAACAACTGCCGCTTCGCCATTGCTATTGCGGACTCTTGTCTCGGCTGTTATGATCCAGTTCGGACGGAAGATTAAGCGGCGCTCACAGGGGAGTAAAACGCGCCGTACTCCGTATAGTATCTATGGAAAACACACATTACAAGCGAGAGTACCCAGGAAAAAGTTCCTAGGTGTATTTCTTGCAACTCACGCATACGCGCGACGCTAGGGCAGTTACGAAAAAGAAGCTCACGTAAACGCATTGCGTGTCTCTGGAGACCTAACCCTCCACGCGCAAGCTGCGCATGAGCGTCAATGCCGTGACCGCACGACTGTGGCCCCAACGGTGACGGCGTGAACTAATCTAGTAACGTTGGACGCGAAGGCGCCTCGAGTGAGTCGAGTGTTGTTATGGTCCAGAATTGCTGTTGGAGGATTGCTATCATAATAAAAGATTATGCGCGTAACGTCAAGAGGCAGGGAGACAGTGGATTGGAGTAGAGACCAAATGGATGTATAGTTGTGACCTGTTGAGATTAAGAGGAAGAAGTGGAGGTTGGAACGTCATGTAATGGACGTCGATCATATAACCAGTGGTGTGTTATAGTAACAGATGGATGTCAAGAGAAGGCAAACGCTGTCTATGATGGCAGATGATTATAGGTGGTGCGATGGAAATAGGAAATTTGCAGGCACAGATAGAAACGGCTGACGCAAAGCAGGGTTAATTGGACATCACTGGGAGTGGCTTTCGTCCTTCAGTGGGCATATATATGATTAGGCTGGTGATGAAATATACGTACCACATTGTTCAGTGCACCAGCGTCAGAAGTGAATTTGCTGGTTTCCACCGCTACAGCACACTGTTTCGATCGTGATCATGCCTAGTCGTTCTCCGTTCTCAACAGGCAGTGTATATACTAATTGAGCTTTAGATGACCGCTCCAGTTGTCGTCGCGTTTAGGCCCTTCGTTGGGAGGCTGTCGGCCAGTTCGCGGACCGAATCCGCGAACCCCTCGTGCCTATGTAGTCGCCCCCCTACAGGGCATGCGATCATGAACCATGGCACCGCGTGAAAGCCAAGTGGCGGCTCTCGTAACAGGTTATTTTGCTCTGCTCCCGTTTTCTCCGCGGCGCGTTCACGCGTGACGCTTCATGCGACTTCCACTTTCTACCGGTATTTTTCGAACGGCCTAACTGTCGGCGAAGCCTCGACAGAAGAAGGTCGTGAGAGTCCGAAACGCGTATTCGGCGCATGCGAGGAGTCGATGGATCCGCCACCGCCTCTGCACGTTGCGCGCGCTCGTGTGTGTTTGTGCGTGCGTATGCGTATATATAACGGGCCGCCGCGTTTTGCGTAGAAGAAGAGCGGGACGGAGCTTCCGGTATACGCGCGGAGGTAATTGCTTCCGTGTGCTCGGTTGTCTTCCTCGAATGTCCCCTCTCCTCCGATCACGCGTCGTGTGCCGCGAGATTGGCCAGGTTCCTTGACCCCCTTGCGGAGCGAGCGAGGGCGAAAGCGTTCGACGTCTGGCTGACAGCGTTGTCTTCCGACGTGATGGCCGCGTGAGACGTGGTCGCCGTGCGGAAGGAGTAGCGATAGAAAAAAGAAAAGAGATGACCGAAGGAAAAAAAAAAAAAAAAGAAGAAAGTAACGAGGCCGCGACGACGGGCGTGTGCTGGCAACGGCGGCCTCTGGCGTCTTTCGGTTGCGAGGAGCGCGCGATAATGATTGAGCCGCGGTTAATCGACGCCGGCGGTGGCGCAGCGCGCGTCGATGCCTGTGACCCTCTCCCCCTTTGTTGCGCTACTGTTTGGTCAGGTTACTCTGGACTAGAATTTGGCCTACTGCGGTCAAGTCGCGGATCCGCCCGCTCGGTTTCCTTCCGGCATTGAGTTTTCCCTCGCGCCCGCGTCTGTATCGTGGGGTGCTCGGGTTGATTGAGATTTCGCTGCGATGCGAGCGCTCGATGATGACCTCTGCACGTATGACATGAGCTGTTTGGGTCCTACGTGGTGTGATAGAATCGTCAGGAGCAGTCAACGACATTTTGCCAAAACCACGCTATATAGTTAACAGCTCCTTCATTGTTGTATATGCACTTTCTTAATTGTATACCTGCTCATTGCGCCACGAGAGAGTGAATGCTTGATCGTGGCGAAACTGGGGGTTGAAAAACTTCTTGTCAGGCCTTCCGTCTCTAAACGTGTGTTACTTGCGATCCTCTTTTTACCCCCGCCTTATAAATAGACTGCTAGTACGATTACAGTTTGCTGTATACTGTACTATAGGCACGTACAAGCTATATGGCAGTAGAAAGTTATACGCGGCGAGTGCAATTTAGGCGATCCCAGGTGTGTTCCTGGCTCGCGCAAGAGCCTTGGCGTGCAGGTAGCTCTTTTTCATCAGTGTCCGTGAAGCGCTGCCGCCGTAGTCGAAACTATAAAGCCATCAACTTTGAAGTCATCATCAAAACGCCGTCGGCAGAGATTTTATTGCGGCGGGTTCGCACAGGCTGAGCCATTCGGTATGTTCACAGTTCTTACGTCTTCACTTTTCTTTTCCCTTACACATAACTTGCGTGACTTTGTACACGAGATGGAAACTGTGCTAGGTGTTCAATAAGAAAATATGTGGGCTGTGTAATGATACTACGATTCTCTGCGACATAGGTGAGACTTTCGATCGGTCTTTAATGAGATTCATCTGGACCCGTATTCACACAGACAAATGCTGTTATTCAGCGAGAACTGTTCGTAAGAGCAGTCGAGAGGCTCGGAGCCTATCGAGAGGCTCGGATCCAGTATTCTTAGTGAATGCGGTTGGGCAATGGAAAACAACACCTGCGAGCGAAAAGCTTTGTGAAAACACATACACACGCACGCACGCACGCACGCACGCACGCGCGCGCGCGCGTCTTAATACGCGTATATATAAACGGGTGTGCTGGGATCTTGTGGGGCGTCATTGCATGTTCACTGAAGCTTTTTGTAATTTTTTAACGTTGACATATAGCTATGTAGCATTTGTCTCAAAGGTCCGGTATACCCTGTTTGATGTTTGCTGCTGTTTAGGTATAGCTTATGTTTACGAACACGTACTGATTGTTTTATTGTGATAGCAATAATATGGACACTCAAGGCGAATTTCCGCCGTCGGCGTGATGTTCCGTATAAAGTCCAAGTGCCGAGATGGATGGCGGCTTTAGGCGGCGGCGTCCTCTCGCGCGCGCAAGGGAGGACGGTGGGTAGGGTGCGCGCCGACGTTTCCCGTACTCAGAGGGCGGGAGGGGTGAGATGTGCGCGCCCTATAGGCTAATCGGTGCAAGCGGCCACAGTGCGTGGGATCTGCATAATTTTCTATTTTTTGTTAACCCGCGCAGTTTTGTAGGTATATAGTATGAGCTTTATGAGGCCTGCTGTCCTGCTGTATACATTTAATGCGATTAGAATTCTTGGCATACTCAGACGAGTTTGCTTTCCGGCAATCTATAGCCATCCCACCAAAAATATGGACCGATCCCGGAGATTTCGCGCCCTAAAAATGTGGGCCGTTCGCGTGGGTATATGTGCCACTGGGTATGTGCCGCTCTTAAATGAACTTTTTTTGACGCTAACGTGGGTCATTGGGTATGCGTGGACTTCACGGCGGCGCCGCCAGAAGGCGCAGCGTGTCCAAAGGGAAGTGCGAGAGAGAAGCCCGGCTGTGCAGTACATGCCTCATAGATGTATATACATAACGCGTTTCGGCTATTCGCACACTTGGATAGTCGTGGTAGACGAGTTCTGCCCGATGTTCTTTTGGAAGCAGGGCCTTGAGTTGGAGTCTTTTTCCTTGGTGGGCGTTTTGGCACAGCTAAAACTCATTTAGCCACGTGCGTCATGTGTTATAGCCTGTCATGTGTCGTGTGCATGTCATGTGTTATAGTCGGACTTCCCGGCATTTGGTTCTGCATACTGGTGTCGAGCTCTCCGGTGATCAGTATCGTGGGGAACCGCATCCCAAGGCCTTTCTTATAGCATTGCAGCTGGCGAGAAACACGTCACTACCTTAGGGGTTAGAAGCTAGGCGCCGACCATATATCGATTGGCCGTTTGTGCGGCTGCGAAGACTTATTGTCGCATTTGAAGACAGAGGAGTATCAGCGCGTAAAGTCAGCTTTGCAGGCTGAGATTCAGGGTGCGTATTCACAAAGCTTTTCGTTCGTATACGTTCTATTTGCCATTAACCAACTGTCCTTCGCTATATTATTACGTCCATTATTAATTAGTATTGGCCGCAATTTCATCTGACGAACAATTTTTAGCGTAAGAGCTTTTTGCAAATACGGGCCAATTATTTATCTTTCCGCTACAAGTGTATCTTCCGACACGCGAGAGAGATCGAGCGTTTCTTTCCTTGTTTTAATCAAGCGTCATGGTACGGGACTATGCAGCGCTACATATAGTATAAGGCACGCGGAGTCCTAATGGAACGCGAAGTCTGTGTATTCCTCCGATATATCGCGATGCGCTGTCGCGGCAAGCCTGAAAGTCTGGGGAGAGAGAGTGCGCGTGCGTACACAAGCCCAACTCGTGTAAACCTAATTGCTCTCGTGTTCCCAGTGGCGGCGAGTGGAAAAAAAAAAAAAAAAAGAAAGAAATCGAAACGGAGGGGTGCGCGCGGGTGCGACGATCGAGGCTGTTCCGCTAAATGGAGCGTGACTGACCGCTGAGGGGGCCCCCTTCGACACAAGGGGAAGCACCGCGGCCAAAAACAAGGGGTGGTCGGGAACGTCGGTTCGCCCTCCCTACGCAGCAGCTGCTGCTTCTTCTCGCTGCGTTCCTCGCGCCTCGTCTCGTTACTTGCCGCGCTGTTTTGTTTCTGCCGCCCGGCTCGCTCGCTGTCTGCGTCGAGTGTTTCTCCATGCTGGACGACAGCGCGGCTTCCTTCCTCGTGCGGCCGTCGCTCGGCGAAGAGCGCTCTTGTTTTCCTCTTGCCCTTCTGGCTCTTCTTTTTTCTTTTTTTTCCCTCCCTTAGCGTATACCTCTGACTGCATTCCCTTGCTGGCCAGCTTTTCTTGCGCTGGGCGGCTTCTTGGAATGTTGTGCTATGTAAGTGTGTACCGAAAGACGGATTCTAACGTGGTCCCTTGGTTCGTAAGCAATCAGCGCGAGATGGGTATTGATGTTGGGCTTATAACCCAGGATGGGAGAGAGAGGATGATGTGATCAGAACGGCGGGAAACGAGCGCGCGCTTTACTCCCGAGTGTCGATTCGGGGATATAGAACCCCGTTCATGCGTTTTTCACGGGAGTGCGGATGTTAAACGTGAGATCAGGGAAAACGTAAGAGCCAGAAAACCGATGAAACGAATCAAATCGGTGTTCTATAGGATACTTCGTCCAATCGTATTTTCCGTCAGCAGTACTCGTCCGGCGCTCGAAGCATCTTGTGGACGGCTTCTCCGCGTACGCGGGGCCACGTGTACCTTCGCAGGACGTCGAAGTTTTTCATGAAACGCCCGCCAGAGCGTATACGTCGAGCTTGCGCTCCGACCTTTCCCGCGGATTGGCTGCGATAGCAAATATAGCTGAGAACGGCGAGGACGATGATACTGCCATTCCGTGGACGGTTGGCGGCGGCATCGGTACGTCGTGGCATCGTGCCGCTGAAAAGTTTGCGGGCCCCCAAGTAAGACCGTTATAGCTCCTTCGATATATCATAATACGGGGATGGTGGTGTGTTGCGTCAGCGTATTGCAAGATTGGGTGAGCGGTTTAAATGTGCAACATGTTTCGATAGTTGACACACACACACACACACACACACACACACACACACACACACACACACACACACACACACACACACACACACACACACACACACACACACACACACACACACACACACACACACACACACGCACGCACAGCACGCACGCACGCACACACGCACGCACACACACACACACGCACAGCACGCACGCACGCACGCACGCACGCACGCACTTAGGACGTGCTCACACAGACAACCGAGTTAGCACTAGCTTCCTGCAATTTTCGTGTATATCACGGGCGCGAATTAGTAATGAGATAAAAACGCTACTGCCTTCTGGTTGGTTTGCCTTCTTCAACGCTGACCGTGATTTCCCCGGCCCTTTTGCTGGAGAACAAGAAATAGCTTTTGCATCTCTGGCTGGACTAACACGGCCTATATCAATACTGCGCCAAGAGGCATTCACTCAATAAACGCCGAGCGCACGTCAAAACTGCAGGCGCAGAATGTGTTAATAATGTATAAATTACACCAATGCGATGCACCACGCACTCGAGTTCAAAAGGGATTACGCGCGCACAGCGACCGAAACGAGTCAACTGTTAAAGAGAGGGCGGCGAAGAAAGGCGCCGCCGCATCGACGAGACCAAGAGAAAGAGATGCCAGGCGAGGAGGAAAGTTGCTGCCTGTTGTTCGTGTTATCAAGCGCGCCTAGAGCCTCGATAATACGGGAAGCATGTGAATTGCCCAGGCGATTGGATGCGGGCTCCAAGTTCTCATCATAAAAACAATATTTAGTTAAGCTTCGAATACTGTCATGCAAAGACAAGATAAAAGACACACGTAGCAAAAACAATTGCTTGTCAGAATTTATTTTTGGTTTTCAATTATTGTGAGCGTTTATCAAATACTTTGTCCAGAGCTACGCAAATCACCAGAAAAACAGCGCAGGTTACGTGAGATGAGACTTGGCACCTGCATTCTTCCGCCCGAATTACATTTCTCCTTTTGCATTGCTATCCTCTCGCTGTTAATATTATTGATCTGCTTAAATAGTCCATCAAACTACTGTTACCCATGATATACTGGGTGTTTTGTTAGTGGCACGAGCAGCGAGTGACACTCTTGTTTCTTAAGCAGCTACTTCCGGTCGACCCGACCACCGACTTCTGGTATGTGCGAAATTCACAAAATGTTTCTAAATTCAAAATAAATCATTAAAAATAAAAACAGTGCGAAATCGATGGTTGTACTTAATGTTGATGATAGATATGACATCAGAGCATAAGTTTAGTTACAAATTGAGTTAGTTAAGTGACAGGAATGATTAGAAAATAATTAGCAATCACTAATTGCCGTACCCCCATGTGCGTGGCGCTTTGGCTGCGTGTGCGTGGCGGTTTGACTCCATGTGCGTGGTGGTTTGGCTTTGGTGTTCGCTCGCTCCCCCGAGTTCGGATTACCGCCCGTTCCGTTCGCCATGGAAGTAGACGACGAGGACGCCGGGCCAAGTGTTGTGTGCCGTCGAGTTTCCGACGACGAGGACGCTGGGCCTATTGTAGTGTAGTGTAGTTCACATCGTTTACATCTAGAATTCGCCAGTATTCTCTGTGTCTGTGTCGTACTTCACGTATAGCGTACGCTATACGCTATAGTACAGCGTACGCTAAACAGCGCACGTTTATTACAGTTTTAGTTGGCCTGTGAGATCTTTCGATCTCAGAGGCCATATGCTATCATCGCGCCTATCTCTCGATTTCATCGATAGGTAGCGCTGACATATCTCGAAGCTGTCTAATTACACAGCGTTAACGCAAGGAAAACACAAAGTTAACCCAAACAATACGCCAGGGTACACCAACGCCGAGGTGCGAGTACCACTAGCAGGCACCTAAGTCAAGGATTAGGGTCGTTTCTATCTTTGTTTTAGAGAATACAGATTTTTTATTTGAAAAAGAAAAGCTATAAGCGTAGCCAGCGTGGCTTTTCTGCAGGCGAGTTCCTAGGCGAGGCGGACATACTTTTCCGCTAATAACGTGAGCTTCAGAAGACTAATTAACAAAAAATATTTACTTTTTTATTAGTGACGTATATTAATGGTGAATTTGAAGGCAGTCACGTTTTAATGCACCTTCATTTCCTGTTTCTTTCTTAAATCTTGAAAGTGGCGCCTAATTCGAAATATTTGTCATTGAATTCCAGCGGTAAATCCAGGCAATATTGAAACCGAGCGTCTCGGCCAGTGCCTACTGATACGGCAGGCTTTGCATGGCAAGCATGTGCGGCTGTGTGTCGGGTAAGGATTTGCGGCGTCATGCTATCATTCAAACTTCGCCTGACGCGCAGCGGGACGCGCTCAGTCTCGATATTGCCTCGATTTAGCTTTGGAATCTGATGATATCTCGAATTAGGTGCGATTTTCAAGATTTATGAAAGATGGGTGTGCACAAACAATGTCACTGCCTCCAAATTTGTCATTTAGATGACTGCCCCTAAGGCACTAATAAGAACAGTTAATTAATGCATTGTTGTCAATTAGTTTTCTGAAGCTCACGTTATTAGCGGAAAAGCATGTCCGCCTCGCCTAGGAACTCGTCTTGTAAAAACGCCACGTTCGCTGCGCGGCTTCAAAAAACACCCTGTAGAACCAGTAGGTGTGGCATGTAAAATCAGTGATGACGACAATAAACAGTATACTGTTTATTGTCGTCATCACTGATTACTATATACTATAGTATATTTTTATTGAACAGAAAGCTCTAGCTGACGTGCAGGCGTTGCGCTGCTGAGCACGAGTTCGCGGGATCGAATCCCGGCCCCGGCGGCCGTGTTCCGATGGAGGCGAAAGGCAAGAACGCCTGCGTGAGCTTGCATTGTGCGTTAAAGAACCCCAGGTGGTCAGAATTAATCCGGATCCCTCCACTACGGCGTGCCTCATAATCAGAACTGGTTTTGGCACGTTAAACCCCAGAAAGAAGAAGAATTCCTCTCGGTGAAAGGAATCTCCAAGCAGCCTCGCACGGGCCGCTCCTGACATCAGCCATGCGCCCGCTCCCCTTTTTTAGGCAATGGCCTTTCCCTAGCCAGCCGCCGATCTCCTCATCATCTTCGGCGTCGATGGTGCTACAAAGGGCTCCTCTATTGTCCTCCTATGATGGCGCTCCGCACGACACGGGCTGTTACGGAAGCTTTACGGAAGAACTTGTAGCGCCAATGGGCGAGCCCTTCTCTCTTGCCTTGGAACACGCAGCCGGCCCTCGTTACTGATTGGTTGACATAAACACTTGCCTTCTCTGCATTGCACGGAACGGATTTAGTGAGGCGGAGTACAGACAATCTTTTTTTTTTTTTTTTTTTTTTTTTAAGTACGCCCCCATGGCTCTGCTACACCTGTGCGCACTTCGGCGTCGAGGCGCAGGAAGAAAATTCCATGTTTCATATGTCCCTTCGGGGTGCCCGCACAACATTACCTACGCATTCAGACGTGTTTTTTTGGGGGACATCCTGTTTGTGAGCGTATATACGCCGTGCTTTTGCGCAGTTGCTGCGTAGCGTGGCTCGATGGTAGTGGTATCGCCATTGTGCGAAGGCTCCCGTGGTGCGGCGGTGTGGTTATATCGACGCCCAGCGGCGCCGAAGCTCGGCGGAAGAACGCGCGAGCGCGTGCATGTGGGCGAGCGTGGTGCTTTTGACGCGGTGGCACACATGCGTGGCCCCTCGTGCGCGCCCGTCTCGGGAGGCGCGACCTTCGCCGTTTGTCGTTCGGGTAGCACGCATTCTTTCTGCAGAGGAGCCCTGCGGGACCTCCGTGTTCCGGGGGTGTTGCGAGCTCGTGTCGCTTCCGGCCCTCACCGGCGGGCCCCCTAACTTGTTGGCGGCAGGGGGGGGGGGGGGGGGTGAGTCTGTCGCCGCCTTCGTGACATGGGCTGCGCTGCTGTCATTGCATTTCCCGCGCGTAGTCGAAAAAGCTGGGCGAGCAGCGGGCGGGCTTGCGCTTCCGCCTGCTCCGACTCGTCACCGCGAGCCGCAGCGTTTGACATGCGCGTGTGAGCCTTCGCGTTGCCAGTTCCACGGCCGCTGGATAAAAAAAAAAGAAAAAAAAAAGGTGCGGCCTGCCGCGTGCATCGAAAACGGTGTCATCCGCCGCGGCGCCACCAGCCGGGGATCTGCATATAGAAAATGCGCCAGGAATGCACTTGGAACGCCGTCGCGCGTGGGAGCCGACGCGTCCCAACCCCGTCCACTAGCACCGTCTGTCCCAGCCAAGCGGCCGAGAATTCAACTACGGCTGAGACATTCGCTCCCTTTGCAGCCCGCCTGACGCGGCAGGCCGCAACATTTTTTTATCCAGCGGCCGTGCCAGGTCGATCGCAGTTCTCGCGGTGAAAGGTGCGCGCGCTGTGTAACGCAGGCGCACAGTGCGTCACTTTGCGTGACGACCGCCTGTGTGGTGGATATAATTTGACGTTGTTAATTACACAATCCTCCAATTAGATCTCCTTTCAAGTTTCACATTATACCGCCGGTAATGTGCTCATTCTCGGTGTTTCTTTTTTTTTTTAACAGCTTTCCTTACCCCTTCTTCCCGCCACTTTTCTGGGGCTGGCTCCTGCCTCTCACGATTGGCCGTTCTCGGACGTAGTGCAAAGCATCTACCGGATATAGTGCAAAGCTAGGCGGCCCCGAGCAGCAAGTGATCTACGTAAGGGCCGACGTGAACTCCAACGCAA
Source organism: Dermacentor silvarum (assembly GCF_013339745.2). Lineage (NCBI taxonomy): Eukaryota > Metazoa > Arthropoda > Arachnida > Ixodida > Ixodidae > Dermacentor > Dermacentor silvarum. Next base: position 227,223,036 of record NC_051154.1, on the reverse strand, counting down.
ACACACATTCGTCGTCGCGCCGTAGTCGTCATTCTTGACATCTGCATGTTGGAGTGCCGCGGAGAAACACACACACACACACACACAGAGAGAGAGAGAGAGGGTGGAAAGAAAGGCAGGGAGGTTAACTAGCCCTTCCTTGTATTAGGCTATAAAGTATAGAGACCCATGCTTTCCATAAATATAATTTCTTCGCTCAGTCAGTCGTGCAGGAAGCGTTTGTTTTAAGCCTACGAAGTTTCTGGTCCCTTTCTTTCTGCAGTTATTTAGTCACGACTGTCAGTACGAAAAAAAAAAAAAAAATCCACTACCTTCTTCGTACTCGATTGTATGTGTTCTATCGTCTTCTCTCTGAAAGTAGGCTGGCTTAACCTTAAGTACGCTTGAACTGTGCAGATACTAAAACATGCATTAGATGCAGCAGGCTCTGTGCGACAAGTGCATGAATACTTAGTTTTCGTCTTAATCCATTTGGTATATATGCCATCTGCGCTACGAACTTTAGCCGTACAGGAAGCGCTAAATTTTGCAGCGTAGTCGTAGCTATTATGTTTTGTTTGTTTGTTTTCGTGCTTTCATTTTTCTCCGGTAACATTTTGCTTACAGGTAAGAACGAAGTGGGCCATTGCACATAAGAAGGAGAATCGGAAAGTATTTGCCCCTATTTCTTAATAGCCAAAAAAGGGGCACATACAGGTAACTGCAAATATACGTTCTATATTCTACGTACTTTACACTATTTTTCCACATAGTCCCCCCCCCCACCGGTTCAGACATTTGTCCCATCGCAGCACAAAATTTGAGATGGCCCTGCTGTAGAATTCGTCCGACTGACTGTGGAACCACCGTCGAACTGCTGTTTTGACTTCACGGCCTTTTGCGAACTCACAACACCACCACCTCACACTTCTCAAAACGAGGCACCTTTCTCCATATACGTGGGCTGCATTTCCCTGTGGATTTCGATGGGCGTTCGTCCCTTGCTCCGTAGAAAACGAATCGCACACTTCGTTGCTCGTACGCCGTGGACGTGTGAAGTACAACTGACAGCAGCGCCGTGCCGCGGAGCTACCGATAGTTAAGGCCGGGCCGGTCCAAGAAATGGATATGTTGACTTCGCATTTACAGCCGTAATTTGGGCAAAGTCTTTCTGATTCGTCCTTTCCCCGATCTTATTTTCGTCCATGCCTTAGATATTCTTTGTGTACGACGCATTACCGACTGGCTTGTAAATAATTGATTCAGTTGGATCCATTGTTCTTTTCAGCAAGCCGATGCCTACACTACTTAATGCGCAATTTCGTAATGCAATGGGGGTCGTATATTTAGCGGGCCAGTCAAGACGGGTCAATATAAATATTCATGTGCTGCATATACATCAATTCATTAGTGAACAATTTCTGTCTGCTCTAATAGCTCATTGCTTCAGCCATAACTTAAGGTGCGGAACCGTGAATTGGACATAATATAAGCATCAAAATGAAACGTGGTTCTGCGATCAACGTGCGCTGTTGCATGATATCTCGCCTAATTCAAAGAGAATCTTGTGCAGGCGCACGTCCATATCAGTTAATGAATGAATTAAATTAATTGTGTTTATTTCAGCGAGAATTTCTCATCGGTGGAAAATTGGGAATGTCACTTCTGCCCTTGCGTATAGGCACATTTTGCCTTCTGAAATAACTCGAGGTCATGCGCCAGAGGACTTGGGCAACAACACCATATTTTGTTTACTAGTAAAACTATGCAGGCAGCATTTCATGGTTTTGCTAGTCGACATCGTATGAGATAGCACAAGCCAAATCAGGAAAGGCTAAATCTACTCAAGGAACTGGCAGGGAACGTGCAGTTCGTGGCTCAAAGAAGCTTTCGCATTCCCGTCAGACCTGCATGTCCACGACGTCCTCGGTGCGTGCGATTTCTTTCGACATTACTCGCCGTGTTCGTAATGATTCGTGTCTTGCATGCTGCCGCACGCCAATATTCTAGTTCATAAAAAAAAAAAAAAATGATCGTCTCAAGGCTACACCCAAGCTTCGCAAAGCTGCATGTCCGCTTTCGCTTGCATCAGTAGAAATGGCACCCATCTTCCCAGTGTTTCGGCGGCGTTGTGACAGACGGCGTGCGGGTCGCCGCCAAATTCCACTATAGGGTCGGATATGTCATTGCAGGTTATATAACTCCCCCCTAAAGTACATTTAATCTGTTCCACATTTATAATAAGACATTGCTTAACTCTTTGTATTTCAAGCGCTTAGCGGCTTCCTTGTGGGCACCCGAGGCTTGCTTCTTATACCAAATCCTTATTACCATGCGACGACTCTGATCAGCTTGTAGTCTGCTAAACTTCTCAATTAGTATCACACGATAAAGCTGTTCCTCTCTGCATCGACAGACTGGAGCTTGTGTTACCATCACGTGAGTAATGTTCCAGGCCTTGCGCTGTGGTTCTGCAACCTATGCCCATACAGCGTGCTCGCCCAACAGCCATAGCGACATCGCTGTCGTAAAATAGGCTGAAGAATGGCCGGGGACTTTCCACTAGTGGCACACATAACAGCGATCAGATATCGGAAATTTTCAATTCGTAGAGATATCATTGAAACAATAACATATCCTGGACTGAATTTCAGCACCTCAAATTTCCGTGGAAAATACAGTGGTGTACGTCAAGACAATATGAAGTAATGATCACAAAATTACGCTGCCGTGTCCTCCCATTAAACCTATATCTACACAGGGCTGGTCTGGCGATATCGCCCCTGTGTCAATTCTGCCTGGAGATAGAAACTACAGAACGCTATTTTTTAATATGTCGCCGGTATAAATTACAATGAAAAAGACTTCTTGAGATTCCGCTTGCTAAGTTAGGCGTAAACGTAGCATCAGAAATAGTGCTAACTTTTGGTGCCTCAGTGCTGGGCGTTGGCCACAGGGATGTATTTGATGCCGTTTGTGCTTTCATTCAGTCTACATGCAAAACGAATAGCATTTTAAATCCCTGATTTAATCTGTCTATCTTGATTAATAAATTTCACAATAAGTGTAGTTTCTAGAAAAAGTATCTAAAAGTTCAGGTGCCCAATTCTTGGCCAATCCCCCAGAGTGGATACGTGTCATGTTTTATAAGGACATCATCGTCATCATCACCAGCTAGCCGGAGCTAGGACCCGGGAGTTTCCCACCAACTTTGACGGTTATCAAATTCCTCATCGAAATCCAGGCCTTCTGTTTTTACTAGATGTCGGGAACTCTGTGGCAGATATATGCGTGCCTCTGATGAGCTATAAGTAGTGGGAAATTTACTGCTTCGGCAGCAACCACTATAGCTTTCTCATTAGTTTCTCCGCATGCGAGGCGACATTGTGTTAACCTGGAAATTTCGGCCACACGTCGCGCCGCCTTGCGGAATGGTTTGTAACTCGTAAAGGCAATCGAGCGAACTATAGTGTGCGATGTCGCGATGGAGTCGCTTGCGACCTCAGCCAGCTGCTGCTTTTTCCCGTACGCCGTCTTCGCGTTGATTCTTGACCCTGACCTCAGACCAAGGCGCCAGCATTGCGGCCAGCTTTGACCGTCCCTAAATGACCCGCGACCAGTACAGGCCACCCTTTCACCCTTGCCATTTCTTTTTCTCTTTTTTCGCTGGCCTATAGCGTGCCGCATGCACTGACATCTGCCGCGCCTGATCCATGATGACGGTTTGTCTCCCTAATGGACCGACCGTCGGTCGCATGACTTCCACGTCTGTCGACAGTTTCACAAAAGATTGAACCATTGGACGACCGCGACACGCGTCTTCTCAAGTTGCGACAGGCCAGAGTTGCTCGGAGCGGAAAGGCACGAGAGAACAAGATAGGGCCAAGACGGACAACAAGGGCGGTGGGTAGAAATAAAAGGAAACGAAGGCGTGCGACCGTGTTGGTCGTGAAAATGCGCTGCCCCCGCCGCGCCTTCCCGTGCGAACTCCGCCTCTGCTGCTGTCCGTTTCTCTACTCGAGCGTGAGCGCACGCGAGGTCTCGCATAGTCTCGCCTTGCACGCGTGCGTGCGTTCCACTTGTTCCGGAAGCGGAAGCCGGTCGCTTCCGGCTCCGGGCGCCCTCGGGACGACGATGCCACGGTAACGTTGTCCCGCTGTCCCGGTACTGTACGCATTTTTTTCTTTTTTTTTCTTATTTGTTTCCCCCCCCCCCCCCCCTTTTTTTTTTTTCTTTCTCGTTGTGATGGTGGCCGCCGGGCGCTGTCGCTTGCCACGGTGATTGCGCCCCAACCTCTCCCCTTTCCGGCCTTCGCGCGAGCATGAAATGAGAGAAACAAATGCAAACTGTAGCGGGAGGCATAATGTTATTTCGGCATTGCAGTATTCACCGCGTTTGCCTGACCGCGTTTGTAGGACGCCGATGTGGCTTCCGTCCGCCGGGGCATTCTTTTTGTGAGATTGACAGGTGGTGTTATCTCCACAACTTCATTGCAAGTGCGGCCCATTGGACAATTTCCCACGTGCGTATAACTTAGATGACGCTTTTTTTTTTTCTTTTAATGCCGAGTGGAGAGGCAGTGTAGCTTCTCTATGTTGTTGTGGTAGCCTTGTTTTGAGGCAACAACAATGTAAAGAAGCTACGAATGTATGCTCCGTTAAAAAGAGAAAAAGAGATGTGTCTCTCACGTACTGTGGGAATCGAGGTTATGCGAAGCATTTTGCAAGCAGCTGGCTATCCAGAATCGTTCGGGGCTCGTCAAAAAAAAAAAAAAAAAAAAAAAAAAAAAAAAAAAAAAAAAAAAAGGAGGAGAAAACAATGTTGTTCGAAACGAAACATAATAAAACACACGCAAAATACAATAAACGTCCTTAAGCATGCGTTTAGAAAAAAGGGGGCGGGGGGTAGCGGAGGGAGGAGAAGGGGGGGGGGGGGGGCTGCTCAACCCAGGACTTCATTGGCTTTTGTTGGCTCCCGGGCCCGCCACACCAACTGCTACTGGTCATACGGGTCCGAGCTGGACAGCACGACCTCCAACTGTTCGAGTGTGGGGTTGGACGTGGGATGGAGTGTCAGTACACGGGACCACTCCCATGTTGTGTGGTGTAATGATGCGTATGCCTCGCTGTATTCACATTTGTGCGTATATAGTGTTGGATGCGTGGCGTGGCAGAGACTTAGGTGTGTTAAGGTGTTAGTTTGTAACTGTTTCCATGCCACTGCGTCCTCGCGAGTGAGGCATTTATGAGGTGTTGGGTGGAGACGCCGTGAGAGGCTGATATTGTTGAAGTATGGCGTGTTGTATGTGAGTGGTATTGTCTCCTTCTTGGGCTCGTACTCGGCTCCTTCTTGCGGTGTCCCGGTGGTATATGCTCGGGCTACAGCGTGTGCACGCTGGTTTCCGCGAACGAACTCGTGGTCGGAGGCCATGCTAACTGTGACGTCTGGTAGTGTCTGAGGCGTGAGATTATTAAGAATGCTTGTAGCTGTAGCAGATATACGTCCTCTCGCATAGTTGCGGCAGGCCGCTTGCGGGTCTGTGATTATTATAGTGTCGACCTCACTGGTTCGGCTGGATGCTATGGCAAGCGCAATAGCTGCTACTTCAGCTTCGACAATGGTAGTGTTTTTGAAATAGGCAAATGGGACTTCTCGGTGTTCAGAGTTTATCACACATGCTGTGTGAGCGGTTTGCTGCGTCTGTGTAGCGGGTGTTGTGGAGCTTTCCGTGGTGCTGTTGGAGTGCCAATTGGCATGTGCCAGCCGGCGAGCCGCATGGTGCTCCGGGTGCATGTTCCGCGGTGTGGGGACTATGTAAATGTGATCTCGGATATCGGGGGCTAGGGCGTATGTGCGCATTTGTCTGTTCCTTTCTGTGGTTAACACAAGCGTTGCAGCGCGCGTCCACCTGGGATTGTGAGCCCTAGGCGTTCCCGCTGGTTTGCGTGGTGGGCCTCAATGATTTCTCTTGATATAGTGTTAAGTCTCAAGGATGCAAGTCGTACAGCTGGTAGCTCCCGGCGGAAAACCTAGGGCTTGTTTTTAAACCTTACGGAGGAGTGCACCAATTTTTTCCAGTTTTCTCGGAGTAATAAGTGGTAGATAACTCTTCGAAGAGTTACCAATGGGTGAACTTGTTTGCATAAAGTAAGCAGTTGTGCGTGTTGCGCGAGCCTCGGTGGGATGACAGAAGCAAGACGACGACATCATGTCATGCCATGCAAGTCGTGTCATACATGTTATTCAGTCATGCGTGTACGTCATTCTTGTCTTGATGTATGTCCAGTAGAACAAACGACCACGATGGCATCGCGACGACTTAAGAGGCTAGATCACGAGATGCATATCATGTCATGCAATGTCAGTAATGTCATGTAGTCGTGCATGTCATGATATACATCCCGTTAAGGAAACGACTTCTTAATATATAAGAAATTCCGTAATCAACTTAATTCCGAGTTACGCAAAGCGAGAAAACAATACTACACACCAAGGTTTTTTTTATGGATTTTTGAACGTGCACCAATTAACCCTGTTGCATTGGTTAAGTAGGAGAGGTGGACTGAAAACAAAAGGTTATAAAGGCTTTCTTTTCTCTTGTGATATTCAGGTAGTGGATGTTTCACAGTTTAGCATACAATGTCTGTGGACTCATATTTTCTGACAAAAAAGCAGTGCCTGGGTGAAGAGGACAGTTCGGGATGGAGGCTAAGAATGCTTCGCATGAGGGGGGAAAAAACAGAAAAAAAACAGAGAAAGATGAGCGAAAGAGAGAGACACATTGAGGCCGATCTTAACTGTATTCGGAAGGAGATGTGTAGACGTGTGCTTAGTGAACTTTCGCTATGTAATCACAGCACTCCGCAGCCGAGAGACGCACGTATGCGTTTACATCCCAGATCAGTGTCTGGAAAAGCGATCTCCATGGGGCCAAGGTCCGCATCCGCACCGGCGAAGAGCGGGGACGCCAGGAAAAGTCAGAGACTTGCAGCGCGCGATCGGGAGCAGTCACGGCTCAACCGCCATTACAATCAAAAAAAAAAAAAAAAAAAAAAAAAAAAAAAAAAAAAAAAAACCCTACTTGGTGTTTCTTGTGTATTGTATTCGCCGTTCACTTATTACGTGACAAAAAAATCGCGCTTGTGCTTAAAGCGCTTCGCATTGCAGCATTCCTATATCGGGTGCCCCGAGTAACTTGAGCCAAACTTTAAAATATGCAAATGGCCACGTAGCTGGACAGAACCAAGGTAATGTTATTTGCCGTCGCTTAGAGATACTCAGATTATTTTTTGCATTCCACCTAATTACATAATTAGTCTAAATTAATCAAACAACTTCTGAAATAATGTAATTAAGTGAGAAGTGTCGACGAGAAAATTATAGAGCAACATGAGAAGCTCCCGATACAGCATTTTGTTGCTCAATACATTACATAAGTGTTTTACCGAGCGTGAAAGAAGGCCGCGAATACACGCAAAATTGCCGCGCGACTGGCCGCTCGAGGTACTTTACGCGTCTATTCGCGGATTTCTTTCACGCTCGAAAAAACACTTTCATGTAGTACGTATTTAGCAACAGAAAGCTGTATCGGGAGCTTCTCATGTTGCTCTACAATTTTCTCGTTGACACTTTTCATCTAATTATATTATTTGAGAAGTTGATTAAATATAATTAAGACTAATTATGTAATTAGGGCCAAATGCAAAAAAATAATCTGAGCATATCCAAGCGACGGCAAACAAGATTACCGTTGTTCTGTCCAGCTACGTGGCATATGCATATATTTAAAGTTTGGCTCAAGTTACGTGGGGCACCCTATCCTCCATTGCCGCGTTTGCCCATGCGAGGAAACACTTTACTAACGTCGTCTTCTGTGTCTGGCCGGATTACTTCCTCTTCGGAGACAAACAGCGCAAAACAGACGAAGGACAAAGAAGCGGAATACACGGGCGCTGTACGAACAACTAGACTGGTAGGAAGTCGCGTACGTCCTTGATAAACAAAGCAAGACCCGCTAGCAAAACATGACAGCCACGAACTGCACTTGTCATGCGATGCAGTTTACTGACGCACGAAGCGAAATATTTTGTAATATGATATGCCCTGACCATAGCTCCCCGGTCGATTGCATGGTGAAGTATAAACCCCACGCATGCAGACGATCTCGCGCAAGACGGCCACAAGCAACGCGATGGAGGTGGCTCTCGCGTTCGCTCGTCGCCTATAATACATAGTCGCCGAACCCCACGCGAGCGACGACTTCGAGCGACGTCTCCCCGGTGTTGCCGGTATGAGGGCACCAAGTACGCACCGAAACGTGCGTGACGCGTGCATTATGAATTTAAGTTGATGCGTTGTACTGTCTCGCAGTATATATAGGTTCTTATCCTTGCACGTAGCAAAATTTAGTCGTTTGCTTGTTCCGTGTGACAATCGGTAGCACTTGATTGATGTACATCCAGTTTCGGTTACGCGCTATTGGCTAGTCCCTCATAGCACGTCCGGGCGACGAGCGACGAATTCTAGATTTACAGAACCGAGCGATCTGTTCGCGCGACGGCCTGTTTCGTCGCTCGTCGCCGTCGCGCACAGAATTTCTCTCATGGGGCTTGGGCTTTATTTACAATCGCGGCGTTATATATATATATATATATATATATATATATATATATATATATATATATATATCCCTCCCCCCAACCTTTATATATATATATATATATATATATATATATATATATATATATATAAAGGTTGGGGGGGGGGAGGAGGGCCGCAGAGGCAAGTTTTACGATGCACGACCAGATTTGAGCATGTGGAATTCTTAATAGCGGCATAGTGCTAACATTTACAGGCTCATGTAAGACACCACCTCGTTTAACCGTAACGCACTTTCCCACACAATAAAGGATATTGCGTGAACCACCTTCAGAGAACAAGAGACAAGGCGTCGCGTGTCAAGCAGTGTTAGAACATGGAAAGTCTTAAGTCTTGTTTGACTATATAATGCTGTCGATCACTTCGTCTCCATCTTCCTGTGAACCTCTTGTCTTGTTTGAAAGCGTCGCGTTTGTTTTCAGGGATTCTGGGGTTTTACGGGCCAAAACAAACGATCTGATTGTGAGGCATGGCCTATTGGGGGACTCCGTTAATTTTGATCACGTGGCGTTCTCTAACGCGCACCTAAATGTAAGTTCACCAGCGCTTTTGCATCTCGTTCCTATCGCAAATGCGGCCGTCGCGACCGGGATCGAAACCGCGACCGATCGAGCTCAGCACGCGTGTGTTTCATCTGACACTTGTCATGGGAAAGCCGCCCCTGCAGGTCTGTTGACTAGCTTGCACTCCTGCTTAGTTGATTATTCGCAAGGAAAAAAGGTGAAGACTGCGCGAACGTCGTATATCACGAACCAACTTTATTTAGGCCATGCGCCCCCTATGTACCTTTGTGTGCGACAGTTACGGAGCCTGCCTCCGGTTCTGACTTCAGCTTTTGCATTTAATTAACAAAAATGTGGCTGATTCTACCTGAGGGTGTTCCTCGGGCGTATATATATATATATATATATATATATATATATATATATATATATATATACGAGAAGAAAGGAAACCAAGGGCCCGATTTTTATTATTCATATCACAAGAAGCCAACAAACAATGACACCAAGAAAAACATAGGGGAAATTACTTGTACTTACTAATTGAATTAAAGAAATGATAAATTAATGGAAAATGAGAACGGATGAAAAAACAACTGTCCGCAGGTGGGGAACGAACCCACGTCTTCGCATTACGCGTGCGATGCTCTCACCATTGAGCTACCGCGGAGCCGCTTTTCCCATCCGCTTTCTGGGGTATTTATGTTTTACAACTATATAAACTAACCCTGGAGTCTTAGCCAGCGCCACCACTCACAAACCCAGGGGCGGATGTGGAACATCCTTTCTGCCGCAGGCGTCACGAGCACGTGATCTTTCTGGGTGATGGCAACTGGTCAATAAACCCACATCGCACGCGTAATCGCACGCGTAATGCGTCGCATCGCTTCACATCGCACGCGTAATGCGAAGACGTGGGTTCGTTCCCCACCTGCGGACAGTTGTTTTTTCATCCGTTCTCATTTTCCATTAATTTATCATTTCTTTAATTCAATTAGTAAGTACAAGTAATTTCCCCTATGTTGTTCTTGGTGTCATTGTTTGTTGGCTTCTTGTGATATGAATATATATATATATATATATATATATATATATGACTATGCCTTAAGAATAAATGTTTATTGATTTGGGAAGCCTGTCTTCACGAAGGCGTCTTAGCTATTGCGAAACGCTATATAAGAAGCTAAGCAAAACTATAACCATTTTCGCATATTTTTGAAATTGGTCATCACAGGTTGTGTTCGCGCGAAATCGGCCGAACATACCCGATGACAATATTTAAGTATTTAAGGTTGATTAAAAAATTATATATGTTGTTCTTGTATAATTGCCCCGAACATCTAAACTATTTTAGTTTCTCGATGCGAAGTTCTTGCGTTCCCTGCAAAAAAATTCAGAAGTGTCCTCTGAGCCAGAAGCGTATTTTAAGGATTACTCAAAAAATCGCATTTCCGTTACATTGTGAGAAAAAAAAAATGTCGTTGTTAGAGTAAGATAGCTTGTGTGAGATTGCGCATGGGTAGACGTTACGCCCAAGTCAATATTATGATGAGTCAGTGATGGATTTTGAGGTTAAAGGAACTGCAAATGCAGAAAATTGCGCATAATTATAATGAACTTTGATATTTTAAAATTATTTTTTTTACATCTGCTTAGATCAAGGATTTGTAACTTCGCCGCTATGTAGTCGTGTAACTCGTCGAAAATTGTGCTAGATATAATTGACGTGGTTGGAGTGAGAATTCAGAAGAAAGCGGCCATGCGTATAAATGGGCGTGTTACTCAATGGGCATTGCTTGAAAAGTAAAGAAAAAAAATTGCGCTTTTTTTTTTTTTTAGGCTTTCCTGTAGAATAGAATCCACTTTATTTCCAACACACAAGTTGGGGGCCCCCCAGGCAAAAAGCTGTCTCAGACAGCTTGACGGGACCTGGGGGCCTACAGAGAGCAGCAGGCAGTGGATTTCACTAATTTGAACAATTATACAGTACCCAGTACATACATACAATCATTATGAACAATTATTATGAACAATACATACAGTCATTGTGAAGAAGAAATGAACTTGCTCGATACAGGTACAGCATACATGGTGGACACTATCACAGAATGCATAAATACTGCAGGAAATGATACAGCCAGGAGAAGAAAAGACAAAAAGATCATTGCTTCATCAGGTAATCACGCACCTCTGATTTAAATGTGCCGACAGGGGCACTGAAATCGATGTGAGTTTTTAAGAGGTTGTATAGTGTTGGTATGCAGTAATCCAGCCTAGATCTACCGTAATTTGTGCGTGTACGCGGAACTGGTATTAGCCTGTTACGTATGCTGTAGTCATACGGGAAATGTTCTGTATCGCTTGGAAGTTTATTTGTATACATATAAAGAGATAGTTTATAATCGTATAACTTAGACGCTTTCAACATATTATGTTTAATGAATAGGGGACCAGTGGGTAATAGGCTCGGGGGTCCATTAAAGTTCTCAAAGCTTCTTAGTACTTTCTTTTGGAGCCGCTCCAGTTTGTTATAGTTGGTGGTTGTTGTAGTACCCCAAACTAAAGTACAATATGAAAGACGTGAGTAAAAATTAGCATAATATATTGCATACTTTATTTTCATTGGAATTAATTCCCTCAGTCTGTAGAGGCAGCCAACTGCTTTGCCTAATTCAATCGTGAGCTTATTAACATGCATGTTCCAAGACATTGTTTCTTCGAACCAAACCCCCAAAAATTTTTCGGATGTAACGCGCTGCAGGGGCATTCCTTGAAAGTTTAGGGCGAGTTCGAAGTCACATTGTTTATTGAGCGGTTTAAAAATAATGTATTTCGTTTTTTTAATATTTAAGGTTAATCTATTTGAGTTCAACCACTGTTCAAGGTTAATTAGGTAATTGTTTATCGTTGTGTTTAATTGAGCTAAAGTTGGTGCGGAAAAAAAAATATTAGTATCATCAGCATACATGACCAGTTTCGGAGAATTAGGCACATCACATAAGTCATTGATGTAAAGTATAAACAATAAGGGCCCCAGAATCGACCCCTGAGGCACTCCGTGTTTTGCCACAGCAGTCGGAGATGACAAGTCACCGACCTTCACGCACTGTATTCTATTGTAAAGATAATTATTTATGAGATCATGGGCGGCGCCACGTATACCATAGTCGTGCAGCTTTGACAGTAGAATATTATGGTTTACACAATCGAATGCTTTCCTTAAATCGATAAACAAACCCAGAGTGAAAAGTCTGTTTTCAATGTTGCTAAGAATTTCATCCTTGATTAGCAATAACGCCATTTCAGTAGATTTGCCTTTCTGGAAGCCATATTGTGAATCATTCACAACGCGGTATTTAGTGAGAAAGTTCCTGAGCCGTGTATTAATGACATTCTCAAAAACTTTGGACAAGATAGGCAGAACAGATATTGGTCGGTAGTTTGTTATATCACTGACGGCTCCACCTTTGTGAACAGGAGTTATACGCGCCAGTTTAAGGTCAGACGGAAATATACCAGTCTCTAACATTTGATTAATTATGAATGTGAGCGGTAAGGCTATGATAGACTTCACATGCTTAATAGGGACAGCGCTCAGGCCATCCAACCCGGCTGCTACATTGTTTCTAATTCTGGAAATGAAATTTGCGATTTCTTCTGCAGTAACCGGAGAAAGAATAATTGAATTAGCCAGTTTAGTACGTGCTAACAATGGCGTTTTAGTACAAACACAATGGCTACTCGGAGACACGTAGTCGCCAACACTGCAAAAAAATTCGTTCATTTTTGTTAGGGCGTCTACATCCGTCCTGCCTTGAGCAAAAGCTGCAATATCAATCGAGCACTGAATCTTAGAGTTATTAGACAAATTATTGATTTCCTGCCATAATTTTCTTGGACTGTTGTATATTTTAGCAAACAGGGACTGATAGTAGGATATCTTTGCCTTTTTTAATTCAGCGTTTAATTTATTGCGGTATGATTTGAATTCTGTGAGCAAGACAGCACCACGTGATTGAACGAATCTATGGTACATTTTGTTTTTAGCTTTTATTCTCTTATGCAAGCTGGTTGTAATCCAAGGTTTGCGTATTCTTTTGCTTCGTCTAGTGTTATGTATCAAAGGGAAGTGTTTTTCATAGCAGGCTATAATTTTGTTCAGAAAGATACGGTAGGCGTGATCGGGATCACTTTCGGCGTAAACGTCGTCCCATGTTATCAATGCAGTATCAAAATAGAAATTCTTGAGCGAAGCGGAGTTAATGTCGCGATAACTTGGGTTGTCGTTATTTTTATGCTTTTTGGGAGCTACTGGTATAAACGTGAAAATATAAGTATAAACCACGTACTGGCAACACAGTGGTTCAGGGGAAAATGGAGATATGAAGTGATCAGTAGTCGTTGAACAAGTGATATCTCACGTTGGAGCCAAACTTTGGACAATGGGAATTGTCTCTGTCAGGGCAACAACTAACGAAGACAAGTACCTTTGTCGAAACGTTGGCTCCAGTGACATCCATTGTTCGACCACTGCGGATTACATTGCCTAGCTATACTGTTTCTTTTTTTTCTTCTTTTTTTGTGTGCACTGAAAGCACGTGGTGCACACGTCACCGCTTCACAAGCATTTTGTCGTCGTCGTCGTCGTCGTCGTCGTAGTAGTAGTAGTAGTAGTAGTAGTAGTAGTAGTAGTAGTAGTAGTAGTAGTAGTAGTAGTAGTAGTAGTAGTAGTAGTAGTAGTAACAGTTACAAAATGGGAAGTTTCACTACTGAAGAAACGTCCGGAGCATAATTGTCGGTGTTTATATATTTCTTCGTACCGTTGCCCCTCCAAGTGCCATATATCATGTTACATTCTCATCACGCTTTTTGTTTTCACTGACAAATTGACCAAATCGTGCTTTCCGAACCGTTCTTTGGTTAACTTTCTGAAAAGAGATAAGCGTGCAATGTAATACCGCCAGCAACTTTTCGTGCAAGTGTTGATATTTACAGAGTCCTGGGAGCGCCTGTTTCTGCGGGCAGCAGTCGTATTCGATGCTTATGGCCTGGTATACGCGTTGCCATCAACTCCAGCTAGAGAAGGGATGGATTAGTACCAGCGGGCCTGAAACCGAAACGCCCCATGCATGGCATCACGACTCTCTGGAATGAGCGTTATTATTCTTAGGGGCGTGCGAACTGTCTAAGCGTTCGAAAAACGAATCGAATATTGTCCTATTCGATTCGGTCTTCGAATCGAATGGTCATTATTCGATTAGGTCCTCGAATCGAATAGACACTTTTTGAAAATACGAATTTTTTTTCGAATACATTTCGAATACTTTACGCCGTCGACTGTACGCGATCAAACATAAAATTGAAGCAAAACTACAATATTTTTCATCCTATCCACAGTGCACCTATCGAGCACGCTGCCTAGCTCAGTCAGCCAGCCTTTCCCGACTAAAAACACGATCACTCGCAATAATATGATGTTTAGATACGGCATTCGGCAGTGGGTATTATTTGTTAGCATTAATAGATGCAGCAGCTGTGTCCTCTCATCGTATTAAATCAGAATACGTTTCACTGCAACATACTTTATACAATATTGGTTTCATATGCCGCGACAATTCCAACTAGGCTTCCGAAGGTCCCCTTTTCCCTTTTTCCTTTTTTCTTTTTTACCCTGCCCCGAGTTTGTGGACGATGTGCTTAGTTGTTCCTAATTATGCCTTTGTTTTTTTAATAAAGCATGCTCTATAATCTGCAGTGTGATGGCAGAAACTTCCTATATTGTTGTGAATACCAAGATATGTTAAGATTTTTTTATATTAATCGTGATAAGGCTGTGCACTATTCGCAAACTATTCGAAAAATATTCGATATTTGATTCAGTCTCAAAAACTGCTCTTCGCACACTCATAGTTATTTTGGTTGTGCAGTTGGCCCCGCGAAATGCAGGTGGCGCCTACATACAGGGTGTTTGAGCGAACACTTCCAAATTTTTTTTAAAGCTTGCCTGTGGCAGATAACACGATTCTAGTTCATGAGCTGGTCTACTCGAAGAGGCGGTCATTACTTGCACAAAAAAATTTAAATACATAACCGACTAATTAACAAAAAGTCACTGATTAAGTTTCTGACTAATTACCTTGTGGCCCATATTGCAATTTCCAAATTCTAGCCGTGGAGTTCGCAAGGCGGGTCCACTTGGAACGAATTCTCAGGATGACACCAGTTTCGAGATATTAATTCCCTAACTTTGGCGTTCCAGTTACATCCAGTTTCGAATTGGCGTTCCGGTTACTTTCTTAAGAAAACGTCGTTTTATGCATTGAAGCACAAAATTAACTGGAACGCCAATCCATTTCCCCTCGAAGTTCGGGAATTTATATCTCGAAACTGGTGTCATTCTGCCAATTCGTTCCAAGTGGCCTTGCGAACTCCACGGCTAGAATTTGTAAATTGCAATATGGGCCACAAGGTAATTAGTCAAAATTTTAATCAGTGACTTTTTGTTAATTAGTCGATTATGCATCTCAATTTTTTTGTGCAAGTAATGTCCGCCTCTTCGAGTAGACCAGCTCATGAACTGGGATTGTGTGCTATCTGCCACAGGCAAGCATTAAAAAAAATTGGAAATGTTCCCTCAAACACCCTGTATGTAGGCGCGCGCGACTTAACGCGCGACTCCGTCGATTGGCGAGCATATATGTATGGGCTTCGCGCCCGTAAGCTGCCATTAGGGGACACGTGGGCTTCTGTGGAAGTTTCGCTAGCAAGCTTACGTACATACCTTGGTAATTATTCCAATACACCCTGCTGCAAACCACCATCTGCCTGCTCCAGTGCTATATTATATGACTGTTCCTTGCCGTAGTCATTGTGACTTCGCTTGATTGGACGCAAGCGATGTTGATAAAAGGTGCGTCATCTATTCCTAGTGTAATGAAACAGACGCGCCTCATGTTTTGGGTAACAGCTCGGAAGACAACGACGACGACCCGTGCTGTGATTGCAAGAGTGGTCGGGCTGTTCGCTGCTGCTTGGCTGCTGCTAGACCAATTATCACCGTTCATTAAATCTCATTACACTAGAATGTTTACGCACATTCGTGGGCCACGACCTGATACTCTCTGGCCATGACAATGTGGTTTGGGCTGCCAGGTAGATATATGCTCGTCACTGCGGCCTTCATTCCTGCAGCCAACGCTTTCGAAACCCAGTGCACACATCGAGACTGCAGGATTTACTTGAAACCAGTCGTCTACATTCTTGTCTCACGTTGGCACTTGTGAGTAGAACATACATACCTCCACAGCTGCGGTGGCGACGTCAAATCCCGTGCCGACGCAGGAAAGCTTGTGCGAATTTTATGGCGCCTTTGACTTTGCAGAATGGGTATTTGAAGCTCGTAACTTATTATAACTATACGCCTATATGAGAAAATTCGTAGGTTTAACGGTATACGTGGTCTGGTCGGTGATTGATCATATGCAAACAAAGCATAGGGCAACTGAAACGTTCTACTTACCCCTTTTTTTTCCGCTGTTGTCGCTGTTTGTGTCTTTATTTGTGTTTTTGTTTAATCCGCACTTGTACATTTCACTCGATGTAATGGTTGATGCGATAGTGTGACTGCTGTGCCGAGCAGCACTTTTCCTGCGTTCCGTGGAAGCAGGCCTGGAGCTGCTGGCCCTCCGGCCCAGTTATTCCATGTGATTCAGCCAGCTCAGCTGGAATTACGCGCTCGTCGCTTTTGCGGCTAACACGCGCCTTTATTCGCACGGCGCGCGTGACATTCCTGCGCGGTTACGTCGACATTGTGGCAACGGCGGCGGACCGGCTGCCCACCGCGGGCACTCTTTGTGTAGCGGTTCGCCCGCCTGCTGCTGCTTGGCGGCCGCATTTCCCGCTGACGCCCGGCAAAAAAAAAAAGGGGGGAAATCCACATATTCATACGAGCTACACGAAGCCCTTGGGGCACGCGCTGCGCATTGAGGTTTCGGGCGTCGCGGGTCTCGGAAGCTGCGGCCACAGCCTTTAGTCCTATCAGTCACCATTATCTGGGAAGGTCATGGTAGTGTTAGGATTATTTCGCTAGATTCTGTTTCTCGTCACCCTCCGAGGCTCACGGCCGGTTGATGCGGAGCACCGCTCTGACTCCTGAAGAAGCGCTAAAAGGAATAGCATTTACATATAATACACATATACACATCAAGAATTATGGCTTAAGGGCAAGTCTTTTATCGCAAGAAAAAAAAAAGTACAATCGTTACATTATTCCGGCCAACTAAGTACCGGCAGTGCCAGAACCAGCGGCTTGTAATCCTCTGTGGGAGCGTGTTTTGTGAGGATTCTTTTCCTCCGTTTCTGTTCATTTGTTATCATCCGCGCAGTGATAACGGAAGCGTGACTTCGATACGAGTCGAGGACTGAGGGGAAAAAAAAGAAGGTAAAATTGAAAAGAACCAGGTTAAAGCATGCGGACTCTGGAGGCGAGGTCGATTAATGCGATTTTCCCGTGTTAAAGGATGCTTATCAGTGAGTGAGCGACACCGCCGCACCCTATAGTACGCAAGTTTCGTTTTTTCGCACTGTATGCATTGTGCTTTTGCACAGTCGTAATAAGTTTTTTTTTAACGTATAGATAGACATATTTTATCCCTCCGCCTGTGTCATTCTCCCACAGCTATACAGTCGGAACTCTTAAGTGTATGCATGTCCATGTACGTCTCGAAGAAACTCGATGTTGAAAGCGAGTGAGCACGTAATAAGTTTGCATGCAAAGCGGTGACAAAAGCCTTGGTGTAGGCTTGAGCGGTAACGATGTTAGGTGGTGCGAAGTAGCATATATATATCAACGGCGTCAAGAAGGCAAAGGAGTCAGTTCTCTTCAGAACGGTGCAGCAATGACAAAGAGAGAGAGAGAGAAGGAGAGATTGTCAGACGGTGTTGGCTCCGGCTGCCTCCTTTTCACTCAAAAGAAGAGTGAACTTTGATAGATAAGGTGACTCAGTAACATAATAAGCAGAGGACGGGGTTAGTAATAAAGGAAATAAAATAAATAATCTTGAGTGGGTTCGTTTTCTCATAAGATGGATACATAAAAGTTGACGGTCGCTTTAGCATACGCTGAAGAGGATGAAGGTGAAAGCCTGCGCGCTCACGAGACATTCATTAAATTACTTGGCATTTTCATTCGAATGCGTTGTTACTTCCTATTACTTTTCTCCCACCAAAGGTCGTGGGCTCGACTCCCACCAAGGTCCTGGTTTCGAGTGCCTTATTTAACTATATCTTAACTGTGCCTAAATTAACTTTGCCTTAAGTTACACCAAAGGTCGTGGGTTCTAGTGCCTTAATTAACTCTACCTCAATTAAGACAGAGTTCATTAGCGTATAAATGAGCAATGAGGTAGACCAATGAGCCATCTAAGGATTTCACCTTAATAATGAAAAAGAAGGGGCAAGATGACAATGAAAGGATTAAGGATGATTGTGTGTCTTTTCGTCTACGGATTATTATCGCCGGTGGACATCAGTAAATATGTGATAATCTCTGATTTGTCCCTTACTTTGATATTTAAACCAAATGAGCCACATTTTCTTTCTTAGATCCTCATCGAAAGAGGCGACCCGTATTCAGTTCGAACTGAAAGCACAGGCGCAGCTATAGCGTCACCGTGACTGGAGCTAAATCTGCTAGTGCCAGTGTAGAGATGGGTGCACATGCCAGGGTACAATACTGCGCTCCATTTGCTCGTCTCCACCCAAGTTTTCTGTAATTTTTGTAATGGCGAAAGCGGCTTGCTTCGCTTTCAACACTGCTGTTTACAGCTACGTACACCATCTACATAGTGAACATTCTAGCGCCCTTATGGGTGTATAAAGGGTGCTTGGTTTGTCCCAAGTGGTATAAAATGGAATCGCTGACGCGGCACACGAAGTTTTCCGTTTTGGCGACTTTTTTTTGTGTTAAGTAAACGCGATGATAGCCGCGACAAACGATGTACGAAGCCTGCATGAAATTTAATAGCCATCCTTCTAAGACCCTCGTGCGAGACATTTCGGTGCGCACAAGGTGGTCAGAATTAATACGCAGCTTTCAACCATATGAGACTTCCCTCATCGCACATGTATAGTTTGAGCTCACTTTCGTGTACAATAATTTTTATGACCCTAAAGTTAAGGCTGTTAGCCACGGTACAAACCAGCGCCCCTAAGTGTGTAAATGTTTTTAGAGTGATATATATCCCACGAGGGTTTTGGTTGGAGCATATAGACTGGGTGATCACCCCGCTGACATTGCGCAGCTTGCCAGGTCTACCGGGAGTATACGTTCTCACTTGGTGCGTCTCCCAAGCCTTTGGTATAGTCGTGAATACTGCGAGCCTAACTATCGGCGGCATTAAGCGGTGCATCACCACCTGCACAATCCAGCCGTTCCGCGTGCGTCGGTGCCGTTCTCGAGTTTCCAGTGGCTGTCGGGCGTATATTTCCCTTTCGTCGTGGCAGAGCCGCGGTGCTCCTCGCCGGTTCCCACGTTGGCCGCGGCGCAGCACCGAGCGTGGCGAGATGCCGGCATCGGCTGAGCGTGGTACACGCTGTACAGGCATGCATGCGTGCGGGCACCGACACGTTCGGGAGTAGTGTTGCGGGAAGTGCGCGCGGAGGCGACAGCGCGCGGGCGCTATTTTCGAGCTGTGCGTGTGTGTGTGTGTGTACGTATACGCTATAGCGAACTGAGCTAGGTGGCGTACGCGCCGCTATCGGGTCTCGCGCACACCCCGTTCGGTCGCACGCGGAGGATGGTTGATTCCTCGCGGGCCAGGTGTGTGTGTGTGAGGATGCGCGTGTGTCTGTGTCCGCGTTGCGTGGCGGCGCGCCCGCACGCTGTCCGTGCGGCGGGGACCGTGGAGGCCGCGGTCTCGCTGGCGTCGTGATCGGCCTGTTTGCCGAAGGACCACCCCGGCGGCCCACAGTGCGCGTCGGGGAATGCGACCCTCGCGACCTATGCCGCTCGAGACTCGCCGGAGAGCCGCGATAGGGTTTCAGCTTCTCGGACGCTGTTCCGTTTCACCGTTGGGATGCATTTTGGTCCTCCTGCTTGGGCGCGCCACTGTTTCCAGAAAAGCAGCGGCGGAGGCTGGAGGCCTTTGCTTGAGTTCGAGTATGCGAGTTCATTTTTCCGGAGCCGATTTCTGACGCGAGAGAGCTATTACTTACGGTGCTGCCACCGAGCGCCGACCGAGGCGCTCAGCCTGTCGGACATATTTTGAGATGCGAGAGCATCTTATGCTCGGGGCAGTGTCCGTTCTGCGGCGTCCGCACCCATGCTGCGCATGCGCGACTCTCCCTCATTCTCCTCTCCTACGCAGGTGTGCGCTCTCCTCCTCCCCTCTCCCCCTCTCCACCACAGGTGCGGCGCAGCAAATCATTGCATATAGCTCTCTCTCTCACTCTCTCACTCTCTCCCTCTCTCTCTAAGGGTACACCGGTAGGCGGCGCAGTATAAAGCGCGCGTTCGCTGTGCTTCCGTCATTCTCTCTCTGTGCAACGATGTGCGAAACGCCGTGAACAACGTCAACGTCGGCTCTAGTTGCAGCGGCAGCGCCACCGCCGCGGAGCAGAGGAAGGCTCGGGAAGCCGAACGTAAACGTCAGCGTCGGCAAGCGGACCCCGAACTTCGGGATCGTCTTCAAGATACCGCGCGCACCGACGCTAGGAATCACGTACGATATCTAAATAAAGACGCAACAACCCCGTACAAACGTCTCCAGTCTTCTCAATACATTCTCTCACTCCAACTTTCATTGGGTTGCGTTGCCAAGTGAAACGAAACGGAAACTCGATGCGCACCCCCCGCGATTCTTTCGCATCCCACCATGGTTGCCCGTAGGGTGAGATGATGTGATTTTTTTTATTCGCTTCGGTTGCCACGAGGCATAACGTCAGTATGAAACTAAACACAAGCGTGCAGTCCGTCAGGCGTATTTCGTGGTCGTCCGGTAGACACCTTGCTTTCAGGGAAGTCAAATTACGTGCGAATGAATTTATTGTAGAAAATAGGATGGCATCATCTAGCGGCGACCGATTAGCGGCTACCTCGCTTTCCTCCCTTACCATCATTTGACACTGGGTTTAAGTGCACTTTGGGATTGCGAACGGAACCCTTAGCTTACGTCTCCTCTCCGAAATATCACCAGCCATTTCTTCTACGTCTGACATTAGTTTCAGTGGTAGGGGCGACCAACAGCCACTGTAGTGACTGTTCGATTCTCGATGCCTCGATTTCTGTAAATCATGGTCCACAACTTAATGGGTCACCACTTGCGTACCTCTCTTGTCTCTGTGCGGTACAGCGCGGCTGCTGGGCTCTTGGCGCCACACAAATTCATTCACCTGGGTGCATCGATCTGGTCTCATGACGTTGGCATACCTTTAGAATGCCACAATTGGCGTGACTGGTCACTGAACCGCAACAGACATGCCGCTGAATCTCACGTGCGCGGCGAAAAATCTCCCGGGTCTCCCGTTACGGACGCACGGCGCCAAGTGGTCATATACGATCGCTGGCTCCGCCGCGGCAGTGCGCAAACCTCGGTGGTCCTTATCTCAGGCAGCAGCGTATACGTTCAAGAACGTTATCAAACGTGCCGCCGGTTGCGGAGCAATAGATGTACGCCCTATTGCAGTTCATTGATTTTATCCCAAAGGCGTCTCAGCATCACTGCTGAGTGTCTATCGTGATCTGTCGCGGTCATCATCCGGTCACACCTCGCGCAGCTCTGATTACGTAATCGATACGCGTGTGCGTAGTTACCTCCTTAATTACTCCGTTCAATTTCCTTCACCAGTGACTCTCGCCAACGATAGGCGCGCCAGGTGCTCTTGTAGCCACTAATTACAACTGATTAATGCTGATGGCTAAATGCGTATACAGTTTAAAGGCTGGAAATAAAGTTTGAGCTCAGTAAAGTAAAATGTTTTACCAGCCAGTCAACACACCTGTCCGGTACCAGCACTGGATGCCTTAAAAAAGTAATTCAACAGGTCTCGAGGTCCTCTTATCAGGGTACACTTTCTATATTTGCCCTGATATATAGGGATCGCGCGTCGCGTTACCGACAAGGTCACACGGTCCATATATATAATCGCTTCTTGGATTGCCTCAACAAGTTTCCACAGTGTACCCATGATAACAATTCAACTGGATACTTTATTTCTTCACGGTGACGGGAATGGTTGGCTTTGATCTTTCTGGAACGATCGCGTCTAATATTCCTCGTAAGCGTCCTGGACGCGCGCACATTCGGATTCGACGCGGACCGCGTGATCACCTCTGCGATTACCTCTCCGATTGACCATGGGCGGTTTGTAGCGGGTATTTTATAAGAGCCTGAACAGATTGAGCCGCGCACCAAACCTCAGTCCATCACTGGACATCAATCTAACCTCATATTGACGGCGACCACGCTGCCTCGCAATGGGCCCTTCACGTCATGCAGACCACAACTAACTATAGAACCATTCATCGCACACACACAGCGTGAACGCATTTATGGCACTTGTGTATTCAGCCACTGACGTGCCGCTAGATCTTGAGCTGCTGCCGAACCTTGCGGTACGATTCGTTCCTTGAGCTGCGGCTGTTATTGTCTAGCTCTTAGGGCAGCGCAAAATACGCTGCGCGCAATGAAGGCACTTCTGGCCAACTTAGATGCAGCAGAACCGATTTTGTAAATGACGTTTAGTATTACTTGCGCGTTTGTGGCGCAATGGCTTGTCCAAGGGGGGTCATGGGAGCCCGGGTGCGACCCCTTTTCCCCCATTCCTCCTTCTCTTTGCTTCAGTGTAAGTTTACAGTTCTGGGAAGTGGTTTTGCCTGAGGTACGTTGTGACGTGTTGCAGCGTTACTATAACGTAAATGTAATCCGTAAATATCGTAATTATGCTTTTGTGAAGCTAGCATCTGCGTATCGCGTCCGCCCGTCCAAATGACCGAGTTCCTCGAACGCGGTTTATGTAGCTGCAATATCTTCTCTTTTTTAAAAGGAAATAATGTTGAGAGGTTGAGGGAGCGTTCTCTGGTGGTCAGCAACGGTACCCAACCACAACCGCCGCCAGTAATGGTATTCCTAATAATCCAATGAGGAATTACTTCCCAAAGCTGAACTGGAGCACTGAACGCGCAACCATGGAGGGCTTCGGAAAAAATCTAGCATTCGTGCGACCGCACAATCAGCATAATCAGCCGACACGTATTATGCATGAGGTGTGTTTTGCCGCCATCATCAATTGCGAGTAATAAATATATCAGCGGCCCTTTCGGACGCGTATATTAACATCGGCTGACAGAGATGGGAATGGCATCTCTGTACTATGGTGTATATTTCGAAGAAGCGGTCTGGCTGTGGTGAGGAATAAACAAGCGCTCATCACCTCTGGTCTCTGCATTAGATGCCTGGCCACAGCGAGCCTGTGCCCGCAGCTGTAGGCGGTATTAAATCAAAGCGCGGACGCAGGGTCTGTCGCCCTACTACATCTTCGTTTTTCTTTCTTTATTTCATGTGACATTTCGGCTTTTCGCACACCCGCCAGGGGATAGCGACACCGACGATCGGTCCCGTCCGTAGAAATATAGCAAGCGAGGACAGCGGCAAGAAATGAGCGCTGTGTCAACGTCGAACAGCGGACGTGTTACACATGCGTTAGGCTGGCTTCACCGTGTAGCCGGAAGTTATGCGTGGTGGCAGAACCGCACAATTTCAGAGCTTAGATAGGCGTTGGCGAGTACGCAGCCCTCGAACAAGCGACAGTTGCCTGTGGACATGCCGCCCCGTATGGGGGTTGGATTTGGGGAGGAGGACATTGTCCTCTCCCTCAAATACTCTCACCACTCCCTGGGAACCGCTACAGCTAGGTTAGCAGCCGCTGCGAACGTTTATTGTGTGGCTCTATCAAAAGGAAAATAACGGCGCCCCTCATGTATTCTCTTCGTTTTTGTGCGTAGTTTACGAATCTGTGCGCGTCTATAGCGCTAGGAAAGCGTATCTGGAGCGAATCAAGTGGGTATATATAAATACATTGTATACATTCGTAAATAGGAACGTCTGTGCTTGTGAATTGAAAGCCTACTCGCGTTGCTTTCTCCTTGTTTTTCTCTTTGCCTTTGTATTTGTTCGCGATCATCTTGCGGGGCTAAATTGTACTATTATTGGGGTGAGATCAATATCTAGTTTTCCTCATATTTGTTTTTCCCGACTGTAGCGGCATCGCCATCAGCCGCGCCGCAAACGATTATGAGGACGGCCGCGCGAACGGGCACAGCGGTAGTGCACGTTCAAGTTATACTATCATTGTGCCACGTAGTGTCTTATGTTTGAGTGTTCTGTTTATATTATCCTTTTTTGTTGCGTGTAGTTTTTCTTCGCTGTGTGGCCAGTCGAACAACAATGAACGCGTTATTTTTGGCGACGTCGTACATCCGGATTAGTCGCATTCACTTCTTGCGTGTCTTTTCTTACACCTGCTTGACTTGACGTTTGTAGGCCGGATTTCACGGGGCGGTAACATTTGCGTCCTGAAAAACGAAGTTTATGTAACTTTTTTTGTTGTTGTTCTTTCTGACTTGACCGTAACTTGTCATGTGTTCAAGGTCGCACCTCTTGAGCCGCGTGTTCCGTGCTCGAAGGATAAAGAAACAGCAGCAAGAGTTAAACGAGTCCCTGCATGCCCGAACGCAGCAGTGGGCGCGCATGTGCGTGCGACTGTTCCCCGGCGATCAACCGTGGCGAATGGGACTTCAAAACGACCCATTTCGTTGCACCGTCCGAGGAGGGTCACAGGGACACATCGCGCGCGCGATGTTATTACACCTTTGCGTCTGCGCGGCGCCTAGCCACCGTGCGCGTGCGGCAGGGCTTCGCGAGTGATTCGTGTCGCCCTCCGTTCATCTTGTTCCTTTTTTTTTTCCCCGGCGCGCTGTATGAGCCGAAGAAGACGTCTCGCCCAAAGAGTCAACTCCCGCGCGGTGGTGCGAAGGACGTATACGACGACGGTCCGTGCTGCGCGCGCGGTCGGTCGCATTGGCCGTCAATGACACGGCACATAATCCCTGGGTCAGGGTCCGTCTCCCGCGGCGTGCGCATTATCCGCGTGTGCGTATAGTATATGCATGTACTCAGCCGGGCGCATGTCGCTGCGTGTCCGGTGCGATTTACGCGTTCGGACAGCGCTGCTGTGTGTGTGTGTGTGTCTCGTATACACTATACGCTCGAGGTGGTGCCGGTCGCAGCTGTATGGCACGCTCGTGACGTCGCCTGAAATCGGTTCCGAAAGGCCGCTCGGCATCATCCGTGGCCGAAAAGAGGAGGGCGGCCAGTTGGACCGTCGGACGGGGCATCGTTTGGCCTAAAGAATACATCTTGGTGCGTATACTACCGGATGGAGCGGTGCTTTCTCGATACCGTACACACTCGAGCTGCCCCTACGGGTAACTGTTTTTCGGCCGTCGCGTGTCAAAACGGCACGACGGCGACGGGCGGAGCTCTAAAGCTCCGTATAACTCCTCGTATAGCTGCGCTTCCACCACCCCCGCTTGTATACAAGAGTCGTCCGGCCTACAGGTCGCCACAGCTGAAGCGTGGAGGAAGAACCGAGATTGAGGAGACTCGACGGTCTCTCGGCCTCGGCGGTGACGCGTGGACGGAGGCGCGCGCCGCACTCGCTGTCAATTGTTATACTTCGGTTCTCGGCGGGCCCTGCGATTTGCGCCCCCGGCGAGATGGGCTCGCGCACACCTCGGGCATGTGCGTGCGCGTTCTCGTATAGAAAAGAGCGCGAAAGGCGAACGGTCTTTCAGCACGCCGCGGCACCGCGCTATTGTCCCTCGAGTGTGTATCCATCGCTGCTCGGCGTTCCTGGGTGCTGGAAGGAAGTCTGCGGAGCCTCGATCGAATGTTACGGCCTGGTGAAAGGAGAATTGGGTGACGAGGTCGGGGGTCCGCCAAAAAGAAAGAAAAAGAAGGAAAGAAAAAAAAAGCACGCGCTGCTAGTATAGTTGAAAGCAGCCAAGCCGGTTTCTCAATCGTCAGTTTGGGCGTAAACTCACGCAATCCTCTCGATCCCCCACATGGGAACGAGCGAAACACCACGTGACTGCGCTAGATTTGGTTTTGTGCCTTTTAGTTGAAAGATGTGACTTCCAGAAGTATGTGCCACGTTTACGTGATATATGTTATATCGTGTCTCGGTCATGCTAGCTATACGGCGATTGCGAGGATGGGGAATTCAATGTAAATCGAAAAGAGACCCGTAACAGCAGCAGCAGCAGCAGCAACAACAACAACCTAATTTCCACTGGATTTCTGTGAAGTCGTGCATTCTGTCCGTGCATAACGTTTGCCGGGATGCATTACTGTATTCGAAGAAGATCACGAAACAGTTCGCGATGTCGATATTCAGTATTTGCAAAATGCGTGTAATAAGCTTGCGTTCGATATAGTACTAAAGCACTTCAGGGTTACGTCACCGCTTCACCGTTACAGTTGCTAATCTGCGCTTGTGCTTTGGAGTAATGATCATAATATGCGTATTGCGAAATAATAATAATAATAATAATAATAATAATAATAATAATAATAATAAATCAAACGTTTATAATATATACTGCCCAGAAACAAGGTACTTAATCAAACAACATGATTATCTACATTTATACAAACCCAGGAAATTAACGCTGCAATATGTCGATACAGGCAGAATACGTTAGCTTGCTTTTTTTTTTTTTTTTTTTTTTTTTTTTTTTTTTTTTTCGAGCCACGGGGCAGTCTCTTATGCTACAGTGCCGGGCAGAAAACGCTGAATGTCTTGCGGTGTGGAAAATTGCACATGATCTAGGAGATATAGGCATTGTATAATAATGCGCTGGACCACCTTATGTAAAATTAAGTTGTTGGGTTTCACGTGCCAAAACCAGGATCTGTTTATGAGGCACGCCGTAGTGGGGGTCTCCGGAGTAATTTGGACCACCTGGGGTTTTTTAACGTGCTCCCAATTCTAAGTACGCGGGTGTTTTCTGCATTTCGCCCCCACCGAAATGCGGCCGCCGTGGCCGGGATTTGATCCCGCGACCTCGTGCTTAGCAGCCCAACCTGCACCATCTTATAGAAGAACAAAAGGTCTGATTTAGACTTCCACGTTCCGCCCCTAACTAGAGGGGCATATGCTAGTATAATAATAATAATAATTTTTCATTTCGTCCGTAGTACTTTGTGGCCGCTATCTCTCTCTCTCACACACACACAACATACACGCACATTGAGAGCGAGAGAGAGAGATGGAGAGAGAATATCCCAGAACAGTGAAGTGTAGCTTAGAAGGTCGTTAAACGCGTACGGGACCGAACTTAATCCCATTCACTTTAATTATTAGACTTTCTTAGTATGCTTAATGGGGAGAAAGTGGCCGATATGACGCTTGACAGATATATTTATTCATGGCGTTCGAACCTGCTGGCATTCATTCAGAATTAAAAATGTTACTAGCACTTGAATGCTAATTACGAGAAATAGGCGACCCCGTACTCAACCTTGCGTTGTGCTCGAACGTATAGCACGTGGAGAAGTCGCTGCAGCTGCGCATTTTTCTTGTTTTTGGAAAGAGAACTCGAGGTTCCAGCGTTTTGAATAGCGATATCAATGCTGTCGTTACTTAATGAAGCAGTTGCAATTTCTGGTCTGAATTGTGGATACCTTATAAGGCGCCCTTTTGGATCTGTCGCCTCCCGTATTCGCTGTGATAAAGCATTTCACGCTCATCCGCTCGTCACAATGCCCCCAAAAAGCGTGTCGTCATAGCGGCAGAGCAAGAAACACCTCCGTAGTTCGAGTTAACCTTTCGTTAGCCGCCGTCGAAAAGCGCGGATTTTTTGTTGGCGCTATAGCAGACATGCAAATTAAAAGCGGGGACAAGGGATTCAGTTTTACATAATATGAAGGTCGCGTGGGTTTATTGTTATGCAAACGACTACTGCCTCCAGAGAAAAACGTGCTAAGCAGTTGGACCTATAGAAACGGCGCTTATTATATATACGTCGAGCGAAAATCGTTTCGCGGACAGGCAGACTTCGCAAGCACACAGCACGTTCTTCTCGTGTTTACCGTCGACGCTTCGCGTGACCTCAGCGTCGTTTCCACGCGCAGCTGACGAAACCGACACTTTTGGCGTATAGTTCGCGTAAATAGCGCCACAGGACGCCGCATGCCTTAGCCGCGCGCACGGTCGTTGACGCTG
This sequence comes from Dermacentor silvarum, assembly GCF_013339745.2. NCBI lineage: Eukaryota > Metazoa > Arthropoda > Arachnida > Ixodida > Ixodidae > Dermacentor > Dermacentor silvarum. Next base: position 227,194,612 of record NC_051154.1, on the reverse strand, counting down.
CCGCTGTGTCGCTCGAGTGCGTCACGCGGTGTCCTTCCCTGGAACGGGGGAGTGCAGTGGCCAGTTTGTGCCTGTTGACGGTGGTTGCGCTGCGCGGATGGGCACGCTGAAGTCGTTTGTCGGCGCGCCTGCTGCTGCTGCTGCTGCTGCTGCACGGCCGACCGGGATGCAGCCCCCCCTCCCCTCCGTCGTCTTCGTGGCTCGTCGTGCGCGCCATTGCGTCGTTCCAGTTTCCTTCTGGGTTCGCGGCGCCGGGCCGGGTGAACACGCCTCAGATATACCGAGGCGTGTCGTGACGCGCTGTGCCGTAATCCCGAATTGAGCTCAGCCGAGGCGTTACACAGCGGACGCGATGAGCAACATGGCAATCGGCGGCCGATTGTTACGCACGCGCGCGCCAATCTCGACTGCAGCGCTTCTTCCCCCGCGCACCACCGAACCGCTATTCTCGGCCGCTCGCGCTTCAAGGCGGTGTGTGTACTGGCCGTGTATTTAGAGTGTGACGGCTAGCGTCCATCAGCTTCGGATTTTGTCTTCTTTCGTCTGGTTCGTCCCGTCGTCTGTGCCTTTTTTTCCCCGCCGGTTTCCTCTGGCGCGAAGGTAACAAAGCCAGCGTTGTGAGGGTGCTCTGTGCGTCGTGGCTCCGTTTTCTCGGCCCTTCTGTCGATCGTATATAGCTTGATGGGCGTGGTAAAGCGGAGGCGTCACCGTGCGCCCGTCCGTTGAGGCCTCGTCTGGTCCACTGCCTCATTCAATCGGCATGATTGCTTTTGGAGATGCTGGAGTGACCTCGGTAATTGTGTTTGTCCAGTGGGATAAACTATAGCGTGCTTCTCTCGCATTGAGATGCCAGGAGAAGAGGAAAGGCGATCAGCAGCTCTGGTTCTTGTTGCTTTTCACTGAATGTTGTTGTTGCTTCTTCTTTTATTTCTTCTTCTATTAAGCAAGGAGAACAACAGAGGTCTCTTGCCGATGCATCAGTCATTTCTGGAACAGAGAAAGGAAATGGAAAGGGCTATGGGGTATCATGGGAAGGGAATAATGGTGTAAAGGAGCGTCGCAGACTGCTTTGGCTAGTTGGGGTGTATGTGGCTGAATTAGGGGGTCGTTTAGAGATGGTGGTGTTAAATTAGCTGGAGGGGGGGGGGGGGGGGTGTTGGTAAGTTCTCTTCGCAATTCTCTTCCGAATGAGATTTGGGTAAAAGGATGATTCACAAAAGAATCAAGATGCTTTTTACGTCGTTTCTTAATAGCTGTCCGCTGCTCGTCTGCCAAATATTCAGAGTTAGGAGGAGTCCATGCAGCTAGCTTGAGGCACGGTGGTTGGTTGCCCCACATACCACCATGTGCGCCTCTTCATTTCCTGGGATTCCAGCATGGCCAGGCATCCATGAGATTGTGACATTGCAGTAGCGAAGTTCTGGATTTCTGTGATTTTCTTGATCCTCAATCTGCGTGACCCAGAAAGACCCTCGACTGTCAGTGTGAATGTGTATTGGCTTGTAAGAGAAAAGTCGAGGATATTGTTGATCTCCCGAAGTCTCTTATTCAGGAGATGAAGATTCTTGGAATAAGCAATGATTACAGTGCCACAGAGCCGATGGAAACGCTTTATGTCGCCTCTAAGGATAACGCAGCGTAAGTAGTGATATGACAGTTTTCTTTTTCTTTTTCCTTTTCTTCTTTTTTTTTCGGTAACGCGGAGAGATTCTTGCGCGGGAGGTCGTCAGTGGCCAATCATTTTGTACCCGTTGATGCGAAAGCATCAAATGGCCCTTTGAGCGAAAAAAAAAACGGCGTCTGTCGTCTGGACTAGCGAAAAACGGCACCTAAATTCCCATTGGCTGCGACGCCACGTCACGAGCGCGCCTCGACGGAGCAGTGCGGGCGAAAGGCGGCACCTGTTCCGGCGTTAGCGCGCAAAGTGTTGCGTGAGGGAAGAGGTCATCGCCGCGACACCCTCGCTCTCGCTAGCCTGTTTTATCCGCGTAACACGCGGATAACAGCGCCTCGCTGGTTCGTGCACTCTGGCCTGTGCACTCTGCTTTATGATGCCATGCTACTGGGACCGAAATTTTCATTGCCAAGCCCGGCGTGACGAAAGCGGTGACGTCAAAATCACAGCGGCTTATTTGGGAGCGTCCCATTCGATTATGTGGCAGTCAGGCAAGGTAGCAGGACGTCACGAATCGAAGTGCATGCCGCCTTGTGCTTTCTAGGAGGCGTTGTTCAAGCGTTTCAACGCGCTCGCTTGCCCGCAAGCAGTTCATAACCCGAAGGACCGCTTAGCGGCGTTCAGTTGGACATTAATGCTTTCGCATTCACAACTCATAAAAAGTGCAGAAGTGTTTAGGTGTCCTCGGATTTCCTTTTCATCCGTTTCCTTGTTTTTCTGTTTCCTTCTTTCTTTCATAGTGAATGCTTGTCTCCTACATTGAATATGTGTGGTGACGAGCCTAAAACGACGACCTGTGACTGAAATAAAATTAGTCCAATGTCCGCGCGCGCAAGCCTTCAACACACAGTCGAACACGCACGTACGTGTGGACACTATATGATAACGACTATAAATGATTGCGCAAACGAACGAGGCCACAAAGCAAAGAACGGCCAGCTAGGACGCGGTGCGCTCTCGCGGATGTTTCCTCCAGTGCATATTTACTATGCACTACAGTTCCTGGACAATCAAGTTTTCATTTATATCATCTCATGAATGATGCCCTCAAGACCACAAATGTATTACAAAGGGGCGTGGAGTAAAAAAGGAGAAAAATAAATAAATAAATAAATAAATAAATAAATAAATAAATAAATAAATAAATAAATAAATAAATAAATAAATAAATAAATAAATAAATAAATAAAGGTTGCGAAACAAAGAAAAAGAAAGGCAGCAAGTGACGTAGTAATAGTCATGTGAAACCCGAAGTGATGGTGTCGATTATGGCCTCAGGGTATTTTCTCAGAGTATCATAGATTTAAAGTAATCAGAGTAATCAGATGTTGTTCTCAGAGTATAGTAAAAAACGAAAGGAAGTATATAAGAGTATAAGATTCCCGCATTTTCAGCAATAGCGTGGTTACGCAAGAAGTTGATCTATGCAGAACTTCCTAGTCAACGCTATCGCAATTTGAAACAGGGTCTTTAGAGTCTGACGACAATTCTTTACAGCACTATACGCTTGACAATAGCTATTTTTAGTTCGCATAAAAATATTTGGCAGAAGTCTACCTCATGCATTGCAAAGCGTTTTTCTTTCCCTTTTTTACTTTCTTTCTCTCTCTTCTTTCTTTCTTTTTTTTTTCTTTTAAGGAAAGTTGATCTAGCGACGCGTCTAACACACAGGCTCTAGAATGGACCAAAGCACACCGGTACGCAGCTGACAGACAGCAGTAACAAATAGAGCAAAGTTCAGGAGGCTTTTGCGTTCACAACCGCTACGTTGTCCGATGGATTGGTAGCACACCCGGGCCACCTGAGGAAATGTTCGGCTACCAGAGTACCACCTCTCGTTTGAATTCAGGGGCCTATATTGGCCCCAACAGAACCGAGTCGACACGCGGGAGTCTTGCGCATAAAAACTGGGGCGGTCCCGTAAATACTCGAGATCCCGTGATAAAGCTGCGCCTGTCTCTGGGCTGGTGCACCATTCCGCGTTCTTTTTTTTTTTTACCCGATTATTGTAGCTGATTTAAATGACGAATTCGGTCGTAATATTTGTTCACACTCACGCGCACGAATCAAATCTTGTATACGTCGTGAGCGCGAGTCCATGATTCGGTATACAATCGATAATTATCGGAATAAATTACGTCGTGGCTTCCTGCATGAGAGCAGCCTATATTCCTGCCGAAAAAAGGTACAGTATAAAGGGAAAATGGGAAAGGGAAAAAATGAAGTGAGCTGTATTAGTAAATGACCCTTCTGCAATACCAGAAAAAGCCACCTTTTCAGTTAGGGCATGCTTGAAAAGAGAGAGAGAGAGAGAGAGAGAGAGAGAAAGACAAAAACGAAACATAGGGGGCGACGCCGCCGTGAACTTCCCGCAGTATTTCGCAGTGACGTCATGAATTTGGACGGCGTCTGCTCGAGCCTATAATTCAGTTTTCGAACTACACAATGGACCACGTTGTATTCCAAAAGAGGCAAAGACTGAACCTAGCATTTTTCGAGAATTTATACGGCGCTGCGACTCCGGCAGAAAAAAAAAAAAAGGGGGGGGGGGGAGGTTGGCCTTTATTTTCTCTTCTCTCGCCCTCCCTCTCTCTCTCTCCCCCCCTCTCTCTCTCTCTCTCTCTCTATATATATATATATATATATATATATATATAGTGATCAAACTGTTACCACTAATTATCTAAATCCGAGTTTAGAAGGAACACCTTATCAGTCTAAATTGATTTAGCGTTTCTCTCGAGCTTTCCTTTAATGCCGAGTGTTTGGATTGTGTGTACACGATCACGGAAAACACTGCAGCGCGTGCAAGAACTCGGAGGAACAAAATAATCCACGATATGTCTCTTCATTGTAGAGATAAATAATGCCTTGCGGGGGGAAAAAAAAGCGCCTGACCGTGCAACAAATCTTTCCTTCGAGCAAAACGCAGCAGGAACAAGGTGGCGGATAGTCGCATTTACCGTCTATACAGCTCATACGAAAAGGCGCACGGCTATAAATCTCTGCTTCTGTGCTTTTTTTTTTTTTCGGTGTCCTCGTTTTATGCACTGCAATGCGGTCGGCTTACTATCGGCTTGCCATACGATCATCGACACGGAGCTCATACACGCGACATGTCGCGTGTATGAGCTCGTAATCTTGACCGCAGACCGAATAGTATCGCGGCAGTGCCTGGAAAACAAATGGATATATTCTCGTGGTGCAATTTGCTGCAGTATTTCTGTATAACTAGGGGCTAAGCTGGGCGCGGAATCGATGGCTCCTGTATTTAAGCATAAAAGTTGAAAAAAAAAATACAAATCGCATTCTTTTGGATGCAAGAAGAAGAAAACGCTTAAAACGCGTTTACTACCATGTATTGGAGTGTTATAGAATCGAAAAGACACGCATTTGACCTTACGTCACACCATTTGCTACCTTAGTATAACTGCAGTTGCTAACTATAGAGTTAGCAACAATACCAACTATAAACAAGGTAGCCACTGTTACCTAATGGGTCTCAGCTCCCAATTCCAAACGCAGTTAGCACAACCTGACGCAAATATTCTCGTATCTGCTGCATATGTCGGACCTGCTGTGGCGTATTCCAGAGTGGGTCCGATATATGTGTTATAGAATGGAAACTTTGAATTATGTTGTGCAAATTACGTGCGGAATTTGTAGCTGATACCCATTAGTAACAGTGAATACGTTGTTTAGTCAGTATACTTACTAACTTTATCGTTGCGAACAGCAGTTACCCCAAGGTAGCAAATGGTGTGACATAAGGTAGTAACTACTCCGACCTTTTCTTTAGGAGTCCTGGCCTTAGAAGTTATGTACCGTGTGTACGTCCTACGCGTAAGTTGTGCCAAAATTGATATATATATATATATATATATATATATATATTGTGAGCAAAATATTAATCCTTCATCTTCTTCACCTGTACATAATCATCATCACTGTGCGCGTCGTCTTCGTTCAGCGCGTGGCTCAGCCGAATAAAGGCGACGAGACAACTGTGCTGCTGCCTTACAAAGTGGTGGAGGTGCTGGGTATTGGCTCGGAAAGGAGACCAGATCCCTCTCGTATGCATCGTAGCCGCGGCGTTCGTCCTGCTGGCGCTTTCGACAAAACCGCGAGATGTGGCCTCGAATGCCACAATAATAACATATTGGGCGGGAGGAGCGCCAGGGGGCGTAAAATGCAGGTACAGGTGCACGTGGTGTAAAGGCTGCGATGTCGTTCTGAGGAACCGGAAGGGCACGCTGAGCGACGGAAGGCTGCATGGCAGCAACTTGGGCGTACGTGAGTGGCGGATTTGGTGGTGTTGGAGGGTCAGGGCGTACAGCGGAAACCAAGGAAGACAGCTCGTCCTTGATGATGTCTCGTAGCCCAGTGGACGTAGAGTGAGCTGGAGGAGCAGCAGAGCACGACAGGCCTTGTGCTTGAAGCTCTTCGCGGATCAGAGCCCGAATCAACGTGCGCAAATCGGCATCCGAAGAAGGTCGCGTGTCACAGACGTCTGGTTGTAACCGGATGGCTTGCAGGGTATCCAGATGCTGGCAGGTCGCGATGACGTCGTCTACGGTGGCGGGGTTTTTAACTGCTAGTGCGTTAAACGCAACGTGTCCAATGCCTTTTAAAATGTGTCGAACGCGATCGGTCTCGCTCATTGCCGAGTCGACGCGGCGGCAAAGGGAAAGGACGTCTTCAATGTACGAAGTGTACGTCTCCCCTGGTTGTTGCATGCGCGCATCGAGCTGCCGCTTTGAAACTTCAGAACGGATGGATGGCGTTCCGAAAATCTTCCGGACTTGGTGCTGGAAGGTGGTCCAATCGGGCAAGGCCCTCTCGTGGTTAAAGAACCACGTCTTCGCGACATGGGACAGGTAGAAGGCGACGTGGCGAAGTTTCTGAGTGTCGTCCCAGTGGTTGTACTCACTCACCCGGTCATAGTTCTCCAGCCAGTCCTCGACGTCGTCGCGCGGGAGACCAGAGAATATAGTGGGGTCACGCTGCGGGGCGGTAACGGTCCATACGGAGGAGGCTGCTTGGGGGGCAGCGGGGGTGATGCCGGAGGCTCCGGGTTGCGGTACTTGGGTCATGGTAGTGGACAGGCGGAGCAAACGGCGACCCGAACGAAGCTCCAGTGGAACTCGACGGCGTAGAGGTCTAGGGGATCGAAAGCAATCTCCACCACTTTGTAAGGCAGCGCACTACTGCGCACTCACCATTCTTTCTAGTTTACGGGCGTCAACCGGCCTCTCTCCTCGACGTCTCTTTTTTTGATGCCCCCGTGAAATCGTCGGCGTCAGTGAGTGAGCAGATAATATCTCGCCTTGCCGCGTGTCGCCATCGCGCCCGCCTCAACACCGAGGCAAGTCAACAGGATAGGAAGACTCGCTACGATGCATTTCACCGCGTCGTTCAGTTCAGCCCCGGCGATGAAGTGTTATTGTGGACACCCACTCGAGTTCCTGGCCTGTGCGAAAAGTTTCAGTCGCGTTTTATAGGGCCCTACACTGTTGTAGAGCAAACTTCGCCAGTGAACTACCGCGTCACTCCCGTTGTCACGCCTTCCGATGGCCGCTACCGTGGCACAGAAATTGTCCACGTTTCGCGCCTAAAGCCCTTCCAACGACGTACCGCACCGCTATAACCAGCGGCCAGGTTGGCCGCTTTCGCGCGAGGGGGTAATTAGTGTGAGCAAAATATTAATCCTTCATCTTCTTCACCTGTACGTAATCATCATCACTGTGCGCGTCGTCTTCGTTCAGCGCGTGGCTCAGCCGAATAAAGGCGACGAGACAACTGTGCTGCTGCCTTACAATATATATATATATATATATATAAAAGTGCCACTTACCTGGACAGAACGAAGGTAATGTTGTTTGCCGTCGCCCGGAGCAAGTCGGACTAAGTTTTGTATTTCGCCTAATTACACAATTAGGTATTAATAAATAATCGACTGCGCAAATATTATATTCAGAGCAAAAATGTCAACGAGAAAATTGTAGACCACCCTGAAATAATTCCCGATCCAGCTTTTTGTTGCTTAATACGTGCTAATTAATGATTCTTTTTTTTTCTAAGCTTGAAAGAAAGCCCGCGAAACACGATCGGGCGGGACTTTTCGCGGGCTTTCCATTATTTCGTTGTTCTTGTTTGTTCCTTGTTGATTATTTTTCATAATATTAAATTAACGGTCGTCGGTTGCATGCTTCCCATAACACAAAAGAAATGAGAAATTTATTTGACAAGTACAGTTTTACTAAACATACCATTTATGTAAGCCAGCCATATAGAGGGTCGCCCGACCGATCGATGCCTTCCAGAGCAAGGCTATATATAAATACCGGCAAGGACGTCACTCCTAGTGCGTCACCAAGTGATCGATGTTTCGTATTGTTTGTTGCCTTCGTGCCCTTTTCGATGACTTCTTGGTAGTGTGATCTCGTTTGCATTGAATACTCTATTGGAATAGCATAAGCATATATTTGTTGCCGTAGGAGAATCCTCAAGCAGAAGTGGTCGTACTTTTGCGTATTCTGCCTCGAGATAACTTGAATAAAATAAAGGCTTAAGACCTTTTGCCCAGCTAGAAGCATTAACACTACCCTATATCTATAGGTGACAACCTCCTGGTATAGCCTTCGTGTTAGAAACATGATAATAGTCGCATCCCACATCATCATCGTTATCATTATCAGCCTACCTAAGTCCACTACAGGACGAAGACCTCTACCAGCGATCTCCAATTACTCCTGTCTTAATTGCGCTATAGCGGGTTCCAAGTTGTGCCTGCAAATTTCCTAATTTCATCAGCCCACCTAATTCTTTGCCGTGCTCAACTGCGCTTCCCTATAGCTTCCCTTGTCATCCATTCTGTAACTTTTATGGACCACCGGTTATCTGTCCTCACGCATAACATGGCTAGCCCAGCTCCGCTTTTTCCTCTTAATGTCAACCGTATCGGCTACCCCCCTTTTATCTGCATCCGCACCGCTGTCTACCAGATCTCTTGACGTTATACGCCTAACATTTTTCGATCCATCGCTCTTTGCGCGGTCCTTAACTTGTTCTCGGGCTTCTTTAGTAACCTCCAAGATTCTGCCCCATATGCTGGTACCGGCAGAATGCAATGATTGCGTGCACACTCTTCTTTTCGAGGATAGCGGTACATAGGCTGCCGGTCATGATTTGGTAATGGCTGCCGTATGCGCTCCAACGCATTGTTATTCTTCTGTATGTTTCCTACTCTATCTTATATACCCATCTACATACGTTACTCTAACTGTGGACATTCACACCGTCCCTTTTTGTTAACCTTCGTGCACATGGAATGGAGGTATACATGTGCAGCAACGCATACGGGTGTTTGAGAAACGAGAATCACCTCTTGTGATTGGCCTGCTCCGCTAGCTTATAGTGGCCATGGCGTTGCGCTGCTGAGCTCAAGGTCGCGGGTTTGATCCCAGCCACGGCGGCCGCATTTCGATGGGGCGAAATAAAGAGAAGGCAAGCTGCTCTAGCACTTAGATTTAGGCGCCTGCGTTTACCGAACCCCAGGTGATCAAAATTAGTCCGGAAACGCCAGAATTTAATTTATTTTTTATTTGTGCATTTGCCTGCGTGACCTAGGTGTCCACACGTGAAGAGAGTTAACATACATACACGACTGCGCATACGATTCGGTTTCAGCATTGCTCGTGTGGTGGCGCTGGCTGTCCAGTTGGCTTTATCTGGCCCATCGCCCAATCGTGCAGACCTCAGATCCGACGACCGGTGACGTGGGCTTCGTGGTTATGGCCTGCGGTGGTGAGAGAGAAACAGGAGGGCCCCTGGCGGCGTTGTGCGCGAGCTGCCCCGGCGCCGAGCGCGTTAGGTAACTAGTTTACCATTACAATGCGCGCAGTGGTCAGCCAGACCGGCCGCAGTGACGCCGTTTCACCCCGATGAATATGTGCCGGGGGAGGGGAGGTCTGCCGGCACTCCTTGGCACAGTTGCGCGCCGACCTTGCCGCAGTCGCGTAAACGTCCCCGCTTCGCGTCCTCCGTTGCGTCACCGCAGGCCTTGTCAAGGACGGCTGGGCGAACGAGAGGCTGACGTCAGTGCCTCGCAGTGTACGGCCAGCGGTCGATTCTCGCCGGGCACACGCATGGAGCAGTTAGTGGTTAGGCCTGCGCCTTCGGCGGCAGTGGGGGGATATGTCGCCGGGTCGAACAAGATTGCGCAGGTCGGCTTGCCATTCGTATACCTCCGTGATCGAGACTCGAGTTCTTCCGCTCGAAGTATTCATAACGCTGTGTTACGGTTTATGTTTAGTCTTAGTTACGCCATCTGATACCGTAGGACTTGGCTCCAGTTCCACCTGTATATGATCTTGTATGCATGGTCAGTCTTGGCGACCTTGTATGCTTCGACGAACTTCGATCGGTTTGTGCCGGTCAAGCAACGTGATTCCAGTCGATTGGCCGCGAGTTCCCGGTATAATGCGGGGGGAGTCGGGGGCTCTTGTGTATGGTGTTATACAACATTCGGTGTTTGCTTTCTTTTTTCAGTCCTTTCGACAACGATAACAAAAATAAAAATAAGAAGAACAGGGAAATCGCCGCCGATAGCGTAGCTCCGCCTCTTCTGGTGGAATTGATCGCCAGGGCGCATACCGTCGGATTTGCTAATCAACGAAGCTAAACTAATTACGTGTTTTGGTTTCTTTCACTTCGTGGCCCATGTTGCAATGGGTAAATTGAAGCCGCGCACGGCTGAAGTCATGGCTATTGGACAAATATCCTGAGAGTATAGCACTAATTTCGAGCGATGCGTGCCTAACATGTACTAAAAAAATACACCGATGTTCTACCTAATATTGTCTCGCAGTGCGTGGCTCTTTGAGAGCTTAATCTACTGGAAGAGGCCGATGTCCGCTATCTACCACAGATAATTTTAAATATATCTTTTATGGCTAAGGAAAGACAGAAAAAAGTGATGTAGTATTACACGATCACAGCAAGCGCAAACCTGTTCAGTTCGCATTTGCTTCGAAACTCTTAATTATAGGTGTCCCAAACAATGGCGTTTAGTCATGCTACATCGTAGCACAAAAAATTGTTCATTTCCTATATTTTTCTCTTTTTCGTCATGATGGGACGAAATGCGCGCCTATACTGTTTGCCTCGTCTCTCTTTTTTCGTGAAGGAACAAAATGCGCCCCTATACTGTTTGCGTCGTCTTACGCGTGTTTTGAACACACGGTTGCTTATGACAAAATTCGCCTAGCTTGCACAGGAGGCGCAGTGCTAAAGAGACAGCGGAGCTGATGGCCACCTATAGCTAGCTATAGGCCTATAGGCCACCTATAGCTATTGTATAGGCTTTTGGGCTAGGCTAAGCTCTACCAAGTCATCCCCAGCATTTTCCGGAATTTATTGAGTAATACTCGATTATCGATTAGCCATTGATTGGCTATTGCAAGGTATTAGCCACGTATATGGGCTAGGCTAAGCACTACCAAGTCATCCCCAGCATTTTCTGAAATTTATTGATTATTGATTGATTATCGATTGGCTATTGATTAGCTATTGCAAGGTATTGGCCACGTATTTGGGCTATAGGCTAAGCACTGCCAAGTCATCCCCAGCATTTTCCGCAATTTATTGATTATTGATCGATTATCGATTGGCTATTGATTGGCTATCGATTAGCTATCGATCACTGACTAAGCTTAAGTAGTCCCAACCATGCTTAGCTAGGTTTAGCCAGGCTCAGCTTCGCTAGTTCACAGGGGTATGTGCCATTGCGCTTGGACCCTTTCTGCACTACCACCAGGATCGGCCCATATTTTCTGTTTACGCGTCACGGATTTACGGCCGGCTTAAACAGCTCCGCTGTTAAAATCAAAAGCGTCACCATTCACACCTGCAGAATCAATATTTCATTTAACATTCTCGGGCTACTTCACACAGTTTTTCCTCTGACTATCTGGGCATGTAACCGTTTTTTTTTTTTTCGCCGACCTCGTCAATAAAAAAGTTGAATCGCCATCCCGGCCCTGCGAAAGTGGATGTCCAGCGGAGCTGTTAAAAACCACCAATAAAACTGCTGCTGGGGGGGGGGGGGGGTATGCAATGCTTTATTACTTTATAGAAATAGCAGTAATGGTAATTTAGAGTAATGGAAGTAATGGTAATTTTGGCAGCATACCGCCGCTGGTCGTATTGCCGTTTCTTTTTCCCTTTGCCGCTCCTCATATTCACGCTGCTCCTCGGGAGTCCTAACTATGCATTGCGTACACATAGCCGTGCTACAACAATTTTGGTTCTTTTATATCCGAAAGGCTAGAGCCGTCACTCCCCACGTCGCAAGCTGCCGTCGCCGTGGCAGGTTGTGCAGCAGTAATCTTTGCCGAGAGCGGCAAGTCTCCTCTAGAGATTACTTCATACGGCCCAGTCGCGCTGGCTAGTTGCATTGGGAACGTGATGGAACGAATGATCGTCGCCAGACTTGAATGGTACCTGGAACGCCATGAAGTTTATCCAGACGCAATGGCTGGCTTTCGACGTCACCGATGTACTTACGTTCAACATCAAAAGGCGTGTAAGCGATTATCTGTCGCCATGTTCCTCGACATCAAAGGAGCATATGACAATGTTCTTCATGAGGCTATATTAGAGGCTCTGGAAATGGTTGGCCTCGGTGGTCGACTTTATTGTTTTACACGCAGTTATTTACATATGCGGTCTCTATTTGTGAATACCAACGACGGCCCAACATCTCAACACTATACACGTCATGGAGTACCACAGGGTGCTCTGTTGAGCCCAACACTCTTCAACCTTGTGCTCATTGCTCTCGTAGAACGCCTACCAAATACGGTGATGTCAATATATGCGGATGACATATGCGTCTGGGCATCTGGCGTGACGCGTCCTCAAGTTCGTGCAAGGCTCCAAAAATCTGCGACGTTGATAACGACGTACCTTAGTGAACAAGGCCTCAAGATTTCCCCAGAAAAGTGTGCATTGGTCGCATTTAGCCAGAAACCAATGTCATCATACGCCATATCCATCGATGGACAAAATATCTCTTACGTCAGGACGCACAGGTTCTTAGGGGTAATCATCGATCGTGACCTCTGTTGGAGTCCCCATGTCACCTACCTAAAGAAGCGCCTGACAGCAATCTCTCATCGCTGTTTCTCGGGTATCTGAGGTACAGCTTGGCAGTGCTGACCAATACCTGTAGAACTAACATCCGTACAATCGAAAGTGCTCAGGCACAGGCACTTAGGGTCTGTCTAGGGTTGCCACGATGTACATCAACATCAGAAAGCATTGCAATTGCGCATGACTACCCAGCCAAGATTCACATTATTATGGAAGCGCTGAGAGCACACGTCAGGCACCTTGCTCGCGCCCCTTCCCACTATCTAGCCTCACTGCCAGAAGACCGACCACGCGCCTCTGTTTGTCAGACGATACTGCCTTGTCGTATATACCTTCCCTCAGGTTACACAGCTGTAACGAGAGTTTTGTTTCCTCCTTGGGGCTTGGCTCAGCCACAAGTTCGACTGACAGTGCCAGGAATTCGAACGAATGCTGCACTCTCATCACCAGCTCTCAGGCAACTTTCGCTGATCTTGCTGTACGAAAAATACAGTGATCATAACCATATATACACTGATGGTTCAACCACCATGGACGGTTCTGCAGGATCAGTGTTTTTTCCTGCGAAAGTCTCCACATTGAAGTTCAAGACGTCACACCAGACGACATCGACAGCCGCGGAGCTTGCTGCTCTTCGTAGCGCACTTCGGATAATTCGTGAAGAACAACCTAACCAATGGAGTGTTTTCAGTGACTCCAAGGCAGCTCTACATTGCTTGCTTTCCGCCTTACGCCGTGTACCCTACTAACAACAACGTGGCCTCGTCGAGCAAGGACACGACGTCACCTTTCAGTGGCTCCCTAGCCACTGTGGCGTAATGGACGATGAACGTGCCGATGAAGCTGCTGGATCTGCTCATGAAGACGGCGTGCAGGAGAGAGAGAGAATAAACATCTTTAATGTGTAAATGCAGCTTTGGAGAACCAATCCCGCTGTCAAGAACAGATGCAGCAGCGAAACTTCGAGTGCTTATAAACGATGCCACACAATCGTTGTGGAACACACCTAGTTTGCAGCACACACGTCTGCATCGACTGGACCCCTCTCTTCGACCTCCACCTGGACTATCCCGACTCGAAGCAACGGTACTTTGCCGATTGAGTAATGTGTCGCATTTACGAAGTCGTTTGCTTTCCGCATCGGATGGGAGGATATAGTGCTGCCTGTGACTACTGCTGCGACGAGGAAACTATCGAACACGTACTTTGTCATTGTCCCCGATACAGCGCACATAAACAGTCACTCGCGACCGCGCTGGCGCGTCTTGACGACCGGCCGCTTTCGGAGCAGACAGTCCTGGAACGCCGGCCTATACAGTCGTCACGCAAGTCAGTCAAGGCACTCTTGAAGGTTTTGCGATCGAGTGGACTTTCTGACAGACTGTAGTTCTCACGGATGTTTCCAACCTCCTCTATTTTTTATTCTTTTTTTTTCGTGACTGCCTTTTCTCTCCCCTATTCTTTCCGTCTTTCATTTACCCTTCCCCCAGTGCAGGGTAGCACACCAGAATCTTTTCGGGTTAACCTCCCTGCCTTTCCCAACCTTGTTTCTCTCTCTCTCTCTTTTACCGGGAAACGTTGCGGGGATCGCCACGTGCTTCGCATTGTTATCAGGAGCGCCTTATCATCAATTATGGGGTTCGGATGCTTGTTTTGTGCTTCTTATTTATTGAAACGAATTATGTTCTGTATGTTGTATGCGTGATTCCAAAGAATGTATGCACTCTTCGCTTCACTTTGCTGAGTGCTTGAAGCCTCCGCCTACAGGCCATGCACTGCTCCTGCCCTTTACGGCCGCCGGGATAGGCCCACATCTTTGCTCACGGACGCAGACACGAAAAATTCACCGATGATTACGATACTCCCTAATGTGAAGTTCGAGCGCAGCTGTATACGTGCTTTCATTTCGTGATATATTGGGTGGCGCGGACGATCTGTATCGTGCGACACGTTGCAAACGGAACGAAGTGTGGCGCGACTGATTCGCTAATCGGGAGTTCGCGAGAGGAAGCGCGTGGGTGACGTGTGGGCGCGATTCACAGCAGCCGCCGCAGACAACCTCCGCTCATGCAGCGCTTTGTTTCCATACTGACGACGCTCGCTACTCTGGCGCCATCTCGTAGCCATCGCCGCAAAGCCTCTCGTGCGCAGAACTACGCTTTTCTTCTCACGCTTTCGCCATCGTGGTTCCGCTGCACCCTCCTCCTCGCGCTCTCGCCGCTTTTTTCATCCCCCGCTGCGCTCCGCGTTCGCTCTCATTTTTCGCTGCGCTCGTTTGCTCGGTTACGCTGACGCTCGCAGCAGGAACGGTCGCCTAAGAGCTGCGCTCTAAAATGCCGACCACCGAGAGGCTAACACCTTCGCTGCATAATAGGAAACCATTAAAATTTTTCCGTGCGTGGCGGAAGCGAGCGCACGTGAAACGGGTTCCTCAAACACAGAAGCCAGGCGCTTTAGCAAGCTGCGCCACCAATGCACTGGGTGTGTGCCGCTCTTCAATGAACCTCTGTCACGGCAACTTGGGTCCCTGGGTATGTGCCATTGGGTATGCGGCCACCGAGAGGACTATTCTCGGCGTTCCCACGCACCGGCGCGCCATGCATTTCGGAGGCCACGCGCGGGCTTCGCGGCGGCGGCGCTAGATAGCGCACCGTTTCCAAGAGAAGCGCGAGGGAGGAGCCCGGCTGCAGTACGTGGCCCACGCGCATTGGTGCGCCGCCGGTGAAATCCCGGAGCCCACGCAAAGAACTTTGTGGTGCATGGAGAGCTGCTAGAAATCGGGAATTATCTTTACTTAATCAAGAAACGAGTAATTGCGTGTTGTCAATTCAGCAGCAAGTCATATACCCATAGTCAAGCAATATAAATACCTCGGTCTTTACATAAACGAAGGAAAGACTTACTGAAGCACCCACCGAGATAATCTGCAAATAAAGGGGAAGCGGAACGCAGCAATAAAGAAACATAGAGCACCGTGCCAGCGCTAACGTTCGCAAATGCCATTCTATGCTTAAAATCGGATATCTTGTCTGGGTTGGAAGTTAACCAAAGATCGGTAGGCCGGTTGGCTTTGGGAGCCCACGGTAAAAACAGAAATGAGGCAGTGCAGGGTGACATGGGTTGGGCCTCTTTTGAAGTCAGAGAAGCACAGAGCAAAATTAGTTTTGAAGAAATGCTCAGGAACATGGATGAAAATAAATGGGCGGCTAAAGTGCACAAGTATCTCTACATGAAAAGCGTGGACACAGAATGGAGGAAGAGGTCAAGGAAGTTGGCAACCAAGTACAGGGTAAGTGAAAGTTTAAATAGACAACCAGGAGTCATCAGAAAGAAAGTGAGAGAAATAGAGACCGTGAATTGGATGCAAGGAATGGAAACAAAAAGGACAATGGAGATTTACAAGAATGAGAAGAAAGAAATTAGAAGGGAAAATCTGTTCGATAACACAAAGGGCAGTCAGTGCCTTGCTATTTGAGGCTCGAGCCGGTTGCCTAAGGACCAAAACATATCGGAGCAAATATTCGGAACTAGATGAGGCATGTGTATGCTGCAGTAAAGATCCGAAGATCACCGTTACGGGCCTGGGTTTCGTTAATCTTCAACAGCGTCTGCTTGGAGCTCGAACCAGGTTGACCATCGTAGAGGGTCCGGCAGGGAAGACGAGGCGACGTAAAAACAAATAACACAAGTTTAATACATGGTTACGGGTGAGCGGTGCGCTCCAAAGAAAACATGCAAGAAACGTTCAGCGTGCATGCACCAGCGCGCTAGGGCAAAGCAAAAGTGTTCGCCACGTGGCTGCTTGCTGGCTTTCTTATATCCTCCACCATCCGGGCACCCTTCCCCTCTCTTGCCCCCGCTGCATGACAGGGCAAACCAGAGGAAGTAGTGAGGGTGGGTGACAGCAGTGAAGGTTGGTGGTCGTAGCGGGGTGAACGTCCCCAACGGGAGTGAGATGGTCGCAAGGCAGCACGGCAGGTTTCGCACATTCCTTGGACCCACGCGACGGACACGTCTGTTCATGTTGACGAGCGAGATCGTTAGGCACGCCGTTTCCCATGCGTTTGCACGTGGTCCGGGCATGGCCGCTCAAAGTGACTCAGCACTTCCTAATGGAATGCGAAGGGATTCACCCAGTGAGAACCGTAGGTAACGTACACCTTCCAGATGCGCTTGGGTTTAAAGTGGACGGAAGCACCAACCAGTCATCAGTCGAGATAAGCAAGAGACGTTTAGAATGCTGGTAGACAAAAAAATAAAAGCAGGGAAGAGAGTGATACGACCGGATCCCCTACAGTCATAGGTAGCCGTACAAGGTAGATTTTTAAGGGGGGGAGGAGAGAAGATTAATGAGGTGTATATGCAAAAATGCTAGATAAAAATATGCATAGCATACCTGATTACATCAAGCAGGCTAGGCGAATATTTGTCACCGCCCCGTTTCAAAGGGGATGCCATTAAGTCAGCATCAGCTTCTCCAAAGGGAAGCGCGATAGTGGAGTCTCGGCGCAGTACACGCCTCATACGTGACGCGCTTCGGCGGTGGCAATGCGTTGTGTCGCTACATTGCTTCAATGGTAATCACATTACCGTCCACAGTTATCGTGCTATGCGTTCTGCCGAAATTTTGCTCCGGTAACGTCGTTCTGCCGTGGAGTTCGCAAGTCGGATCATCCCACTTGGAACGAAATCTCAGGATGACACCAGTTTGGAGATATTAATTCCCGAACTTTGCGAAGAAATGCATGGGCGTTGCAGTTACTTTCTTAATAAGACGTCGTTTTGTGCATTGAAGCACAAAAGTAACTGGGACGCCAATACATTTCTCCGCAAAGTTCGGGAATTAATATCTCCAAACTGGTGTCATCCTGAAATTTCGTTCCAAGTGGGATGATCCGACTTGCGAACTCCACGGCTATAATTTGTAAATTGCAATATGGGCCATAAGGTAATTAGTTAACAACTTAATTAGTTAATTTTTGTTAATTAGTTGATTATGCATTTCCATTTTTTTCAAGTAATGTCCGCCTCAAGTAATGTCCGCCTTTTCAAGTAATGTCCGTCTGCAAGTAACTCATGGACTAGAATTGTGCCATCTGCCGCAGGCAACCTTTAAACATTGTTCAAAGTGTTCGTTGAAACACCCTGTATATATAGTTGTGTGAGTTCTATCAAGAGGCACTACTGTATATTCGCTACCCGCCGTGGTGGCTTAGTGGGCGTTGCGCTGCTAACCATGACGTCGATGGATCAAATCCCGCGGCCGCGGCGGCCGCATTTCGATTAGCGCTAAATGCAAAAACGCGCCTGTGTGCTGAGAATTGGGTGCACGTTAAAGATCCCCACGTGGTCATAATTATTCCTGAGTCTCCCGCAATACTCCGCGCCTCGTAATCATATGGTCGTTTTGGCACGCAAAACCCCAGCATTTAATGTTACTATATTCGCTAAGCTAATCCTTAGGACTTGTGCCACTGTCACGGCGCTGGCTGCTCTGCGGGAAGCTTTCATCTATATCTTTAAGCAGCCAGTCTGTGTCAGACTCGTGTGAAGCTCTATTTTCTCTAAAGTCGCCGTGCGCCAATGACCAGCTCGTCAATATGACACCAACTGCTTGAACACCAATGCCTGTGCGTTGCGACACAGCGCTACACTGCAATGTCGTCTCTCTAATAGCGTCGTAGTGCATAATTCACACGCTGGCTGCGCTGCTATAGTTCAGCACCCAGCAACTTCTCTGAGCGAATCCCGATACTTTATTCTATAAGAGTGACGGTTCGGCTGCTTGTGCTTTCTGTTGCGTGGCGCTCACAGCGTGCTATCGGAACCGACGCGAAGTAAAGCAGCATACACCTGTTCGCACTTGCGACCTATAATGTGCCAATTTGGCATCGTGCACCGTATTCGCGAACGTTGCCTATAGAAGGTACTTCTCGTGTAAAATCGTGTGGGTAGGATCGAGACTGTGCCCTGCGTGCAATGTGCGAGAGGACACAGCTTAGTCTACAATTGCAGCCTCTTAGCTCTCCAAAGGATGGCCGCACTAGATGTATGTACCTCAGGACACATTGATCTACGACATACAAGGACCACGGACTAGTGCCGCCTGTCCCGCGCTACGAATGCGCTTTTAATTGTTGTGTACGGCACTCGTCTCCACGAGATATACTGTAATACTATGTATTGTGTTGGTGCGCTTTAAGTGTGCATGTCCTGTGTGTATAATTTCATTTATCATCGCATTCACTTGGAGCAGCTTCTTCTTCTGTTCTTTTTTTTTTTTTTTTTTTTGAAGAAACTCTCTCTTCGAACATGTATTCGTCATATAGAACGTTCATCAGTGAATAACGACGGACGCACAATAGAAGCTTGTGATACTATAGAGGTGCACGCCTGTGCTTATAACTGTCGCCAGTATTTTGTTTGTATAGCCCCTTGTTGAAGCGTTTTCCTGTAATGCATTAAGTTTGCATTGCGGAATAATGGGAGTCTTTTCTCGAAGCGGACGAGTACTTACACGTGGAACGTTTGAACGCGCAGTTACAGTACTTGCATATTGAAGTTAGCAGTCATGCTCGCCATTATACGTGTGACGTTCTGGACCACTTGCAGCAAGTTCTGTGTGTACACGCCCGCTGATTAGATCTCTGAAGGCTGCGCTATACATGACTATCGCGACTCGATTCCTCAAACGTTCTTGGCTCGTGCAGAAACACCGGTTGCACGCAGCAAATGTGCTTCGTGGCTTTTCTCAGGACAACAGGACCAATTTGCTTTAACCGGCTGGGCTTGTTTGTGCCATTTCCACTGTGTGATCCACGTTATCTTTTCCCTTATTTAGAGTAGCATGCCAGGCCTGCCACCAGGCTATAGCCTCGATAGTGTTTCAATTGCAGCCAATACCTATGTTCAAGCGCTTGGACCGCTGTCTCCAGAAACATTGAATGCCCCACCGCGTAGCCCCGCTATAAGGAGCTTCTGGTTCAGCGTGCTGACTGCAGAAGCAGTCGCTATAGGTCGCCACTGAAGCGGGCGTATTTGAAGAACCGATTACTATATACCCCGGTCGCTCGAGGCGCACGGTTGTCGACGTAACTCTGTGCGCCGGATTGGCACCGTTATCCGTACCGGAAGTTACACTCGGTGCGGCCCCTCAATTCACAGCGTGAGAAAACTTCGTCAACCTGGGTGGCTATTCGGGATGTCCCGCGTGCGTTACCCTGGAACGTCAGAAATTTCGCGGGGCTAAAAATGGGGGGAGGGGGACCAGAAGGGCCGCGGACAATAAAACAAGCCGGGTCGCACGGTGCAACTGCGCGTCGTCGTTCGAACGAGAGAGGACGCGTACTCGTGTGGCGCGTCATACGGGAGCGACGCGTCGCCGCAGGACTGTCTCGCAACGCGGCGGGAGGCCGCGGGGAGGAAGGAAGGCCGAGAAACAGCGGTCCCGTTAAGACCCTTCGCCGCAAACGGCGGCCGAGAGACGAATACGGTTGCTCGCGCTCTTCGCTGAGCGGTGCGGCCCGTGCAGTGCACTTTCTTCTTGTTGCACCGAGCCGGCGCCCGCGGTCCCGCCGAGGAAAACCACCCAGCGGCGGTGGCGGCGCCGCAGAACTTTCTAGTGGGCCGCCGAAAAAGAGTCGTCTCCGCGGTGGCGAGGAAAACTCATTCCGCGATCTCCGGGTTTACGAGCAGCCAGCTGGAACGAGCAGCTCTCTCGCTGTATAGCTGCCGTCTATTCTGTTCTATTAGAACAGAAAACAAGAAAGGCGAAAGTCTGGTTAGGATGTCGGTGTGGGTGGGGAAAGGCTGCCTTGTTGGCGGTCGTTTTTTTTTTTTTTTTTTTTTTTTTTTTTTTTTTTTTTCGTCGACCGGTTTCCGCGCTCACACCGTCCGATCGCGTACGTCCTTATACGCACCACCGTTGCCTGGCGGACTCGTCGCGCCCTCCCGCCCTCCTTTGGCGATGCCGGGCACGTTCCCGTTGCGCTCTAGCGCAATATATTTCTTTTGTGCGTGTGCGTGCTCGCCTTGTCACACTAACCCGATGACTTATTTGTCTCCGTTTTCCAAGTCGGTGTTGGGCGGCCGGTCGCGATGCCGTACTGTTGGATTCCCGGACGTCGCGAAGCCAGCATTCAGGCTTGGCGCGAGGAGTGAGCGGCTTCCCGTGCGTTGGCCGGCGAAACCGTTATGCGGCTGTCGCGATTGGTCGCGTTGACTGAAACTTAAGGGTGCACTACGTCGCTGGACGAAAATTGCGCACATCAATTCTGGGCTGCATGCAAGAACGCCAGAAAGAAAAAAAAAAGAAGAAAAAAAAAAGAATAGGTCTTGTTTGCTTTGGCGCCATATCCCCTAAACTTTTGACCGCATGTGTACTATATAATACGTGAAGGCGAAGACAGGTGTACAACTAGAAGCGTATTTTAAAAGAACTAACGTCGAAATATTGAACTCCCTGTATTATATAGAAGTACACCATGATTATACTAAACATCCCAGCTTATCTTCTGCTGTGTGAATAGAGAAGTACCTTAAGCCAAAACAAGATGGTCCGGTGATGTATGACTGCGGAGAGATGGATAAAATTTCATTTCATAGCAGGCCTGTTCTCCGAAGCCTCGTTGTCTTGTGCACTTCACGAGGCGGGACGTGAGAAGGAGGAAGAGAACGAGTCAGACGTCTCGACGTCGTCTTCTTCTTCTGCCTTGTCCGGGTCACGCGCTGCTCCCTCGTCGTCTTCTTACGGGAGGGTCGCCATAGTGGCCAAGCGTTTCGATGCTTGTAAGCATAGTGTTAGCATGGACGTAGCGTTCCTGTAAGGTGGCATTCGGCTATATGTACAGTTCTGGGACCGTGTCTACATGAAACTCGATAATCTTTTTCTTCTTTTGACTTTTGTTTTTTTCTGCATGGTGGTTTTAATAGCAGAGAAGGAGACGCAACAGTGGACACATTGAACCACCTGCCAACTTTCATCGCTATTCGTATACAGAAAATTAGCAAATTTAGGCGAAACGAACCAGTAATGACTTGAAACCAGTAACCGGATGAAGGTATGGCGTGAGGTCATGAGGGGGGCAACAAACTATAAGCCTTGCACCGTTTTTTTTTTCTTTGGGGGGGGGGGGGACTTGTTAGAAAACATTTTGTAATTAAATAAGAGGTTATTTTTACGGCTCGCCATGCTATGCGTGCTTCGCCTGCTTGACTGAAAGAGTCGGAATGTTAGTGTTCCGACCCAGGGTCGGAGCTTCTCCTGAGCAGTGCCATAAAAGGTCCGGTGCCTGGCTTTCGCGGCAGTCGCCGTCGTGAACGACACATCCCCCCCCGCCCCCCCCCCCCCCCCAAAAAAAAAAAAAAACTTAATGAGGTATTGAAATGAAGCAAACTAGTATTGCTAACTGATAGCCGTGATTCTTTTCAGACAACTAAATAGGTATGAATGCGGTAATCGCAAGGAACAGGGGTAACCATGCAGAACAGTTCAGATATGCAATCGTAACTGTAGCTGTAAATTATACCGGGTGTATTTTAGACCATGCAGAACTTTTAAATATTGCCTGTGGCAGAAAGCATTATTCGGGTCATTGACCTGGATTACCCTAACAGGTGGACATTACTTGCACGAGAATCAAAATGCATAATTGTAAAAATTTACATAAAATTAACAAATTAGCTTTTCAAATTATTGCTTTACAGCACACATTGCAATTTACGAATTGTAGCCGGTGAGCTTGCAAGACGTATCCACTTGAAATGAATTTCCAGGAAGGCTCCTGCAGTTTAGAGATATTATTTCCCAAAGTGTGGAACGAAATACATGGGCGTTCCAGTTACTTTTGTGCTTCAATGTATAAAACAGCATTTTGTTAAAAAGGTGTAACAACAGTGCATCTTGACGGCGAGTTTGATGGCGCATATCTCCAAACTGGTGTCCTTCTGGAAATTCATTCCAAGTGGATACGCCTTGCAAACTCACCGGCTGCAATTCGTAAATTGCAATATTTGCCGTGAGGTAAATAATTCAACAGATAATTAGTGGATTTTTGTTGATTAGGTGAATGTGCGCTTATTTCTCGTGGATGTCCGCCTTCCATAATAATCCAGCTGAAGGACTAGAATTATGTTATCTGCAACAGGCTATTTTTAAAAATTCCATAAAACTTAAAAAGGATCACCCTGTATATCGAAACCCGTGCGATACTTGGAAGTCGTTCCAAATGGACATACCTCGCAAATTACATTACGTAAATTGCAATATGTGCCGTAACGTATTTAATTAAAAAAGTTAATTAGTGAATATGTGTGGATTAATCGATTTTGCATTTCGATTTTTCGTGCGAGTAATGTCTGCCGCTTCGAGTAATCCAGCTCGATGGCCAGAATTACACTATCCTGCCCCAGGCGATTTTAAAATTTTTGTATAGTTCAAGAAAGAAAAAAAAAACGCACCTAGATTCTTGGTACAAGCAAAATTGCCATACAGTTACGTAGAAATAGAAATGTATATCATTAGAATTCACGGTCCAACAAATCCAAAACGAGTGATGCGCAGTAAACACCGGGCGCGGGGGGAGTCCGTCCACATACCGATGCGCGGCTCGTCAGCGACCCTCGACGTCGGCGGCGGCGGACTTCCACGTATAGGCTGGCGGTGTTTGGTGTCGGGACGTGATGTTGGGCGGCGTTGTTCGCCCGTATGTATAGTTGCTCGGCGTTCATTAGCAGCATTTATCGTCCCCCGAAGCAGACTGCTCAAGTGTCGGATCGGCTCGATTTTATAAACTTCTCGAGGCGTATACGTCGGCATTCACTTCTATATAGCCGTCTCGACGCGCCACACGAAGCGCGCACGTGTACACACTGGTTGCCGCCGTGGTTCAGATTCTACTGGCGGTAACCTTCACTGGAGAACGATCCATTTAACCACGCGCAGAACAGCAGTCACGGACGAGCACGGCGATGGTTAACGGATAACTGAAAGCCGGGTTGTATAGCTCTGTCGACGGTCGACTCTGAACCGTATATGTACTATATAGCTCCTCATCCTCTGCGCCTGTTGTTTTGTGTGGTGTCGAAGCGAGCTTGTTTAATATTCACATATTTACTGCGGCATATTTAAGTGGGGTATGCGGGCTTCGCATTGTCTGTCGCGACATCGTTTTGCTGAGCGCGTAGCCGCGCGCTTCTTGTCTGCGTTTGCCGGAGCTTTTGCACTGTTCGAGTGTGGCTTCTCTATAGTTTTGACGTTGCTAGAACGAGCGTCATGTCATTAGACAGTTTTAGGTTTTGCACATCCAAAGTTAGGGGACGTAAACCGCCGGCCACACAAAGGAACGCAAAAGGAGTACAAAAAGAACGCGAGCAGGGCGTGGAGCTTTGGATACTCGGAGATGGTTGGGGGTGCTGTTTCTAAAGCTGCCTATTAAGTGGGACAGGAAAAAGAAGAAGAAAAAACATGAAACTTTCATTCACGTTTCGTGACTTGCGTCTGTGTTTTCTCTTTCATGCAGCACTACACCCAGCTGAAGACACGAAACGATGCCACCGTGAGCCCAAGGCTTTGGACGTCCTATAGCTCCGTCGGAGATCATCCGCTATGGGACAACAAGGTAGGGTGCCTCGAAACATCTGTCGCAGAAACTCTGGCTGGAAGCTACTGAGAAGTGAACGTTTCGATTGTATGAGTGATGGCATGGCCTCGGAGATCGAGCAGCGCGTGCGCCGCTCGATCTCGGAGGCCATAGTGAGGAAGGCCTAAATTTCAGGCGCGCCGCGCACGGAGCAGGGATTATTATTATTTAAAAAAATTTGTGTGGCATTCGTCGAAGTGGCCACATGGTCATGGGCCACATCTTTGAAGGTCAACATCAACGAAATGTTGGGCCGCCCGAAAAGGCGATATATAGAGCAGCCTGTGTGCAAAAAAAAAAAAAAAAAAAAAAAAAGACTTTTTAAACACGAGTGGATACGTCACAAAAAGCTCGGAAAAATAGATGGTCTTGATAGCGAAAGTTATAAAAAAAAATCAGGGGCGATTTAGCGGTAACTGCGAGAGAAATGCGTTAGCACTACGTCGCACACCTCTGAGGTCCCGGATCCATGATTTAAGACTCGTTCAGTGCAAAGCGTCGTTCAGGAGATCAGTCGACACACGTCCAGCCTCTTTTTCGTTTGGAGTAGCGAAGGGCAACTGACGCTGGTCCGGAGCAGACCACTGTCAGTTGCACTATATATATATATATATATATATATATATATATATATATATATATATATATATATATATGTATATGTCACTGGAGTGTCAAGGAGACTGGCTTCCACGTTTCTCGCATTGGGGAGAAGAAGGTTCACAGGCGCGCGGGTTATGAAGACATCGCAGAAGTTGTGCTGTGTAACAGAAATGGTCCAGCTGAAGTGAACATCAATGTTGTGCTTGTTGAGGAGGATGTTGCACTGCTGAAGGCCGCAGGTTGAATGGGAAAAGGTTGTGCACTAGTCATGGTTATGTTCCCCTCACCCCACCTCCCTTTTCTAGAAAGTGTGACAGAAGTCTGTCATAATTAAGAGTCTGTGCCCAAGTTTATCTTGATGTTACTGTGTTCTATGTTCGAGGCGCAGGCATGCATTCTGTGTGCGTTTTGATTGTACCCCCCTCCACCTCTCCTTCTTTTTATTAACACGAAATACTCCAGTTACTGTAGGCCTGATAAAGCTTCTGCTGGCTGCCTATAGATGAAACAAGAAAGTGTTCATATCTTTAATTATAAGTTCACTGTTATTAATTTTTGTTGGTAATTAAGCGAAATAATTTGGACGTGATACCCTTGTCAGCATTGTGAGTGAACACTGTCGATGGTGTTATAATGGATGTGCATACTCTTTCACCTATGTAGTGCATCCAGAATAAGCACCTTACATATACTTACCATTCATAAATAGTTTTCAGATTGTGATTGTGGATTTCAGGCAATCTTGATTTTTCATGACTATTTGAGATGACAATTGGCTCGACCACTTCTGTCTTTTTTTTCTGTTTTGTGTACAGCCATGAAAATACCTTTACTGCAGAAAACAATGTTTCAGCATCTTCTGAAGGCTTCAATGAGAGAGTGAAGTTTTAATAAAAGTATTGAAAACCATTTATCTTTCAAATAGCAGCCTGCAGACAGTGTCGACATGCTAGTTGCGAAATAGCCAGTCCTTAATTTGGTTGTATTTTTCAAGCGCAGTCTGTTGGCACATGATCTGTTAGCTCTGTAAACAACGACAGTTATATATATATATATATATATATATATATATATATATATATATATATATATTCACGCTCTTCTAAGCTCTCCCTACTCCTCTACCTCTACCACGTGACCGGCTTCTCACACATACACTTTTTTTCCACTTTGACACTCCTAATGCTTACGCATTGAAAAGTGACGCCATTACCGTTTGCCGGAAATGATGGGATACCATGAACGCCGAGAACCATCGCGACGCCTGGGCATGACCTCGGTGATCTGGCAGCGCCCGCAGCGCGTTGAAGCTCTCGGATGCCATCTTCTGGAATCTCGGAGGCTAAGTCCTAGAAATATCTGAGGTCATATTTTGGAACCACTAGCCACCAGTTGCTACGTCATCCACTAAAGTACCATTTAAAGGTTCGGAATTAAAAAAAGAAAACTTGGAGGACGCTTAACCTTTGCCTTTAAGAGTAGAACGCGATAGCGTTATCGGGACCGTTTCGCATCGCATCGTTCGCATACGGCAAGTAGGCTTCATTCACTGCAACACTGAACGTGGGAAAGCCAGCTTACAAAGACCAAGCTTACACCGATCCCCTTAAAGTCGGCTTCACTTTTAAACTGAAATGCATTGCTGGAAAGACGTTTTTTCAGGGGCAATATAAGTGGTCTTATATTAAAATGTGAAGGCCCTAGCACCTTTTTTATTATTTTGTTAATTGTTTGCTATTGCCCCGACGCGCGCAGGTCTGGTAGAAATGTTTCAGCTTTCTCGTAGCAGAATTAGGTTTTCTCGCACATTCAAATTACAATCCCACGGCGAATCCGACGCCGAATGGTAAAGTCGTACTTTACCATTTTTCTGACGGATTTCACTGTGAGAAATTCAATTTTTGTTCACCAAAACCTTGCACCACGTGGAGGGCCTGTGCGGTCGATGTGGTTGGATCATTTTCTCCGCCACCCGCGATCACACGCCGGTTGCCGACGCCGGATTTTCTGCGACATGGGGCCCTAAACGCTATCGCGTTCAAATAGCCGTTTACCAGCCCTGCATCTTTCTCAAGATTGCTTCGATAGCATATAGTACCTCGATTATAACCAATTTAGCCCAAATAAAGTTTTCATTGCAGTTGCCCTCTAAGCGCAACCTTCGTTACTCTATTTAACACACCGGTGTTCTCAACGTTGCAGCCTGACGGATAATATCTACTACCTGTTATATTACTTGCGATACTGATTGAGATACGCAGGAAGTATCTAGAACCCTGGTTTTGATAAATAAGAAACAAATAGCGCGGTAACGCTGCCTATATGTATAGCGTCAACTTGCAGTGATGAATAAGTGTCACATGTACAGGACGACGGTGGCAGAATGCATAACTTCATTGCACCAGCATGCCGCTTACACCGCATGCTTGAACGAAGTATTTGCTGTGATTGTGATGTCATCATCAGTGACTCGAAGACTGCTATCCGGAACTTCAGTAGCGGCTACATTACAAACCTCGCGCACTCTCTACTAGTCGCTCACCCGCCGAAAAACTACATCGCTCTCATCTGGACTCCAGCACATCAAGGACTACCAGGCAACGAAATGGCTCATGCCGCTGCTCGAGGATTCACGGACCGAGTGGACGGAAATGTGGGCCTTACCCCAGAAGCCAATGACTCCCAAAAACAGACCAATAAAGACGCACTCATCACATTCCATGAAATTTGCACACATTACAAACACCAACGCCTCACGTATCCACCTCTCTCTGTGTCGAGCACGCGCCAGAGAGAAATATTGTGGCGCCAACTACAAACTCGCACTTTTCTTACCCCACGCACTTTGCACTTATTCTTTCCCGACACATGCCCGACACCCAAGTGTCGCTTCTGCCCTGTCCAAACAGCAGATCTCTCCCATATAATGTGGAAATGCCCCATCAAATATACCCCCCCCCCCCCCCCCGCAACCTCAAACCATTAATTAGTAGCGAGGAGCTGTGGGAGACTGCCCAGCGCAGCTCCGATCCCACCCTGCAGGACCGAGTCCTGAGGTGGGCTGAGGAGGTAGCGGAGGCCTACCACGACTGGTAGGCGGACGTCTGGCAGCACAAGGTGCTAAGACTGGAGCACACAGGCCTCCCTCTCTCCCCCCCGGCCCCTCCCCTTTCTTAAAAAGGGAAATAAAAGTTCATTCATTCATCATTTGCTCTGAAATTACAACTTTTGCAACATTCTCGTCGTGGGTACGTGCTTTGCTGGTACCGCTGCTGAATGGTTCACGAAAATAAAATAAAACAAACTACATGTCCGATAACGGGATCAAACCTCGATCTCCCAGCGAAACAGCCCGATGCTCTAACCATTAGGCCATAATCGCTTCTTTCTCTCTCTCTCTCTCTCCTTTAGTGATCGCACGCGTACTTCTTTCGTCGAAACGTCAAGTAGCTCTTTGAGACGATTGGCGTGCGCGCAACGCCGTCCAGTACGGGCGAGAACACGTGTGGCCGAAAACACGTGTTCGCGAACGCACGCGCCAGCCAGTTTCCAATAGGCCAGAGACGCAGGTATATGAAACGGGAAAGAAAATCGTCGACGTCGCCCCTGTATTAGCCGTCGCACTTTTTTCCTGCCATGCACCTGTCCTCACCATTCTAGCCCCGACAAACGTATATGCGTCCTCCTGATGTCACTGCGTTGACATCTCGCAGTGCGCGTGAACTGATGTTTATGCACTTCGGCACAAGCTTGTGAACGGTGTAGTGCATGAACGTAAACATTACGTACATGACATTAAGGTTGGGACCTGCGAGGTGCACAAAGACAGACATTAAACGAGATTACACATATTGCGTAGGATGGCAACAACGGCACTTGTACTTATGGCATTTAGTTCCCGTTTTAGATTTCCGTCTGTCTGCTGTATCGCGGTGAAACGGTGTAACGGTTATACCTATAGGCGGAAACTTGTAGTAATGTCGGCGCGAAGTGGTGAATCCAAAAGCCACGGAGCGCTTTATGCTGAAGGCTAAAACGAAATGGGGTGAATTCGTTTGTCCTTTACCCGAAGATTTGACGGCGGATATCTAAGCCTTCTTGGTTCGTCACTGTAGTTCTATACCCCTGAAATATATTGTGCTTGCAGTCCTGCAGCCGGCCCTTAATAAGATGACGCGTTTATAGGTCAACCGACTTATATATCTTCACGACTGTTGTCCTCGACCTTTTAGTGCCGTTTGGGCAAATAACATGAGATTTCGTTGGGCTTGTTGATGGCTCATCTTATAGTCGTGTATACGACGGAAGAAGGTCGACGAAAAAAAAGGAAGAAAAACCACGCAACACACCGACGTGTTCATCCGGTTGCGTCGTTTGTCCGCGTGCACTCTGCGAAAGCGAAGAGCAAAGCGGATTCAATTTACGCAGTCGTGACTGTTTCTATTAACCTTAAGAAGAAGTAGGAGGCGTTTATAACCTAAAAACGTGAATGGCCTACGAATAAAGTGCGCCACTGAGTTTCGCAGTGGTATACCTTGAGATCCTGCGTGGCACCATATACGTCCTTTAATTTCACGTACGTATACAGAAGCGAAGGTGCGCCAGTCCCCAGTTGACGTTACCTGCGCTTTTTTTTTCCCCCCCGACGCGTTCGTGCGTATATATCCCGTCTGGCGATTTCCGGCTGGACGCAACGCAGTTGTGCCCATCGCTGACTGCCGATGCTCAATCGCTTGCTGCGTGCCCCGTGCGTTTGTGCGCACGTGGTACCGACTGCAGCAGTCGGCCGTCGTGTGTGCGTGCCCGGCCTTTTGTCGAGTATAGCGGCTCGGCAGGTCCGGTCACCTTCATTGTGCGCTGCTGTTTTTTCGACGCCCTTCCTGCCCATGGCTGACGGCCTGCTCTGCATGATCCTCGCAGCCGCCGCCTTTTCCGCTGTACAGTCCGCACGCATCTGCGGCCGCGGTATATATATATATATATATATATATATATATATATATATATATATATATATATATATATATACACTCTCTCGGACGCGCGCGCTGGCGAAGCTTCACTGTTCAGTTGTGCTGAGGAGCAGCTAATAACGGATGTTTGAAGGTATAGTTTGGCGATGTCGCATACTCGTGGAATGCGTCGTCCTTCTTTGACGGTTTTCGCAGTCCAGAAAAGCGCAGTTAGGTCTGCCTATCCCGTATACGTGACTGTATACGCTACCTTTTAAAAGCAGTCCGATTAGCTTCTGCGCCGTTGAAATTTAAGCACTGCATATAAATTTAGTCACTGTATGGAAGCATATATATATATATATATATATATATATATATATATACTTATGGAGGAATATGGCTACTTTTGCAGCGTCGCGACTTGGCTCCCTTACGAAAACATTGCGGTATCCCCGCAGAAAAGGCTGTTGACAAAAGCGTCGGTTCCTGACGGGAAGTGACATCCTGCCACGACGTTCATCCCGTCCGCATGCTTGCAAGGCAACGCGAGCGCAACGACCCGCGTGAGTCGCACTCTTCCCGGTCGTTGGCCGAAAGCGACGTTGCCCACTATTTGGCAGACGTCACGAAGGCAAGAAGAACTGGGCATTAATTCGAGGGGAATGGGATTCGTCGAGCGGCGCGCAGATACGTACGTATATTGGCGGACTCTACAGGGCCGACCGCGGCCGCATCTCGCCTCCTTTGGAGCGCCGGCTATTTGATCGAAAATCGAAGCCGCGCGCTTGCATTTAGGTCATTCGCGCCACGCCGCGCAGACCGCATCACGACGCCGGCGCGCTGCGTTTGATTACCACAAAGGCAAATTACTGCCACGCATGTATGTATATTATATATTCGTGTATATATGTGTGCATGTGAGCGCCGTGGCGGGCGACGACGACGACGCCCCGCGCAGCGCGCCGCCAACGCGGCGTAACAGGCGGCATCGGGAAACCGGGCAGGCGCAGCGCGCGGTTGCGTGTTTATTGTTATTGCGCGGGGACCCCCATTGTTGCCCGGGTCCGCGTTGTGTCGATTGGTGCTCCCGTTGTCCCGCGATGGCCGCGGCGTCCCGCAGTAATGGCCACGACGAGGGGCGTCGTCTCTATGGTATATACGGCCGCGCGCGATGTCCTTTTGCGCGCACTGTCGAAGCGCCGATGAGGAAGAGCGTGAGCTGCGCGCCGCTGTGCGTGGTGGTGGCGGTGGTGGTCCACGGTGGCGCAGTCGGCGAGCGCTCCTTTATGTCGCCAACGCTCGCGTCCTCGCGCGTTCATCGTCCGTCCGTCCGTCCGTCTGTGTGTACGTGCGTACACACGTGGGCCGGCCCCGTGACGACCCGGGCGGTGTATATATGCATGCGGGTCCTTTTGTAGCGCGCGCGTCGCTTGTCTCGCGTTGAATTGGTCGGTGGGCGCCGCTATATGTAAGCGTCCTTTGTATCGCGTGTGGCACCGTTGTTGTGGTGTTTCCTCTCCTCCCTCCCCGTTCGATTTTATCTGGGGTGTTGACCAGTGGCGCCGGGCAACGTTTTTTTGTTGCATTTCTGGGCGGTCTCGGAGTTCTATCTCCTTTATACGCTGCGTCGCTTGGCGCCCACACTGCGCGCTGTATAGGTGACGATATATAGGCCTGGCTGGGCTGACTTATAGACCACCTCGCAACACGTATAGGTGCGCCGCCGATGACGCGGATGCTCGAATTGGAAAGTGCCAGATAAATGTGTATTTGTATGATTTAGAGCACTATAACTCTTTCAAGTTCGTGTACGGCGTGTATACCGCCGAGTAGATTGCGAGAGCGGAGCGATTTACGTTTTTTTTATTGCGAGCACGCTCTTTGTAGATTGTATACGAGCCGAATATTAAGTACGTGTAGAACCAGGGCCGTTGTATAATATAATCTGTGGCATATATAACCCTTATTTGGCAGACCTTATGTATAGCTAAAGCTTACATTCACAGCTTGTGTTATTTGTTGCTATGTTCGATACTGTCTGGCTTCCTGGCCTATAGAGTTGCACGTACATGCTTATCTGAATAAAGGGCCTGCGTTAACAATAGACGTCGTTTGTTGAAGTGATATCTTAATTAAATAATTAATAATTTTTTATCCCATGGGAAGTGTTCCGAGGCTTCTCATAGCACTGCGGCAGTAACTTCGGTGCGTTCCTCATGCTCACGCTGGCCGAAATACCGGTGTAGCTGAGCTTGTACATAAAATCAGGTCAAAAGAAACATGTGCTCAGCCATTTTGTAAGTGCGTGTGCGTAGCACAAGACCCGACTTTTCTTTCTTTCTCTCTTCTTTTTTTTTTTAATGCCGGTCTTCGACGCTTTCTATCTCCCTTTCTCGAAAAGTAATTAAGAAAAGACGTTGAGGAATTGTCCTCAATTTTTTGCATGACCGCGTTTGCAACGTTCACACTTGCTACCCACAGCATGCCTTATTGCGCCCGAAAACTGACTCTCTTTATTATGTTTCGTGTGCTGATGTATCATTCAAAGAAAGCGCTGTGTATTTTCGTTTTGATTTACGTTAATGGTCCTCAATTAATCAATGTGTATACCTCCTAAGCGCCAGTCACCCGGCGTTTGGAGGGAGGTCGTTCTGGCGAAGCGAAGCTCATAGACGCGATGGAACGGCTTTTTGGCCATCGCCTCGGCAATATATTGATGTGACCTCGCAATAGGCGCGCTCTTGCCATCTGCTTTTCTTTTTTTCTCCGCTCGCGCGACGTGCTGCGTGCAGCCAGCTGCTACTCATCTTTGTGTCGACATGCTCTCTCTCGCCTTCGTATACGCATTTGTTCAATCCGAGCTGCTAATGCGCCCAGCCAGTCTCCAATAGGCGTCTTTAGAGAAGCGCACCCGCTACTGTAGCCTTGTCCCTAATTTGTTGCGATTCTCTCCTGTCACAAATCGCGCGCACAAGAGAACGGCCGCATCGCCTATAGACTCATGCAAGGCCCGTTGATGCCTTTATACTGGCGTGTTTTTCCATCTTTCCCTTCTTTTTTATTTTATTTTTTATTTTTACATCTTGTAGGGTGGCACCTCTGGAGCCGAATTACTCATCCAGCGGCGAAGTTTCTCTGTCTATGCTTTTTATAAATCCTCTCCTGCCACAGCCTCAAAGAAAAGTCGAGACGTTCGTGACTGTGAAACTCGTAGGTGCGGCTGTATATAGAGGAGGCTATTAACGGCAACTTTGGACGGTATTACGTCTCTGCTGCAATTACATTTCTTGGCACGAATTTATTAATTAAAAAAAATCTGAATCGCTGTCATAGGAATTGTTGGTGCGCAGTTCCCTACTGTGGTCGAGAGGCAGTATCGTCGAACTCAGGTGGACTATGTTCATGGGATATGTCAAGCTATGCCGCTTCGCCACTCTCGCTCAATATATATTAGACCAGTGAGCGATCGAGAATGACAAAATACGAAGGGCGCTTGCTCAGGATGTTACAGCACATTGATCTGACGCTAACGCGTTCGCGCGGCTAACACTGCAGTGAGGTCTGACGACGTCTATATGAATTTAGATTATATAAGCATGCCGTCACGAGCTCGATGCTATAAGCGACCATTAAGCTATATATCTTCCCCGCGACCCACAACTTGCCGTTTTCAGTACCATGCGATGTTGGGCTATAGTTGGTTCACGCTTAAAATTTTTCCACCGCACCTTCTGATGGCCATTCTGGTGCTGAGTACGAGGTTGCGGGTACGACCCTCGTCCCGATGGCCGAGGGTCGTTCTTTGTACGCATCTTTGTACTGAAGTTTCCGTGCTTCTCAAAATGCCCCAAGTGGTCTAAATTAATCTGGGCTCCTGGCCGACACCTAGGCAGGGGTATTCGCCCAAATCCCCGAATAACTCGCCGGATTATAAATAAAGTTATCATTCCTCCACCACGGCGCCTATCATGGCCGAAGTGCAATTTTTTGGTCATAAACTGCCATCAGTGAGTTATCGTAATCGTTTGAAAGCGCGGCCGTTGGTCGTAGCTTTTCAATTGCGTATCGACGAAGCCCGTGTCTTTGTCTATTTGTGCGTATACATACGGGATGATCATTTTTAAGTTTTGCCGAATTTTAAAAGATCGCCTGTATAGCAGATAGGATAATTCTTGTCCTTGAGACGATGTTATAATTCGAAGAGGCGGGCATTACTAGCACGAGAAATCGAAATACATATTCAACTAATTAACGAAAAATTCCTAATTAGCTTCTTAATTAAAACTTTACGGCGCATATTGCAATTTACGAATTGTGGACGGCAGCGTTTCAAGAAGTACGTACCATACCGTTTGAAATGAATTTCCAGGATTACACTTGTTTGAGATAATATATTCCCAAAGTGTGGGACGAAATACATGGGCGTTCCAGTTACTTTCGCGTTTCAGTGCATAAAAAACGGCACGTACACCGACAGACACGGACACACACTCAAACTGACCTCAAACTCTCATTAAGTACTGTGTACTTCAATAATTATTAGAAGCGCTTTCGTTGCCCGCGATGTTGGAGCAGTCCCCAGGGGTCGAGAATGTCCCGCAGTTTCAAGCTCTAGTCGTGGTACAAATACATATCTCTTGCGTGACTGAATATATACATAATCTTGCTTCAAAAATGCGCTAGCACGTGCACGTGATACTCTTCACGTCGGCGCTTCTCGGTCAAGGTTTCGGGCGCGCCAACCGCAAAACATTTAATGCTTGTTTATTCGCATCGCCGTTAAAAGCAGTAGTGCGAAAAAGCACTTTCGCTTTCCTTATCGGTCAATAATGGCGGTTCTTGTAAGTGGTTCGGAATTTCAACGCCCCTGGCGATCGCCGTGTTGTGCCATTCACATATTTACATGCGATGCGCCTTAGCTTCCACTGGCCGCTCCTGCCGTGCGGGCGACGCAGGCGTATTGGCCGAGCACGTAGTATACACGCGATAACGTATAGTATATAGCAGCAAAGCGCGTATATAGGCTGTAGTTGCGCGCCGATAAATATCGGCGGTTCGCCATGCATACGCTGTAAGGTCGCGTTGTATGTATATACATATACGCTCGATCGTGAGGCAGACAGCGTTCCGCGTCGTCGCTCGGAAAACGGGAGCGTCCGGCGTGTGTACGCAATCTCCCGTGACCAAGAGAGCGACGAATCTCGGGCGCCAATCGCTGCGGCCGTATACTCGGCCGGCGGGGCGAGTTGCACAAATTCGACGTCATTTCGATGAGTATCGAGTCCGTCGCACGCATCCTACACTCATTAGTGCGCGTTCGTATAGTCGTGGGCGCGCAGTCGCTTCCGCGCACACCTCGGAACGCGTGTAACAGGTGTCGCGTCGCTTCCAGAGCCGCTGCGTAATTTTGCAGGCTTTTTTTTTTTTCTTTTTCTGTTTATATATCCTCCCGAGGCTTCGCGTCTTTTGCCGTATAGTCCCCACTTCTGGGCGTCGGAATGTATTCGCACCCCTGAGGTGATTGCCTCACCTCGCCTCGCTGCGTATAACTATTCGCCGATTGGTGTACTCGTAGCTGTTGTGTCAACGGGAAATAAGCGCGCAAATCGGAGGCGGCAGCGGTCGAAGGGGCGCGCACGAAGCGAAGGCGCGGAGGCCTCCCGCGCTTTCTTGCGCGCGTCTCCTCGTGCGTCTGCCAGCTCTCGTCGTCTCTGTGTGTGCGGCCACGCCGCCGCCGGAACATGTGCAGCAGGCGCGGGGTGCGCCTGGGGCGCGGTTCACCGCCGACGTCGACGCTCTGCGGTTGTAATTAAGGCCCTCGACAGTGCGCGCGGCCCGGCCTGCTCGGGTCTTGTGTGCGGACCGCCGTGGCAGTTCGTGACGAAAAGGGGGCGAACGAGGGGGCGACGCGCACTGGGCGAGATGTTGCAAGAGCCGGTTGCGTCGCATCGAAGCACTTGTCCCCGAAGCTGCCGAAACGCCTGGAGCAGTACAACGTACCGGCTGAGCAACCAAGCTGGCATTTGATTTTGGCACATTTTATTGATGCTAGAAGAGCATCTGTGGCGTTCTTAAAAGATGGTGTCTGCCCATAAGAAAAAAATGCTACCAATGTTCTGAGAATTGTCTACTTATGTATTGTAAGCATTCTTTGGCTCGGTTGTTACTTCGCTTTTGCTTACTTGCTTTTCCTAGCTTATGCATGTCTACCCATCGCTTTTCCGGGCCCAAAGAAGTGAAATCTGCGTGCTGAACGCCGTGGAGTTGCCAGGAAGCTGCATGGCCCCTTCAATGCAGTCGTATCAACTGAGCGCCGTCACAATCGTTATCACCACAGCTGATTTCTACTTTCTTAAAAAATTATTTTCTCTTTTTCCTTTTTTGTTACGACCTTGACGCGGTGACGGCGACGTCACCGGTTTTTTAAATACCACCAATCATTTGTTGTCATTATTAACCTATTACGACATGTCTTATTTTTATACTGGGCAGCCCTACAGCAGGCTTCTCTGCATACAGACGTGATGCGGGAAAGTAAGCTTTCAAGGCGGTCTCACGAGAACGGTTGTCTGCCTGATCTTTTTTTTTTCTGGGGGGGGGGGGGGGGGGGGGTCTGTTCTTCCTTATCGCTTATAGACCTGCCAATCGTCTACGTTTACACTATTATAACGGTTAAATACCTTAACTTTGCAAATTCTGCATTTTTGTGCAGATGCAATGCATCACACTGTTCGCGTGACAGACAGATTTTGCTGGGGTACTCGCCAAAGAATGCTTACGCATTAAAAGAGCCAATATTTCTGCTCAGGGCGGTCTGAACCAAAACTGCCCTTTTTGTAACGCCAAAGAAACGCCGGAGCACATATTTTATGAGCGCCTGATCCCGGCAGCATTACTTGAGAGAATGAAAAATCTCTTCAAGCTGCCGGGAGTGCCATACCAGACTAGACTGTCCGATTCTTGAACCCACTTCCAAGAGTAGTGGTGAACCACTTTGCTCTCTTGATGACCGAGTGTAGCTATCAGGTATGACTTGCGAGATGCAAGGCAACGCACCAAGACAAGCAGCCATGCCTTCACGAGGTACTACTGGCTATAATAAGGAAGGAACTTTAGCTCCCCCTGCAAAGGGAGCGTCGTCATTTTGGTGCACTACAATTATTCCAAACGTGGTACGGACCGATGATTATTTTCTCCCAGCGACAGGAAAAGATCGTTGTGGAGTTCTCAAGAACGAAGGCGCTGGTAGAGCGCTCACATGCGGAGCTCTGGCACCGCGAGCCGCTCCCGCCGGAGTGCGGTGGCTCGAACTCGTTCGAAAAAATGACCTCCACCTCAAATAAGAAATTTCCTTCACCCTCGTGGTGTTGGAGGCCTTGCTTGAGGCTGTTGTACAGGTGATGATGGTCAGCTGCGATTTGAAGTCTCATAAGGGGGCAGCACATTTTCAGTTGCCCTCCCTTGCATCTGACAAAGCAAGGAGGCAGACCAACACCGGCCGGTATTATACTTACCTCGTTATCGTAAGCTTCCGGTGGAGAGCGCGAGACCTTGCGGATTGCTGTTTGTCCCCGCTTTCCGTTAACTTTGCCTGTGTGGCTTGGCGAAGTGATTGATGAGAACGCAACGTATTTTGCTGCTAGCAGTCCTGTGTGAGCGGAGCGTATACCATGGGCGAGGTTTTTCTGCTGTGCGTATAGTATTCATTGTGATGCGGCTACAAAAATAAAAGACAACTATCTGTGCTGTGAGTGTACTGCATACAACATCACCCATTTCAGAAACATTCCTGACCACTTCGCGCGTGCCAACGCTGTTGCGCTGTAAGCATGTGTTGTGGACTTTCGCATGTGGAACTCCTGGCACTACGGTTGATGATGCCTGAAGTACCCCAACTCTTCAGTGCTCTCGGACTGCTACGGACGCGGTATGAACCCTGTAGAAGTCAGCCGTGGTCACGAGCCAAAGGGGCCAGGAGACTTCTGAAAATTAGTGCAACTCGCTTGAATATATTTGCCTCCAAACTGGCTGAATAAAGAGGCGTGCCCTTATCCAAACACTTTTTTTTTTGTCAGTGACGAGGAAAGGAAAATGATCGAATATGGTACCTGAACAATTGATCGTAGTTAGTGTCACCTTGGCAGGGTTCAACTTTGAGCTGATCGCCTAGTGGGTCACTCACGGGCAGTATCATTCACTATCTATAACTGCATGGGAACATCTTGCGCGCCCTCTCCGTCGCTACACCGATAGGCGTGTGCCAGTCACGGTTTGAGTCGCAGGTCAACTTGCTGATTGCTGCAAGCCCCAGAGCAGCCCACACTCTTCCCACCGAAATCGGATAATGGCCGCACTTGAATGGCGTCGCGAGGTTCACAAGCTCGCACATATTGCAATACGTGTTTCACATTGGATAGCTATTGGATAGCTAGATCATTATAAATGAAACTGTCGCCCCCGAATTGGCCCGACATTTCTCGGCGCGGAGGTTCCAGTGACAGGGTGAGAGGGAACAAGTCTTTTGCATCTCTCAGGCGTCGCTTCCGTTTTCACTATCTTGTTGGATGGACTGGCACATGTGTCATATTCGCCACCCCTATAACTCATTTCCTGGTGGCACTCTATACTTAATACCGGGCCCGCTGTAATCATCTTCGTTATCTGAGGGCACATTTTTTTTTTTTTTTTTTACGAATGCACCACCAGTCTACAGAGGAGCATTACTAAGAAGCGCAAAAAATACCGAGCTAGCATTCTTAAGTCCATTCGAAATAAGCTCTGTCTGAGCCCGCGCAAACAAACACACACACGCACACGCTCACACACGCATCCATATATATATAACTCTCTGCGTTTCCGACTTTTCGCAAATATTCATCAGCCCTCTCACTGCGCGGGGGGACACGTTGACCTAAAATGCGGGATTCTATTGTTTCGCTTTTTCTTGCTGTGTGCGTTCGTTTGCGCGCGACGTCTCGCAACCCTATCATTACGGACATCACTGTCCCAGTCGCGGAGCGCACAAATAGCCGAAGGAATATCGTCGGTTATTTTCGTCCAGCGCGGGTAAAAAAACTGACGGGCTAGAAACTTGTGTCGAGAACGTATCTCGGACGACGAAGCGGGCTGCGTAGGAGAGAAAGAAAAAAGAGAGCAGCAGAGTGGTCTGTTGGCAGTTGAAGTGCATATATACCCGCATATACACGTATGTACGTATACTTACTCTGACAGCCAGCCCGGAAAAAGCGCTCGGCCAGCAGAATTGTTTCGCTTGTCCGGCGCGCGCGATTGTCTGGCGGCCCGCCGGACCGCCCGGACTTGAATGATAAAACGTCCCCGGCGATTGGCAAGATCGAGAGGAGGAGTTGGGCCGAGTGCTTGCGCTCTGCGTCCCGGGGAAACGATCGCGTGGGATGGACGACGCCGTAGCGACAGGATAAATCGTGTAGCTCCTTCTGCATGGAGTGGTGGTATACTAGAGCATGCGCAGTGGACGCCACGCGCTCCATGAGTGCGCGAGGCGACTTTGCGAAATTGCGACGCTGTCTTATAAGGCTGCTTAAAAATGGTACTGAAGCGTGGCCCTGTCGCGAGTTTCAACGGGGTCAGTGCCTGATAGTCGCAACTCCTGCTTTGACACGTCACTGTCACGTGTGTCGCTGTGAGTCGGACTCGGTGCACGCCGCGTTTCAGGCGTCACCTGCCCGCTGTATCTAACTGACAGGATCGAAAGATGAGCGCGCGCGGCTCGATCGCTCGTCGTGGCCCATGCCTTTTCGCTGAGCGAGTTCTTGGTTGTTGTGGTTCTCGTTTATTAACTGCGACAGTGCGGGAAGTTTGGCTATGTGAAGAGTCCTCAATCCCAAAATCGTAGCTAATTAGACACGCACAAATAAACACTGTACGCGGGAAGAGTACAAATAGAAAAACTAAATTGTCGAATGTTTTTACAATCGCTTAGCGTGAAGGAAACAAAAGAAAAAAAAGAAAAAAAAAGAAAACGATATAAAGTAGCAAATCTCTACAAATCATACGTAACGCAGAGTGAGCGTATTACTCTTGACAACCACGAGTAATGTCTGCTCATGTTGAAATCGATCAGTTCAAAGCAGAGCGCATCAGAAGTCACTAACGTGGAAAAAGTTTTCATGATAATCAATTGAAATTAAAAATGAATAACACATCAAAACACGCAAAATGTCGATGACACTTATCGCGAGACAAAAATTGCGTCACTCAAGTAGTACTATTCACAAGATACTAATGAAGTGACGGTCCACAAGAAAATTGTTCAATGTTTTCAGGTTCTCTTTGCTTACAGGGACAGGACCACGGACTTACCTTTTTTTTCTTTTTCTTTTTTTTTTTTTTTTTTTTTTTTTTGCAGATAAGGCACGCCTTTCTATAAGGCGTGAAGACGATCACGAAGTGTCTCCCGATGTTGGACGAATTGTGTACATTCGATGAGAACATGTTCTACAGAAGCTTCCGAAAACTTGTGTTCTACAGAAGTGCCACAATGTATACGCAGTCTGAATAACGTATTTTTCGTACACGGCACAGAAAACGGTGTGTCTAGGCCGCTATAGGAGACCGTAGACGATGTGATACCCCTGTCAGACGGGCATCCGCAAACTCCTTTCAACTCCGTCGTCTTTATGTTGAGGGAGATGCATGCGATGTCACACGGTCGCCCTTCCACTAAGGGAGTTTAACGGAGCTTTTGGTCAAGGGAGATCGGCGATCTCCCTCAGCGGCTGAAGGGAGTACTCTCGTGCCCAGGCTTGTTGTTGTAAAGCTGAGAATTTAATTATGGTTTGCATTAAAAATAATGTCGAGTGTTTTTCAAAACAGTTCTGTTGAAATAAATAAACTTTCAAGTGCAAATCAGCATACTCGCCCCGCCGCAAAGGAACACAGAGAAGCACATGGTGGCTAGCGTCGCTGTCAGCACTGCTATGTTTAGCAAGTGCACTTTGATTTTTAGCGAGGTGTATGTTTTTCGCACCAAATATAATAAATAGTGTTTTTTATCGAAGGAGCGTTAATTATAATAGCTACGAGCGTAATTAGAAGTTACATTTTTGTAATTCTACAAACATCAAACGCCGCTGATAGCGCCTCTGGCGGCTTCTTATGAAAACTTGTTATTGGCCGTGTGGCACGGCC
The DNA here is from genome assembly GCF_013339745.2 of Dermacentor silvarum. Taxonomy (NCBI): domain Eukaryota; kingdom Metazoa; phylum Arthropoda; class Arachnida; order Ixodida; family Ixodidae; genus Dermacentor; species Dermacentor silvarum. Next base: position 227,153,417 of record NC_051154.1, on the reverse strand, counting down.
ACAACTTCCTTGAGGTCGAACTCCCTTAGGAAGTTTCGCGCTCCCTTATCCTAAAGGAGTTTCTGGGTGCCCGTGTGACACGGGTATGAGAGTGTGTCCAAAGCGTGTTCTATTTTGAGATTTGGTGAGAAGCCTAACAAGGGGCTTATGTTTTACCGGAATCGGGGGGGGGGGGGGGGGGGGGGGAGGTGTAAATGCAGTGGCAGGGGGTGCGGAAAACCCTAGGCGCGGCTATGTTATTCAGTGGGAGGGACGGGCATATCCGCATCCGTCTCCAAGTTTCCGAGTCCCAGTAATGAATGAATGAATCAACCAATCAAGCAATGAATGATCATTGCTTGATTGGTTGATTGAATGAATGAATGAATGAGGGTAGAAAAATTCTGAGAAAGTTATAACTGACGGCCGATTCTCTCACCCACATATGCGCTGTTTCGCATGCACTAATCGGGCGCTTTGGTTAAGGGTACATCTAACGTAGTGCGGAGCGCGATTGTGCGAATACGCATAGTAACTTAATAGCAACTTTATTTTCCATCAAACGGAAGCGAGTAGTAAGTGCTTCCGAAGAAATTGACAGCTTGTGAAAAACTGCGGGCTGTCGATTTGGCGATAAAGAACCAGGGGCCGAATTCACTTAGCTTCTCGTTCGCAAGTGCCTTTGGCCAGCCGCCTTCGCTAATGATATGTCCAGCACCACGATTGGCTGACACTTGCTTCTACGAGCAGTTTTTAGCGTAAGAACGTTTTTTTGTGAATCCGGTCCCAGGTCCGTATATATATATATATATATATATATACTTGCATCATTTACGCAATTTTCTATGCCTCGTGTCCCTATGAGTCAGAACGTCGTATGCCTATATTGTGCTCAGTCTCGGACCACAGTTTTGACCGCTGATTCGAACACCATTGATTGAGCACGCGCCTCGTAATTTCTACCGTACCACGATATTCTGAAACAGAGGAGAGATAGCACAAAACATTTGCGCTCTTCTTGGTGACGTTGTAGGATTGACCGACACACCGTGTGTAGAATTGAACGCGGACGATGAGAAACCAGCAGCGGCTTGCGATTCTTGAAAAATGGAAACGTTGGTATTGCACCTCTGTGACGTTGCGGCTCTGTACGCTCCGCCTTTAAGCTGTCTACTTAATGGCTGAGAAGGTGGTGTTGGTTCCGGTCGTCGTCATCTCTTGCAAGACCTAAGTTTGTATCGGGACACGAATTTCGGTCACTGTCGAGTAGTGGCTGTGCGAGGTCGACCTAGAGAGCGTTACTTCGATTAAGTACATGCACTCGCACTTTGTTGCACCGCCACCGCTGCTAGCATAATTGCTTCTATGTTTAGGGCGAAGACGGGACACAGTGGGCAAGAACAAGACATAACGAAGCGATTCGTTGCCTGCGGTCCTTGCCGTCTGTAGCCTTCGTTCACATCAACTCGATGCCAGCGTGTCGAGTGAGAAGTCGAGCTATAACCCAGCCCAACCAGGCCGAGTGCATACAGGTATATTTTGCCAGCGGGCTGCGCGAGTTGAGCCCGTGCACTCCTTGCAGGAGGGTTAAGAGAAATCACATCGATGCTCGCTCGGCCCGACCCTTTAGCGTTTTTTTTTTTTTTTTCTTTATGAAGCTGACGGCCGGATATCGGCCCGACAAACCGACTCGAGGCGACTCTGTCGTGTTCATGTAAACGTCTTGTGTCTCTTCGTGCTATTCTGAAAGCACGAGGTCGCGTGTTCGATCCCGGCCGCACCGGCAGCTTTACGATGGGAACAGAATTAAAAAAAAAAAAAAAAAAAAGCACGCTTGTGTACCGTGCAGGTTGAAGAACCCCAGTTGCTCGAAATTATTCCGGAGTTGCTTGAGTTATTCCGGACCACTATACGGCGTCGCTGACAGCCCACTGCGTAGTTTTGGGGCTTTTTAAACCCCCAATTTATTGCTAATTGCTGCGCTTATAGTAATAATCTTAATCATAGCACGCTACCAGCATACTTTGATGCATTTATCGCTGCTTTAGTGAAAGTCCAATGTATATATATATATATATATATATATAATGAACGAGAAGAAAGGGGACCGAGGGGCCCGATTATTATTAATCATATCATAAGAAGCCAACAAATTAACAATTACACCAAGGACAACATAGGGGAGATTACTTGTACTTACTAATTTAATTAATGAAATGATAAATCAATGGAAATTAAAATGGATGAAAAAACAACTGTCCGCAGGTGGGGAACGATCCCACGTCTTCGCATTACGCGTGCGATGCTCTCACCATTGAGCTAGCGCGGCGCCGTTTTCCCATCCACTTTCTGGGGTATTTATGTTTTATGTCTTACAACCTTGGTGTCATTGGTTGTTGACTTCTTAGGATATATATATATATATATATATATATATATATATATACCTTGGTGTCATTGGTTGTTGGCTTCTTAGGATATATATATATATATATATATATATATATATATATATATATATATATATATATATACTTGTCTGTGGAAATGAGCATAATTGCTTGACTGTAGCATACGTGTTTGAGAAGATAACCCCTGAAATCAACATAGCGTAACAGATTCCGTTGATGAAAAAAAAAAAAAAAATGGTTCTCGATGGACTCTGGCACTAAAGAGTCAGAGAGAGAAGAAATGGTGCCGAAATGTTGGGAGTAGATATTGGGGTATAATAGAGACGCAATCTGAGAAATAAATAAATAAATAAATAAATAAATAAATAAATAAATAAATAAATAAATATTGTTTCGCTTAATTTCATCGGTTCTCGAAATGAAGCCACTCTTCCGTAAACTTCGTTTCCCGATGTACTTACTATGTATTGGTTATACGAGCATAATAAAAGATGTATTTGCCTCTAATAACGATTGCCTTCAAGTTTGTTGCGTAAATATACATGGCACGTAATAAAGGATAGGTTTGCGTATTTTTGGTAATAGACAGTACATTTCCTTAAATTTATGCCTGCGAGTAATATTCACCTGCCCGAAACGTACAGCAACCAAAAAAAAAAAAAAAAAAAAAATCGAGCCCCTCGCTTCTCCCTTATTCATTTCGCCGAACAGCACGAAATGTAGTTCGCTTACCTGTTATAGGCGCTTTTCCTCAAAACGCGTTTCCTTTTCCAAGTTTAATTTTGATTGCCCTACACTGGCATTCATATGCCAACTACACGCTGCGTGCGCGTGGCCAAACGGCGACGCTTTCGCTCCGCCCGCGTAGCCATGTGGTAATACCGCGAACGCCACTCCGCTTGGAAGTACAGTCCAGCCATGGCAGATGTACGTGGTGGCGTCTGCGCAACGTTATTCTGTTCCTCTCTCGGGGCTAGCAGAATAAGACATCATGGCGAGTGGGTCGTAGTTTTGCTACCAAAGTCCGCTTGCAAGGAAACACAATGTATAACCACCGCGCGCTTCTCTGCGGCAAGCGAATATAATTACCTCTGCATGGGCGTATGGAAGCGGAAGCTCCATTGTCCAGGTCGGACAGTCGTTTCTGGCTTTCTTTGCATGTCGCTGTATTACATTTCATTATTGGACCGCGACGTTGCAGGTTGTGCTACAGCCTCTTCGTGGATTTTTTTTTTTTTTTTTGGTGTATGTATTGCCTTTGTTTCTTGTTTTTTCCCCCTCACCACGTACGCTTTTTGATGTTTTGAGATTCAGACAATGGTAACTGTTCCCTTCATACTCGTTTCTTTCGAGCATGTCATTGAGCGCGATCCGTTGCAGTGCTCAGTTCTTGCGGCTGACGGCATAATTTGGGCTATCCTATTCATCTGGAGCATTGAAATTGTTCGTGTATTAGTAGCTGCTTTACTTCTTATTCGCATGTGGGATAGATTTCGTCCATCCTTTTATCGATTTTAATACGCATAGTATTAAAAAGAAACAGGAACGATATGTTTTTTTGTCTTCTTCGTGATAATGTGATAATGTTTATAGTCAACCGTTTGATATTGAGCGTTTTACGTGCAGGAGAGAGATAGAAAAAAAAAAAGAAAATTTTGCATCTGGTTTACTAGTTTACACCGCTCGGCAGCATAAAAAAGAGGGGGCGGGGTGAATTCACAAAGTTCATAGTTGGTAATAACGGTTCGTCATTTGCAGGCCGTTTTTTGTAAACGTAATAGTACGATTGGCTGGCGCGTGTTCACCGCTGTAATGCATATACGTATACAGTACGCGCAAGCTGCTTTTCGAATTGGGTTATAGGCTGGCGAAATAGCCCACGCATACTTCAGTGAGGCCGCGGACTGGTTTACAGGTGTACTACCTGGAAAACACTTGCAAGCACGTCTGAGGCACATATAGTTGAATAATTGCTGTGATATTTCCGGTGCTCAAATAAAATGGCATTACCAGCAAGAAGCTGCGTTTGTAATAGTTGTATATTTAACGCCCATGACTTCCGAAAAATTGCCCCGTGGCGAGGTGTGTGAACAATACTTCCTTTCTGCAGAGCAGTAGATTTCTATTTTGAAATGTTCCTAAGAAGGCATGCTGGCGTTCCTTACCTTCGTTTAAACCGGCCGTGGTGGCGTATAATAGCTGTGACGTTGCGCTGCGAAGCCCGAGCGCGCGGGATCAAATCCCGGCCGCGGCTGGCGCATTTCCATGGGGGTGAATTAAAAAAAAATAATAATTAATAAAGGAAAGATTTTGTACCGTGCATTGGGTGCACGGTAAGGAACCCCAGGTGGTCAAAATTAATCTGGAGTCTCCCATCCCACTACGGCGTGCCTCATAATCGTATAATTGTGGCAGCACGTAAAGCTTTATAAAACCCCAGAATTTCTCACCTTCTTTAAGGTCGGGTTTGCGCTCTACTGGCGGATATATGCGCTTTCTGCTTGCCCGTCGCGGCAGTATCGTATGCGCGAAAAAAAAAAAAAAAGAAGAATGAAAGCGAGAGAGAGACTCTCAAGAGGCATAGAATTTACGATGGAATTGACCTGTTTCTATCACGCACATTTCATGTGACACTTAAAGCTCGTAACTAACCGCCGTATTCAGAAATGCAACTTAGCTTGAAGCCCATGCTTGACTTGATTTAAAGGACGCCTGGCGTGAACATGCCATGGACACTCACTGCGTTTGCTTCGGCACGTTCACAATAGGCGTCACTTAACTCAAGTCAAGCATGGACTTGAAGCGAAGTTGCATTTCTGAATACGGGGGTAAGTATGCAAATTGATAGCAAACAGCTGCGTGAGTGAGTGATTTATTCTGATGAGATTGGGGGAATGTCGACAACTGTTGTGTCGCCTGCTTCTCTACAAATATTACATTGTCTAATCAGCAAAGTATGATAACATGAGGTCATCTGAAAGAGCAAACAAACGACCCGACAATAGAGCACATTTCGTAAACTTGCTCGAACTACAGTCAACATAGAGAACAGCTCACAAATCAATCTGGAATGCTGCCACATAACGATAACACACAAGGACATACAAAGTGTTAATACATAAATACAATGTTACTTTCAGTAAAGAAAATTATTAAAGCTTTCAGAGCTGATCGCTGTAATGGTGCATTGTCCCATGTCCCAAGCAACTTTTCTATGCTGAAAGGACGATTATCAAAGTTCATCAACGTTGCCTTTAAAGCACATCTTTGCTGTTTAAACTTAGGACAGCTTAATAGAACGTGGTCTGCGTTATCCCTTGAATGGCCGTGCGTGCAAAGAGGCATCGCTGAACGACGTATACGATACAAAGCGCTACCTGTTTACGCCACCTTTAACCTTATACGATGACTGAGAGAGTCTGTTTCACGGCCAGCACCAGCCGAGATCGGAAACTGTAGGTAAGGGTCAACTCTAGACTTGCATAATTGTTTTGTTCTAATGTTAGTCTCAGTCCTCGTGAATGGAGCGGAATAGTGTGACAGGAGCGGGATGGTGTGTTTCTCTAGTCATTTTGTCGGCTTCATTGTTTGCTACTATACCGATACGTCGAGAATTCTTTGCAGATTCTTTCGATAGCCTTCGTTGATGACGCATCTGTAGCTACTTTAAAGGAAATCTGATGAATTATCATTGCATTTGGATCACGCGGGCGAAAGCACCGCAGGCATTGAAGAACCGATTATGAGTCTGTGAAAATTGACCAATTGATCTCCTTTGCTTGAATTAATTCAGCGGCCAATATTATTGCATCGAGCTCTGCTACAATTGATGATGTCCCACGTGAAAGACGACAACATTGACGTATTCCGAGGGATGGAATTAAAAATGCGGATGTGGATCCTGACGAAGTTGTTGAATCGTCAGTAAAAACGTGTATACATTCCATTGTGATAATCATGTAGGTGACACAGAGTGAACATTTTAGCAAAAAGCGCGCAGACAGCATTTTTCTTGTTCAGTCTGGCAACGCTGGTATTTATTAGCCGTGCAGGGAAAAAGCCAAGGTGGGCAGTGTGAATCAACACTCCACTGCGCATGGTCTGGAATTGAGAACGAAACACCTGCCATTTCACCTGCGAGGTGCATCCTGAAATAAACATGCCCAATACAGATGAGGGTTCCTCGAATGTCATCTTTAGGGGTGCCCCATACTTTTGCATCTGATACGTGTTAGTCTCTTTGACTACTCGCTTCATCATTCTTCGTATGATGACGAAATGCTGCATAGCTGTGAGGGGTTCTGCTGGTGGTAGCAGAAACTGGTTTCGAAAGCTGTTTTGTCACCATGTGAAAAGGTGCGAAAAGAGTGACAGATCTCGATCTTCAACGTTCTATAGTGTCGCGTATACTTCAAAGCGTGGACTCCTATATGTGGGCTTTGCACGATACGTGTAGTGGAGGCAGAGAATGCGTCACTCATGAGAAAAGTCATCGTTGGCTGTAACGAGCCATACGTTTGTGGCAGCTATAGAACCTGCTGGCTTCGAGACTGGCGTGTATTTTTTTACTGCCTACAGCAGCTGATGAGCTCGAAAAGGAGGTTTGCTGACGCCGTCCGCACATCCCTTCGGTGACGCCGTCGTCACGCAACCTACTCACCATCACCATGTGGCGAAGAAGAACGCAGCTTTGCCCCCCCCCCCCCCCCCCCCCCTTCCCGGCCACTGCAGGTTTGAACTCGTACGCCTGCGGCGAATGTGCGGTTGTGGCGAGGCGAACGTACACGCTGCGAGATGTTCTCGCTTGGCAACCTGCGCGTGGTTTTACGCGCCACGCAGAATCTGTGAGCGGTGGCGCGTGTTCCTGTGGCCACAGTTTGCAATTGTATACCGGACGATGACGGACGTTGTGCGCATCGTTAAGAAAGACGTTCTCCTTGAGAAGATGGCAGTGTGCCGTTGTGAGAGCGCCTGCCGCAGTAAATAAGTTCAGAGCCGCAGGAACCGCTGCAGTTTGCCGATCGTTTCCTGCCTTTCATTCATGTAGCAAACGGATTTGAGCCGCGGCGAAGTGCGCCGGCTATCGATTTCGCATCGTGTATGGGTCTGGTTTCTTCGAAGCCGTGGCGCTGCGTGATGTAGCCATTTTCCTGAATTGCGCTAGCGAACCGGCCTTTCGGCGAAATTAAATTAGCATGAAAACGCCTTGCCACCTCTTTTCTTTCTTTATTTTTATCTTTCTTCTCTTTCTATCGACGTTTCTTTTCCCGTTCACCTGAAAACGATGTGCAGACGCCGAGCTGATCGCCGCCGAAGCGTCACTTTAACGAGGTCAAAACGCCCGATGGCGGAAGAGGGCCGCTTCCAGCGCGCGAGTCGCCGTGTACTTTTTAACGACCGGGCTATATCCCAATCGACTTTACTGTCTCGTCTCGAGCGACTGTCATTGTGGAGGTACACACACACATTCCTGCCGCGCTATAGTTCCACTTCTTTTAAGGAAGTTTCCTCGTTTCTCTCGGAATGCCGAGCTATGTGTGTGTGTGTGTATAGGTTTCTCCCAAGGGTGAAATGAATCCCAGAAACGAGCCGCATCCTGGCCCTCCTCATTCTTTTAGTTTTCCGGCACTTTGTCTTTTTGCTTCTTTCTATTTTTTTTTTCAGCCCTCTTCATTCCAGCTCCAGTCTTCAGAGCGCGCGAGAGGGAGAGAGAGTGTTGGCCGGCGGGCGTGCGGTCGTATTTCGCTTTATTTTATTTTTCCTTCTACTACGCGCCACACAGCGAGAGTGTTTATAAATAGGCCTTTGGTCTCCTCCCGTGTTGTTCGGGCGCGAGAGGAATTCGACGTGCCCCGTCTGTACGCGAAGGGGTCACTCACTGTACACACTCGCGTCGGTCTGTGTGCGGCGACCGCCTCGCCTCGCTCGTGCGCCGCAGCTGCGCCCCGTCGCGCGCTGTCGATGCGCCGTTTCCTCGCTCGCCGTTCCCGCATCCTGCGAAGATGAGGATGCGATACTGTAGTAAAGCGACGCCGGAAAAAGAAATTAAAAAAAAAAAAAAACGAATCGCCGTACGTTGCGCTGTAGTGAATCTGTGTGCTCCCCGATATAGAGTAAGTCTTGATGGAGGCTATATAGTGCAATTCTGCGCCACCGACCGCGTGTCTCGGGAAAAGAAAGTCTCTTCTTTCATTTCGTTTTTGTAACTGTGATGGAGTCACCGCGGCCCGTAAATGATGCCCCGTAGCGTACATCTCATGTGGGTGATAAAGATTATTAGGGGGGGAGGGGGGGGGGGGGGGAGGAGAAGTAAAAGCGAGAAATAAACGAATTAGAAGAGGTGCTACTTACTATCGCACGAGTAGCGCGGGAGCCAGTGGCGCGATTCAGATTAGATGCGTAGAAAGGTAGGGGCACTTAGGCGACTGCCATCGGGGATTCCGTCCGTTATCGGCGCGCATTTCTCAACTTGACCAAAATAACGTACTGGTTAAAGTGTGCGATGTAGTCGGGCTTAAAAGGGGGGAAGGGAGAGGACGCGATGTTTTCATGCTAGCGGCTCCTATTCGGAAGAAGTCGTTGCTATTTGTTGGAAGTATTGACGGCAAGTGCGTTTTTATCTCTTTCCTTTCTGGGACTGAGTCAACGAGAAGGGGAAGCTTGTAGAGTTCTCGTCGGAAAGTTCTAACTTATTTTTTTTTTTTCCGCGTAGCAGTCAGTTAGATTGCCGCGTTTCCTTGGGGCCCTGTGGCAAGTGCTGACCTCGATCTTGTAGATAATTTTCTCTTTGTTTCAATATATCTGCACAGTGTTTCCGCCGTGGCGCGTGCGTCTATAGTTTTGCGTTGACATGGAAGTGTCCGTTGATAGTATAGTAGCTCCAAAGGAAAGTGCTCAGCCTGTTTTTTTTTTTTTTTTTTTTTTTCAAGCCGCTAGAGAGTAAAAAAAAAAAAAAAAACTGCGTAGCGTGTGCTTTTTGTGATTGTCGCCCCAAAATTATTTTGTTCGTATAAACCCAAACAAGATAGAAGTTCATAGGTGGATGCTGGCTTGAAGTAATTAACAGTTGTAAAACAAGGCATGACGCTCGATCGAGCCAAAGCTCGGACATGGGTATTAGTTACATTATTTATTTATATAATACTGCTTATACGTATTATACAATACTACTTATATAATACTTATATTTATATAGAGGGCCCACGCAGGAGGGGCTAGAATTAAAAATGCAGTAATTGGTTTAACATAATCAGAATGCCAAAAACGCAAGAAGCACAGAACACAAAGTACGAAAGTGCCAAACAATTTATGCGTAAGTGTCAAATGACCCATTGAGCGAAATGCAGCTCCACTAACGTGAAACCTGGGGAGGCGCGAAGCATGCAGTGATGCACCGCTAATGGGCTCATACTGCCTTACAAAAGAGAAGCGAAATTCTACGCTGTAATGACGAGCGGCAACGCAGCCAGCTGTGGAAGACGACGGCTACGACGACGAAAGCGGGAGCAGTGGCACGAGCGCGTGCCGAGCGCGAGCACGAGCCGCTTGCTTACCGTGACGACGACGACGATCATGACAGGAGACGCCGACAGCTCGAGCGCATAAGGTGCTTCGCACCTAGAAAAAAAAAAAGAACATGCAACATTATACAAAGCAGTTATGGAAACTACAGTCGTGCGACATAGGCGTTCATTTATTCTGCATATCTGAGAAAATGTTCACGTAAACTGTTCCAGTAAGCAATTGTGTGGGGATAGAATCAATACTTGAACAGGTTTGTCCTAGAGAAAAAGAAAGGGGGGGGGGGGGGAGTGTTCAGGAAAGAGAACATGAGTGGCGGGTTTTTTTCGAGTTGATAGTGAGACAACATATCGGGTAGCCTCTAGTGCGAGCTGCTTGTTTTTAAATGAATATAATAATTTGAGTCGGTTTAACGTGATGTCTTGTTTCTAACTCCGTTATTCCGTTATCTTTCATGAGCTGTGAAACAGGCACGTTGCGATCATACTTAGAAAGAAAGAAAAAAATAAATAAAACGGACTGCTCTCCTCTGAAACTTTTCCAGGACATCGATATTATAGTTTTGGTATGCGGATCCCATATACTACACGCATATTCTAGTTTTGCCTGATGAAATATGTATATGCTATTCGTTTTAACTTCGCGGATGCGTCTTCGAGCTTGGCGTAATAAACAAAGCTTGCGAATAGCAGAAGAACGAGTGTCATCAAAGTGAATATTGCAGCTCAAGTTATTCGCAAATGTTACGCCAAGATATTTAAATTTGTCAGCCTCTTTTAGCTGTCGCAACCAATAGACACGCCGATTAAATTCAAACTGGCGTGTTTTCTTTGGTATTCGAAGAGAAACCGATTTTTTTTTTTTTAATTTTGGATTCATGCCCCATTCGTTGCACCAAGCAAGGATATTGCTAAAGGCCTTTTCGAACGCCTCCTGATCCTCGTTGCATTTCATTTCACTTAAAAGAATGCAGTGGTCTCCTAAGACTCGGATTTGAATAGGTTCATTAACCATGCACATCCACTATGTCATTGCAAAATATCAAGAGCAGTGGCTCAGGGACGCTGCCTTGGGCAACGCCAACTTTAACCGTGGGCGTGTTAGACTATTGGCCGCCAACGACTACATGTTGGACGCGGCCAGTTAGGCAGGAAGATACCCAGAATGTATAAGAATTGTATAGTTCATGTCATTTCTTTCGCTTTTATAGAAAAACGCTATCATACGTGGGGTTTGCACGCAATTTATGGCTTTCTACGTGTCCCTGTCTACAAGCGTTCCGTACTCGCCTTTTATGTAATCTTCAGTAAAGCAACGAAGTGGTGAAAACGGTTCTCTTGAAAAAAAAAAAAAAAAGCAGCCCCTGTAATGTGGGACCTATACTCGTAGAGGTACGCTATAGGTGGGGTCGTATTATTTCGGTCTGGATTCACTATCGGTCGTCATGGATAGCGCGATCGAGCCTATATGTCATCAGCGGTATCACGTGATTTGGGAAACGCTGGTATGCAAGTTAGTCCATGGGCTCACCTGGGAGTAGCGGAGATGAGGTATGACGGAAGGGTGCCTTAATTAGTTTTCATCGTTGCTAGACACTGGACATGGGCGTACAGACAAATTTGTAATGTATGGAGTGTCTTTATAGGCATGGAGACGGCTGGCAACCGTATCTGAAGCGGTTATAAGTCGCGGTGCTCACAGCATGTGAGTTCTGCTCTTGGAAACGTGCGATTGGATATCCTGATCAATACTCTGGGTCTGATTGATTGTCTCAGTGAATGCTAAAAGTGTTCAATGTAATTGAAGCAGGCGGTGACAGGTGTTGGAAGAAAGCATGAAAGAAAAAGTACACGTCGTCCACAAGTTTTCTGTATGTGTATTTACCGAACACAGGTGCTGCTCACCGTAGCTACGTTCTTGCCGTATACGTATACGCACCGCACAACTGATAGCAATAACGCTCCTTGTATTGCAGCGCCGGTGCGAAAACCGCCGGCGCTAATAGCGCAGGGTGTCTTAACGGGACGGTGCGTAAAGCCTCGAAGGTGTGTGGTCACAAACATCTGTAAAGTGACCATACGTGGAGACCACGAAGTAAGATAAGACAGGAGCGCCGACTCCGCTCGTCTGGAAGGGACACATTCTGCAACGCCGGCTCCTGCTTCACAGCGTGTTCGCCAGACGGCGCTACGAATTAAGAAAAAAACTGCAGCGGAGAGGAGCAAAGGCGCGGGGACTCTCTCGCGGCGCCTGCTTGCCTATCCGTTTTGTCGTCTGCTCCGCGCACGCCCTGACGAATGTAGTACTTGCGCTTTATTATTTGTGCGGATATATTTTTTGTGTTTGATTGCTGTGAAATTGAGACGGCCGACGGTCCACGTTTGTAGCAGACGACACGCTCAGCGGGTGCCGCGCTGCCCGTTCTGCGCCGCCGTCGCCGCCGGTCTCCGCCGGTCTCCGCCACTCAGCGCATGCGCACATGGAAGCAAGCTGTTAAGTGTTTTCCACGCACCTCGACAGATGGCGCTACGAGATGTATAATTTGCGTTGCACGTTTTGTCCCGAGCGAATGCGTTGCGCGGCGGCGGAGTCGGCGCTCCTGTCTTATCTTACTCCGTGGTGGAGACACATTGCAGCAATTCCGTCGCCGCTAATAACTTAGCTGTTTGTTGCTGTCCGCTGCATACGTGTTTGAGGGCTCTTTTCTGTCACCCTCTGTGTGCCAATTTCTGTACCATATATTACCGAGCGACGGATGAGCGCTGAATTGACGACGCTTGTTTCAAAATGATAAAGACACTGCCCTGTTACTCTACCGCAACAGTGTTTTGTTCCGTGATGTCATCGCAACTGACACGTGACGTTTCATTTGGCGGACGAGGGTTTCGTTTCGTATACGACGTGGGCGATGCAGTGCCACGCAGGGGAAAAGTTGGCTGGGGCTTTGGGTTGGAACTCCGTTCCCGGCGATCGGCGCCGATGCTTCGATTCCTTTCATTGGCCTGCGCCGCGCTCGCTGCGATTGCAGATAGTTTAGCGGCCATTTCGCGAGTACCACATATTCCCCGTGAAATAGTGCGTCTTGTTTCTTTTGGCCCTTCGAAGAAACGTGCGCGGTATTGGGAGTAAACCTCTATGCCATTGCCACACAGCTCGCAATGCGACGCCATTTCGCGCGTATTTGTCTTGTATGTGATGACGATATGAATGCGCAGTGCATGCATGCCCCGTTGGAGCAGTAATCGAAGGGGTCCGTATATGCGGGCAAGTCGACGCTGCCTCGCCTTGTGTGCGGGCTGTGCGGCAGTGGGGGTTCCCGAGGATGGCGATCTACATTTTGCGTATGTGTTTCCTGTCTCCGGCTTATTTATAGGACGTTTTGAAACCGGGCATTATCTGACGCGGAAGGAGCTCGTCTCCCGCTGAGATCGGCTGCACAGCAGGCACTGTCTTTGAAGAAAGCAGAAACGGACGAAGGAGGGCGGGGGGGGGGGGGGGGGGGCGAGAGTGACGCAGCGCTGTCCGTCGAGCACGTTTTGCGAGAAGCGGAGGTGTCGTCGGTGCCGAGAAAGCAGAAATAAGGGAAACTGTCGGCCAACAGCCAAGAGAAGGGGGGTAAGGTGGCACCACAGAGAAAATGATTGTGTCCGCAACGAGGGTGTACGACGGCGCCTTCAAAGGCTATACGCGCCTCATTTTCGTCGCTCTCTTCTCCACCGTCGTTCTCTCGCCTCGCTTTCCTCATATTTCGCGCGCTGCAGCGCTGACGACACGACACCTCCTTGGACGACACATTAGGGGCGCATGCATCGTCATCACCGGCAGTTCCGATGCGTTGGCCGCGCCACGTGCGGACACAAGACACGCCGCGTGCGCGCGGAGGCGCGTCGTAGCGCGCGGGAACGCCGCGCGTCCGTCGTCACACCGCGTCGAGGAAGGAACGCGAGGGCTGCCATGTAGTCGCACACTCGCGTCGCCTCACGTGTGTCCGCACGCGTCCACGTTTCTGGAAATAGTAGCTCGCTGCTCGCGTGCATTGTCGTGCCAGTGGTCGCCGCGCGAGTCGTGTTGCGGGTTATTTTCCTGTATTCTCGGCCGCGGTGCGCGCGACCCCCTAGCTAGGCGACTCGGTCTTTTACGTGATTTTCAGTATTGCATCCGTCTACTTTTTTTTTTCCTCCCCGGTGCACGCAGGTGCTTGTATACCGAGTCGTTTTTCTTCTCTATTTTGCTTCCCATAAGCCCCGCTCGATCCACCCCTGTAGCTGTTCTCGTCGGAGCGCCCGAGCGCGCACATATATACGCTTATAGCGCATACTCGTTCCCACGATTGACGACGTCCCCTTTTCCGGCGCTGGCCGGTGACTTGACGTCTCACTCGCGGCGTCGCGCTGTTCCCATGGGCGTTAACGCCGTCCCCGTGATCTTTGATCAAACCGGAGGTGGAAGTGTACGCCTGCGCGAAAAATAATAAGAATAATAGTCATAATAATAATAATAATAAAAGAAAAAGTGGTCTGTATATTTGAGACACGTATACTAATACGGCTCGTGCACTAGCTCGACGCAGCAGTAGGTCAGCCCAGCCCATAGTGCGCGATGTGTAATGTTCGAGATAAGCAACACTACTGGCTTTGGTGGTGGCTGCTTTTGCTATACCTGCAAAGGGGAAGTGGTGTTCGGAGCATTAAAAAAGAATGAAAAAAAGAAAGAATACAGAAAAGGGACAGAGTAGGCCGTTTTTCGTACGTCTCGATCGCGCCGCATGCGTCCGGATGTGGGGAAAACACAAACGGTGCACTGCATGCTGCGACGGCAGAAAACGCAGCGAGCATGCGTGGCGGAAGATTTCTCTCCGCCACGTATAAAGTGTGTCAGGTCTCGCAGGTGCAGCGGGCGTGTGCCGCAGATTTCGGTCCCGATAAAAGGGCCGGCCCCAGGACCCAGCAGCGTGCGAGTGCTTATTTCTGTGCATTCGCTCATTTTCGAGTTGCGCTTGATGGGTAAGGTCCACTCTCGATGACGGGCCGTCTTGTGTACGGGCGCGTCGTTCTCCTTTCTCTCTGTCTCTCTCTCTCTCTCATTGCGCGCGCTGCGAAAGCTTTCTTTCGCCCGACTCCTCCGTGTTGTTAAGAGGCTTCGCGCGTCCGACTGACTGCATCGGGCTAAAAAGCCGCTCTTTACAACAGGCCGCTGCTAGCCGCAGCAGCGGGAGATAAGCGGAATTGCGTGGCACCAAATTTTATATATACGAGACGTAGGAAACAGAAATCGACTTTCGCTTGCAGTTTGAATCCGCATTGTGCTTTCCTTTTCTATATAAGCGAGCTCGAGCGGCGGCAGCCGCCTAGGTGAGGCGCTTCGGGTAAGTAGGGCCCCCACAAATTCAAAAATAGAATTGTCTATTTTACGCGCCCGAAATGGTAAGCTTCTTTATTTATTTATTTATTATTGCGCTTCACTTGCGGGTTGGCCTTGTAATTTGTGCATGTGTTGCTGATATTTATCGTTTGAGGTTGTCAACTATAACGTGTGGGCTTTGTAGCTATCTGACTTGAGTTTCGGGCTCAAGATTTCAAGCTAAAAAATTTGGATTTGAAGATCTTGAGGAGTTAGTGAATACAAACGTCGGTATGTCTAATATGATTGGGTTAGTTAAACACTATGTATCAATAAGTATGTCACCAGTGAAGCATATTCAGCGGCGCGCTGTATAGACTTGGCATGACAACACAGGGTGACCGTCGACGTGACGGTGAGTGAGACGCAGCGCTAAGGGGGCGCAAGGGAAGCGCAAGAGGAACTGCACCACGCGGACCAGTACTAGTCAAACCACGCAGTGGTCAGCGAAGTTGACGAAGACCGCATGCATTTCTTGCCTTCAGGTGTGCCATATATCTGCGACCAGCCGTCGGCGTCACGGTGTTGTCTGCGAATATTACATAAGCATACGAAGATGTAGGTTATTTCAGGCTCCGCAAGCTTAATAGTCATTGTTCTTTAGGCACTCAGTTTTCGGTGTCGTCGTATCGTCTTCACGACAGCCCCCATATTATTACTTGTATTGCGATAACAATTATATGGACACTCCAAGCGGATTACTGTCGTCGGCGTCGCCGTGAGGTTCCGTATAAAGTCCAAGGGCGATAACATTGTCGCCGGGTGCCGTATGCTTCATGTGCGACGGAAAACGCGCGAGGGACACGCGCTTTCACGGAGAGCGAATGCACGGCGGAGAGCAAACGTGACTTCTTCCATCGTGCGAAAGGCCGTGGGGTGATGGAAGGGAGGGAGGGAGGGAGGGGAGGTGACGTTTAGCTGCGGCGCCAAATGCGTATCTTGCGACTGGGCGCAAGGGGAACTGGCGACTCAAAAAAAAAAGCCAAAGGAGGAAGGCGGGAAGGCAGCGCGGGAGGGAGTTGGTGCGGCTTCTACTCTGCCAGCAACTGGGTACTTGTACTTTGCGCGGCTGCGGGCTGTCGCGCGCACCGTATCTTAATTGAAAGCGATCTCCACACGGCTTTGACCTTTGTATGCTCTGTGCTTTCGCCGCTCAGTTTTCGTTGAAGCGAAACACCGCACGAACCTTCGCTCGCTGCTGCCGCGTTTGCTCATGCCAGCGTTGACACGGGCAGTTTGACAGTTTATGCGGTCATCGAGTGTGATCTGTGCGCGCTGACACCATGCTTGTTAATTCAGTTAGTCAGCGAATGTGTCCGAGTTTATGCAGCCGATAAAACTACTATCCGTAGTCCGTATAGCTCTCTACTAATTTGCTATCGCATATGATGCTTCGCCTTTCGGGCGAAACTGCGACTTTTTTTTCCAATGCTCAAGAGTGGTGCATTGAACTTCAGCTTCTTCAGTTAGCTTACATGTGACCGCGGTTCTGAGTAGCGTACTATACGCTTGAAGCCGCGTGTTGTTACGGAGAAGTGTTTCGGTGGGGCCCGCAGCGGGAATCGTATTGTGAAGATCTGAAACCCATATACACGCAAGACGACAATGTGCGCAACGACTGTGGCCCCAGCTTTTTTGTACACGCGTGCCGGCCCGGACTTTTTTGTCACCGACAGGTTACCTTTCGCCAGCAGTATATACGAGACGGCACTGCAGCTTGCGCCGATCACAACAGAACCGCGAGGGTGGTGGCGCGTTGTTGTTCGCGAGGTTCCCGAGCTCGATTGTTCTCGCAGCCGCGCGCTCTTGTTCGGCCGGCCGACGGCGCGTATATAGCGGCTCCTTTTGTGCGCTTGTCCGCGTCACGCGAGGGAGCCGTTGGCGCATCCTGCACGTTCCTTAGCGGTCCACCGGCTGGCTGACCGTCGGCCGCGCGCGGTCCGATTGCGGGTTCTTGTGTCGCGCGCGCCTCCTTTGCACGCACGCGCGCGCGCACGGCTGCTGTCGTCGCCTCTGCGCGTCGACCATTCAGGAGGACGGGCCGGTCCGGCGAACGCGCGAGTAATCGTGGGAAGTAAACGGAGCACAAGAAAGCCCGATCGGGCGTCCTTATTGTGACCCCGCACGCCGGACACCCCCATTTTCGGCGTTGACCGCGAATGCGTGACTCTTCTTCCATGAGAAACGACGCGGCTCCGCGGGAACCGAACGAAGCCGCGCATGCAGCCTTTCGGCGGCTCGCTCGCTCGGCCGTGATCGCTGTGTCGTAAGGTCGTCGCGAGGGACGACGCGCCGGCGTTGGCCGTCAACAACTCGTGGGCCTGCCGCGCCCTACAGGGCCCCGCCCGAGCACGCGGAAGCCATAGGTTTGCGACCGTGATGTTCCCGTCGTTCGGACCGGAAGCGAACCGAGATGCGTGGTCTCGTTCGCATCTAGTCTCGATGTTGTCGCTTCGGGCTGATACGTCTGCTGCATGTCCTTGAGTGTTTTGACGGGCGAAATTTCCCACTCCTTGATGTCCTTAATCTCGTGGTTGTCACGTATCGTCTTGTAATCTTCGCGTCATGAGAACCTGCGAGCGCCGCGCCACTGCAGCGTTTAGCGGCTCCGAATAACGTATTCGTTAAAAGTGCTAGATACCTTATCTTGATCTGCGAGCCCCAAGTGCACCCTTAACCTTAATTACAGCGCGATCGCACAACCTTTTCGCGCTTCGATCACGATAGTTTTGGCCTTTTTGTTTCCTTGTTTGTTGCTACTGCGTCGAAAAACCCTCCCCCCAACTTCGGATTCTTGCTGTACACGTCACGCGTTCACTTTCCCGGCGTGATCGTCTCGTCCGTTCATCGCCTCTCGAACTCTCGCACGCTCTGCCCCTCCTATCGCGACCTCTCTCCGCTAATGATGCTCAATTGGCTAATGACAGCGTCGGTGTCTGCTGGCACGGAGTCATAAAGGGGCGCCGCGAAGTTGTTTGCATCGCCGCTTCACCACTGTATAGTCGCCTCGGTTTAAGGTGAGACCTCGGGTGTTTCGTGTCATATTACGTGTGCAAGCGAGAGAGAAACAGAAGAGAGGAAAGGCAAGGAGGTTAACCAGAGGCACGTCCAATTCCCTACCCTGCTCTGGGAGAAGAGGATATAGGAATTTGAAAATAGAGATAGCACAGTTTCGCACACATCTGAAGGTGCCTAACCTACAAACGGCCGCCAAGACCTGTCGACTTGAGATACCGCAATAATGCTCCTAATAATACCGCAATACGCGTGCATAAGCATAGTATAGTATTTGGCGCCGGCGCTTCGGTATACGGAGCGTAAAGCAGGCACCGCGGAAAGTGATATGATACGGAGTGTATAGAATGTAACGTGTACTCAGAATAACAAAGAAGCAGCGTGTCGTTTCAGGTTCACAACTTGTGAATAATGACTGCGTTTTAGTATTTTTCTTGAGTCTTGCCTCGCTCTTGCCGCGTATTTCTTCGTCCTTGCGCATTCGTCTTCGTAAACGTGGATTATAACTGTGTCGTATAGCCCCCCCCCCCCCCTTTTTTTCCCCCTCTCTCTCTCTATCTCCCTCTCGGCAGTCGTTTGCACGCGTACGCAGCGGCACGACAACCGCCTTCCGGCGTTATTTTGTGTCAGACGTTAGTCCCTATGGCATCTCCTCCAGAGTATATCGCACCCACGGAGCGAAATAAAGGTACGACGTCTTGGTGACCGTCTGTGGTTCAAAGGGCTCTAGCCGTTAGTTGCTTCGGGCAGTAAAACACGGCTCTGTTTACTCGAATGATAATTGCCAATATCAGCGGGGAATCAATAGATGATGCGCCTGTAGAATATCTCGAGAGAAAGAAGAAAGAAGTGGCAGGTATATTGAGATGAAAGAGTGGGTGCCAGTGTTGTACGGAACCGCGTTCCTGGAACTAGTTCCTTTTGGGAGGAATGGAGGAACGCCACCGTTCCTTTAAGGTTTGGTGGAACTGTAACGGTAACCGGTTACGTTTATGAAGGAACGGCAGAGGTAACGGCGTTCCTTCTGTAAACCTTCCACTTCACTGAACAGACGCACGTACGTATATAGGAGCACATCATGCAGGGCGGATGGGCGACCGCGTGAGGCGCAAAGAACTACCGCTTGCCTGTCACGTGACTGCGATGCATTTACTTTCGTGAGTTCTGCTGTCATATTTTTTATGACTATAGGCTTCAAGATTGTCACATGACGCTCCCTCTTATAGTTTCTTTCCTCCATGCTGGCCTGTCGGGTGCCAACATCGAGATGTAACTCTTGTTGAGTTCAAGCAAGGGTCTTTACTAAATTGCGAATATGTATTCTGGACATGTTTTTCCCCACTCGTACTGCAATACTTAATCAGCATTCATTAGACGCCTATGTATTGTTCCCTTGGATGCGGTTTTTGTGCAAGAAATTGAACTATATCCTCCCAAGACCCTTTGTACAATACATTGCTCATTGCCTTCAACTTTTTTCGAAATTGAATCGGAAGTGGTTACGCAAAATATTCACTCTGGGTATGGAGTGCGGTGCATGTGTAACTCTAAAGAGGTGGTTTATTCATATTCTTGTCTTCCGCTTTCGAGAAATTTGACAATAAATTGATCTAGGCCTCTGTGTCGCCCCAGACGGCCGAAAGCAACCTCGAGGCTTGTTTCGAAATCACCGAGATTGCGTGAAAATACCGGGCGTGGCACCAACATGACAATGTATTACACGTACTTCCATCTTCATCTCAGCGTTTAAACAATGAAATGCAGTTTTTACCACAGCTAACATGAGGAGATGATGGAGATAGTAACTTTTTTTCAAGCTCATGGAGACGGAGCTTTTGACATCTATCTGTGGTGTTCAAGTTTTAAAAAATTGTTTTTCAAGTTCAAGACTTAACAGTAGACATTAAAAACCACCTTGAAGAGCGATTATGTTTCGTTGTTGTGTTCGGGTCTCAGGAGGATACTGGTGCATGTGAGTAACTTTCTATTTGAAGATCTGAAGCACACTATTCTGACTGCGCATTTAAGACCGAAATGTAAAGTGCCATATGTGTTTTGTGCCATATGTGTTTTGCACTTGTAATAGACGAGCACCAAAGTTGCAGTTAGACATTTCTGGAGTATGTCCGATGCTCCCTGAAAAAAATTCGTCCAGGAGTGTTTCTTTGGATTCTTTTTATCTCCAGATAATCTGCCGCCGGCGATGTTCAAATTCGTATAATATACGTAGGTTGATGTGAGTTTTAAATTGCTCACTTTATTTCGCCTCAGGATTATGCGACACTATATTTTAATGTAACAAAATCAAATGTAATGTTAATGTAACGACACGTTCCAATGTTCGAAGTGTAACTGAACGCGTTCCTCTTCCGCATTAAATGAACTTGTAACGGGCCGGAACTCGTTCCCTGCAAGATTTGGAAGGAACGAGCTTTCGTTCCTGTTATAGAGGAACGTGTACAACACTGGTGGGTACGGAGAAGTTTGGGAATCTGCGCATTGTGAGTTAAGCGTTTAAGTGTATGCTATTACGGCGTTGTCAGCAACCCCATTACTGAGGTATAGGTTTCTAATCTTTTTTGGCACTCCTATAGTGGTGAATTAATGGACTAAGAGTAAGCAACGTCCTAACCTTGGGCACGTGATGTGTGGACAGTACTCCCCATCCACAAGAAATAATATATATATATATATATATATATATATATATGGGATTACGTGTCCGTCACGGTCGCCGGACTTTTCTTTTTAGCGACTTGCTTCTTCCAAAGAGGTCTAAGCAAAGCAAGCTGCTGGAAGCGCGCCTTCTCAGGATATCTCTCCCCTTGTGGTTGTGACCGACCATCGTTGGTGCAGGCCTCTCTCTACAGCGCGGAAGCGGTCGCAATCTACTGTGTAGTGCGCCTAATATGTGGAGCTTCGTTAAGAGCGCGGCAAAAAAAGGAGGAGGTTCAGAAAAATGAAGCCTTGTTTTGGAAAACGGCTCCCGTTGGAGGCCTCTTTTTCCTTTTTTGCCGTGAAACTTTCTCGTTTTAAACTTTCCACGCTGCGCGATAATGCACTTCGTACACACTTTCGGTGAGTCGTTCGCGAAGCGGCCACGAAGCGCTGGAACCTGCCCGTCTACTCCAGGGAATATTGGAGCACGCGCCTTCATGGTCCGGCGCCTCTCGTTCATTTACCCCGTTTAAATTGACCGTTTGAAATTATATATATATATATATATATATATATATATATATATATATATATATATATATATATATTCATTATATGCCCCCATTGGCGTCCATCGTCTTGCTGCCCGCGGCTTATGTAGATACTCGTCGCTTCGTTTCGCCGCCTCTTGAGGTGTGTTAATTGCTAAAGGGAGCAAAAGGAGCGGAAAATACAGAAAAACAAAGTGATTTTCTCATTTTGCTGTCAAATAGAAAAAAAAGAAGGAAAAGAAAAAACAGAGGCCTCTTCAACAACACATCTAGCGAACGTGGCGTGCTCGTTCCAGCTTCGCCCAGCCAACCTCATTTTTCACCCGGTTGCTCCAATATTTCTTCGGCGTTTTGCGAATAAACGAAGAAGCCAGTCATTGACACGGGAGTTCGAGAGCCGTGAAAATCTGGAAGCGTCGCCTGCGTTTATTTCTTTTAAACAGTGCGTACCCAAATATTGGACTGCACGCCAAAGAACCCCAGGTGGTCCTAGTCAAGCCCGAGCTCTCCGCTACGGCTTCTATCATAGCCTCATTGTTGCATTGGGACGGTAAACCCCGTGAATCAATGGGGTTTATGAGTAAGTAGCAATTTGAGGAATTTGTCACTTCCGAGCCACTCGCATTTACTACCGATTTTTTATTTTTTTTTATTTTTTATTTTTATTTTTTTAAGGAAGAGAAGTCAATTGGCAGTGAGTGACTTGGCAAGTGTGAACTATGGGTGAACTGCTTACGTATTCGCTGTGCTTGTAAATTACTCTTCATATAGTTTCCTCCTGTAGTAGTCTGTCCTCTCTGCTATATTCTCTTTTCCTGACCTTTACCTCCAGCCTCCTTTGCTTACCGCTGATTAGGTGCCCAGCGACGACCCATGTCGCCTAAGCTAGACAGTTGCAGTGCGCTCAGCAGCAATTTCCGTTCTTTCTCTTTCAACTATTAAATAAACACCCAGCTGCTGTACTATATAGTACTGCGGCGCAAACCTCGTTTCCGCGCGCGCGCCTCACCTGAGCTGCGCCTCGAGCCCATTCGAAGGGCCGTTCAGAAATCGCTCCGAAAGCTGCTGGTCCACTGACCTCTGCGCCAGTACCCTGCATGCGCGAGAAATGATGTGAATGCGCTACGCGTGTTCGTGGTGTATGCCCCAGCAGGTGGTGGTGGTCTGGGTGCACACGCTCGGAAGGTTGGTCGGGAGGGAAAGGGGCGAGCAGCAAATGTGTCTCCTTGCCTTTCCGCCGCTCGGTTCCTCCTCGTTCGCTGCGCTGATCACGTACGCACGCTGGCTCTCGTAATCTCTCTCTCTCTCGCTCGAGTGGCGCGACGGCCGACCTAACCTAGCGCACGGAGCGCGTGTTCTAGCTGCTCGATGTGGAACGACTCGGCTTGGCCCCCACACTCATACCCCCCCCCCCCCCCCCTCGCCGATTGGGTCCTGCGCGCTGTGTTGTGTTTTGTTTTCCTTCCTCCTATCTCCAGAGCAAAGAGTCGCCGGCCCGCGCTCCTTATCCGATAAGGGAATGCGTTCTGCAGATGGGAGAAGGCAACGCATCCTCGAGGTTGCGATGGGCGGCGGGTTTTTTCATTTCATTATATATATATTTTTTGTTCCTCTGCGTATAGCGCGCCATCCGTCGGTTCTTTTTCGACTTCGTTTGTTGTCCGGCTTCGAATAAAGCAAAACTGCGTGGCGGCAGCCGCTCCGATCTAGCCGAGACTGTCCCCACGAATAAAACGCTCGTTGCTGTGTAAGTTACTTTTGAGGACAAGGGGAAATGAGAACGTTCGGGGTTAGCGAGTTCTTTCTCTCTTTCTTTCTTTCTTTCTTTCTTTCTTTCTTTCTTTCTTTCTTTCTTTCTTTCTTTCTTTCTTTCTTTCTTTCTTTCTTTCTTTCGTTGTCTTCGTTCCCACCGCTTTGGCTCCGAGATCACTCCAGTATATTGCCCGGTTTTGTTGACCAACTACGGGGCCGCGCGTTGTAACTGCGCCAGAAAAAAAAAAAAAAAAAAAATAGGTTTTTATACGGCCTCCTGCGTTGCTTATTCTTTTCCCTATTTCTATTTTTTTTTTTTACTATTCGCATTCATCTGCTGCAGTTAAATGAAGAGGGCTTCTGATGGGCTTCGCGAAATTGCTTGCTGTCGTTTCCTTTGGCTGGAATGCAGCGAGCGGCTGCTCGCTAGAAATGAAGTGGCCGCTGTGAATTGATGACCTCGTCCTTGCCATTTTCGGAGCACGCTAACAGTTATTCTGGTTCGTTGTATGGTATTCGTGTAATTAGTCGTTATGACAAATAGCAGCACGCTAAAGACTCACCGTCTTCCTTTTAACGTTCGTTCGCTTTGGCGACTTACAATTTCCTTACGTACGCGTTCGCTGTTCGTGCGAGTTTTCTTTTTTTTTTTTTTTTTTTGTGGTCGCAGCGTGAACAACGGCCCTGATGCAAATTTTGGAAGGCGTGCAATTAAATGGCATTACGCATCACCTAATTTTATTTCGTAGCGGAAGTTATCCGCTCCTCGCCTTCCTTCGTTATAATATGGGCTTTTCCTTCCCGTTGGCACCTACGTAAACACTTGTCTGTCTATGCATTCTTTTCCCTTCACCAATTCGGCATTTCTGCCGTTCGTCCACGATTGTCGCAAATTTGGCTGGCCGTTTACGACCTGTAACTGCAACAGAAGAACCTGCTGATGGACAAAGAAACGTTTCAGTATACTTGTATGCACTTGTTCTATATACTTGTTCACCGAACAAAACCTGACGTTTTGTCGTAGGTTGGCGTATTCGCGTGCGATAGAGTGTCGTGAAAGAACCAGCGCGCGCGATCCTTGCCGGCATCGTCAGGGAGATCTAGAGAAACGCAACTAGGCGCTGCTTGCTATACGTTACCAGTAGAAGGCCGATAAGCAACTTGTGCAGGTGTCGTCGTGATGCGCGCTCCGGCATCATCCGACTGGTTTGGCAAGTTGGCTTTTCTGCGCCCCTCGCTAATTGACCTGCTGTCGGTGGGTCACCGCGGGCATGTCGCCGTCGCCCTGGTTTCCCCACGTTGCGTGTAGACCAGCCTTGCGATAGACGTATTTGCCCTTTGACCCCCATTTTCTCTCCGAGTTTTGATAGAGCGAGGCTGGCATCGAATCCTTCCAGCCGGCCGCGCGTCAGACTCCGAATGGACGGGTGTGAACTTCCTATTTTAGACTGGCATCATCCTACATGCCCGCATTTTCAAGTGGCAGTTCCTTGCATGCGGTCAATTCTTTGCGTTTCGTCCCTGACACTTCGTTTCGGATACATCCTCCACAGTCGAGTAAAAACGGTAAGGGGATGCAAATGAAGCAGCGGCGCGTCGCCGATGTCTTATTCATATTTAGAGGAAAACGTCATCGGCGGCCATCTTCGAGGTTGTCTCTCGTCGTTGGGGTGACGCGCACATTTTGCCGCCGCTTCTTGCCAGTTCGGGAGCAGAGATGTAGTCCTATACCGCCGTGCCAACTCGGCTGTTTTCACCGTCGGACCATCTGGGCGCGGTCGGTCGGGTCAGCGGAGGCTCCTCGTTCCCGTCCCGCGCGTTGCGCCCCGGAGAAGGGGGCACGTGCGCGTGCACGCCAGCTGTGCGCGTGGAGGTCGAGGAGAGCGCCGCGAGGGGCCTGCGCGCCCGTCCGGCCGATCGACGCTGGCCGCCGCGCTGCGCAGCGAAAGTTTCTCCCCCCCACCCCCTTCTCGGCGCGCCCCTCTTTCCCGTCGGCTGCGTTTGATGGCTTCCCCCTCGGGCTTCCTCGTTCTCGCCGCGGGCCGCCACCGCCGACGAGCCAGTTCGTCAGTCGTCGTCGACGGAGGCCGGTGCAGCAGCTGCCGCGACCGCGTTGCGTTCCTCTCTCTGGGCCGCTGTCGTCCACGCGCGGGCCAACGCCGGTGTCGTCGACTCGGCGCGTGCGTGTTTGCCTGCTGTGCGGCGCGTTGGAGGAAGCCCGCTGGCGCCGGCATTCTCTCTGTGTGTGCGTCGCACTGTGTCTTCTTCCTCCCGGCCCGCGCCGTCGTGGGTGC
The DNA here is from genome assembly GCF_013339745.2 of Dermacentor silvarum. Classification (NCBI taxonomy): domain Eukaryota; kingdom Metazoa; phylum Arthropoda; class Arachnida; order Ixodida; family Ixodidae; genus Dermacentor; species Dermacentor silvarum. The sequence goes on along the minus strand of NC_051154.1, from coordinate 227,127,836 downwards.
TTGTGTGGCTGCGGAACGAGAACGTGTCCTTGGTGCTGTCTTTCCCCCCCGTCACCTCTGGCCCGGGTGACGGAGCGCACGGTTGCGTGAGCCTCCTCGGCGCGCGCCACGCGTTCGCGCAACTTAGAGCGGCGCGCGCGCGCACGTGAAGTGTTGTCCGTGACAAACTCGAACGTCTGCGGCGGGAACGGCGGAAGCAGCCGAGTGACGGATGACACGAGCCTTCTGAGCAAAGACAGTGTGCTGCCACCAGCGACTGCGGCGCGCCCCGTGTGTGTGACGCCAGGATCAGCCGTGGGTGCCGACGCGCGTGGCTCGTCGTTCTGTGTGATGTGCTTCGCCGCGGTGGCGGAGTCCCAGCCGGAGGAATGCTGAAGGCCGCCGGCGCGGATAAGGGCCGCCGCTCTCTGCCGAGGCGCCAGCCGCCCAAGAGGGTCGCCTTCGCGGACGACGTTCTCGTCGACGGGGCCTCGGCCGCCTCCTCGGTACGTCGCGTGCTGACAGGTGGTTGCGACAGCCTGCGGCACACGCCCCCGGCGGCACGGGGCTGTGCACCGTCCCAGTGCACGGTGCACGGCCCTGTGGCACGCAGTGCGCCCACGCCGTGCTTAAAATGCAGATGCGCGCGCGCGCTTGTTTGTTTATTTACTGTGCTCTCTCCATATATGCATGTTGAGGTTAGCTAGAGTGGAGTCAACGCATTGGTAATGCGACTGGGAATATATATGTGCGTCGGTTATGCAGCTAGGAAAGTTTACCGTCATGTTTATATGACTTTTCGGCACTTCTGCCTGTGTATACGGTCTCGTGAAGCTGACACGCTTTCATGCATAATATATCGCCCCCACAGAATTTTGCGGAGCACGGGAGTCATGCAAAAGCAACGCGTACACCCCCCCCCCCCCCCCCTAAAGAAAAAAATAATAATCGTGTGAGCCTACGCGTGCCTCGTCGAACTGAATGTTGCAGACTGGTCGTCTGTTTAGGCGGCCAGCGAGCGTTCGTAGCTGGGCTTCCAGGAAGTTTAACCTTTCTATGGCTCCCGCGCTCCCAATGCTTTTGTAGTCGGGTGCAAACCTTCGCGGCTCGCGAAATGGAGCAAAAAATACCCCTCCGCGCCATTTATTTCTGTTTTTCACGACCGTGAAATGATGGTTGCCATTTTTGGCTGAGTCCGGTATCTCAGCCTGTGCACTGCGCTGTAGAGTCAGATTTGAACGTTCGAGCGTAACCTTATAAAATTCCTGTCAACAGAATGCAGAGATTTCCCGAGTATGGCGATCACTTTGACACCTGGTGGTGTACTCAACGCACACCTACCGAGGTGCGCACTTTTTGGTACGCGTGTGTAATGCGGAAGGCATTCGAGCGGATCAGAACCACACGATATCGCCAATTCTTCCTCTGACGTAACTAAGCTATATGGTCATTAAGCAATTCCGAGGTAGCAAGAGCTTTGAGGGCTCGACACGGTGCAGACGCAGTCGTTGACATTTTCCAGTGGCAAGGCATGAGGCTCTCGGATAACTATTCTTTAAGGACGTCGTCACGAAAAAAAAAAAAAAAAAAGAGAAGGGGGGGGGGGGGGGGCACTCAATCGGCTGAGTAATTACCACGAGCTGTTGAAGGGCTCTTGCGGGTTATGTGCTTCCCGTCCGCGGCGCTGTTGTCATTAGTCGCTGGAGGGCGCGAAAGGTTTCAGGGCGATAAACCGCATGCGCGCCGACACGCGTGCTGATTAGAGGCGGTTGGCCTCTCTCTCTTGCATCACTCCCTGTCGCTGCTTTTACTGTTGGATGCTTTCGCGTAGTTTAGATTACGGCGCGTCTGGTGTACACTGTGTGCACCGAAGAAAGGCGCGCGCATTTTACGGTTACGTTGACGGAGCTAGGCGAAAAAGCGCGCATGGCGTCGTACCAACAATGTCGCAGCTTGCAAAGCAGCCATCACGCAACGGTGTTGCTTTCATGTAGACGTTTCATGGAAGACTGACGATTTGTCGACTATAATGCTGTGTTTGTTCATTATGAGCGCTAAGCGCTCTCAGAAGTCACGTAAGGTCGCCGGTTGATGATTCAGCGTTTTGGAATTGCAACACGGAACACGAGAAGATGCGGCGCGTGTAATGTCCTTTTTATTGAGCCCCTGTGTTTCGCGCTGTGATTGCAAAACACGGAAGCGACGCGTTACTCGGCACTGCTTTATAGAATTTAGATAAACAGGCATAAAGTGTCTCAGCCAGCCTTTCTGAGGCACTTTATCCATGTTTATCCAACTTCTGTACCACAGTGTGCTTGCTACTTCATCTGGCGGCCGCCTTCTTCATTCAGCACTGCTTACGTTTGGGATAGCTGTTTACAGAACAGAAATATGTTGTGCTGAATGGTATATAAGAAAACAAATGGAGCAAGACGAACAGGTATATGCAGGCTCAGTGTATAATTTCTGTTGAGTAACTCGGCACAATGTGTATACGGACAACCAGAAAATGGCCGAGTTGCTGTCATGAAGCAAGCGCCCGCAATGACACATTTTCGTTGAGCTAGTTGACGGGATGTTGCAGTTATGTACAGTGCGAGCAGACGTAGCTCTAAATCTCGTCCTCGCCTCCGTCACGTCTGCTCGCGCTGTATCTGTATACTTGCAAATGCCGGCAGTAGCTTTCGCAGGCTGCCAATTGTCTGTCATTCAACAATATACGAGCCACTGCTTTCGTGAATGTCGGCCAGGTATCGAGACCACGCATACGTTGGGAAACGCTATCGCTGTAACAGGAACGTTTTAGCACATACGTCGCCTGGTGGCACCTGCTCATGCGCGGCTCAACATGGCCAACGTTTCCACAAGGGGGCTTCGACTGACGAATACCCTGTGGAAGCGTTGACTCCAGAGAAATCATCCTTTCTTCGGCCACTTTCTATCGCATCATTTAGAGGTCACTTAGATAGCTGCAGCCAAGTAGACTGACGTCAATGCTTTGCGTTGCTCACTCCTTCCAAGGATTTCTCTGCCGCCGCTAGCAGTTGCAAGAACCGTGTTACGTTGGGCGCGAAATATACGCCTTTGTCGTGCGTTTGCACATTTTATGCGGCGGCGTTGGAATTCCTATATGTCACGCATTGTAGCTGTGTAATGTAAACTGTCAGCGTCCGTATATCCTGCTTGCGACTCCGTTCTTCGATGCGGGATATAAAGAGTACGTGCTCGTAAACTGTGTTTGCTGTCTTTCGATCGGATTTTCTGGTCATGGAAGACGCAGGGTCGGTGCGCGTACTCCACGGAGGTAATCCGCTAAGTTCATGAGCCGATCGTGTCGCATGGGATGTCGTAAGAACGCCTTCATATGCATGTGCACACAGATGGGCGCACAACTGCAACCCGGTGTTCATCTTCAAAAAGCATGTCTATATAGCAGGAACAAAAATTACCAGTAAAGTAACAGTAGTGCCCCCCCCCCCCCCCCACACACACACACACACACACACGCCCAACCCCACCCATACCGCGGCTCTTTTTCCAATTAGTGTATAAGGACTAGCAGCAGTCTTTTTCAACGTATTCCGACCTGCGCATGTCGCTTAATTAGCCCGCTGGCTTCTGTTTTGAGGACCGCGACACATTCGACGGAGGCGCCTGCCGCAAACACGGCGTCGCCTTATTTTTGATGAGCTATTCGCCACGTAGATAATATTGCTGCAGCGGTTTCGCATCGCTACTGTGTGGTCGCGAATTGATATACGCTGCTCTGACGGAGGAACTATAGTGTAAAAATTCATATCGCGAAGGCAGTAAGTACAACAGATCTGTAACAGTGCTAGCAAATACCCATGGCGCTAAACTGGAACAGCAGTAATTGCGATACATAGAGATAGAGCGAGAACATCCGAGTTAGACTGTGTCCTCGATTTGACCAACGATTTTTACGATGACCGCAATTTTTAAGCATACACGCGTTTTTCGGACATCGGCCGTCTAGTTCATTCTGCGGGCTGGAAGCCATTGGCGTTCGCTCTTTATTTTTATTATTATTTTTTTTTTTGCGGACCGAGTTTCTAGCGAAGTAATGCCGGCGGCTGTTAGAGCGTATGTTGCTCAAGCGGGCGGGCGCTCGCGCCAGCTGAAAGCGTAGTCATTGACCCCGCCAAGCTGCGACGCCGAATGAGCGCGTTTTCTCGTCGTTCTGTTTGTTTGCCGTCGCGCCAACCTTGCGGGAGGGGAGGGCGTTGTTTCGGCTCCTTCCGACAGACTGGTCATTTAAAGCGGAGCAATCTTCTTCCAGCCGCGGTCTTTTGCGTCTGCCTTTTGCTGTCAGGCCCCATCCACCGCGGCGGCCTCTGGCGAGCACGCGCGCGTTTCCCATTACTCGCCGGCGAGAGCGCTCGCCTCTCATTCGCAGCGTTTCCGCTAGGCACTCCTCCCCTTTTGGCTGACGATGCCACTGCCGTCGTCGAAGCAGCAGCACTCCTCGCGACTGCGGGATGCGAACCCATGCGACGTTCACCCCCCAGCCTCCTTCGCCACCGTGTGCGACAGCTCTCTCTCTCTCTCTCTCTCTATCTCTCTTTGCACTCTTTCCAACCCCCTATATCCCCCACTCCAGTGTAGGGTAGCAAACCGGAAATTCGGTTCTGGTTAACCTCCCTGCCTTTCCTCTCTTCCTCTCTCTCTCTCTCTCTCTCTCTGTGAGATTGCTTTCGACGCCCGATTGTCGTGTCTCGAGCAACAACAAAAGGCTTTCCTAACTCGCTATACATGGTATAGCTGCTAATTCGGTGATTTCAAACTGGGGAGAACGTTACGTAGCAGGTGCGCGTTCATATTGCCACTAATAATGACACGAGTGTACAGTGAAAACGTTACACTGCACCCGGAATGGCGCGGAAGGACACATGTATACTGTATACGCAGACGCGAAGACACAGGATAAAGCGCGGCCTGGAGCATGTGTCCGTTCGCGTCTATCAACGTTTCATGTATCATGGCAGGTACCCGCCGTGGTTGCTCAGTGGCTATGGTGTTGGGCTGCTGAGCACGAGGTCGCGGGATCGAATCCCGGCCACGGCGGCCGCATTTCGATGGGGGCGAAATGCGAAAACACCCGTGTACTTAGATTTAGGTGCACGTTAAAGAACCCCAGGTGGTCCAAATTTCCGGAGTCTCCCACTACGGCGTGCCTCATAATCAGAACTGGTTTTGGCACGTAAAACCCCATAATTTTTTTTAATCATGGCAGGCACGGACAGCACGCCTTGATTAAGCAGGAGCGTAGTTTCACTTAAAGTAATGCTTTTGTATCTTCGAGGCTGTTGTATTATATAGAGCCCGCACATTGCGCGGGGTTCGAGTATGACGTCTTACGCCGTTGCGTGACGTCACAGTGTGCTTATGACGTGACGCTCAATGGCTTCGTATGCGCGCCAGCGTCGTCTTTCTGCTTTTGCGTTTAATGTCCCGCGTTCGTGGCTCTCTCGTGTATAGCCTTTTTGTTGTGGTTGTTTTTTTCCGGCAGTTGTTTAAGTTGTTTGTTTACGAGCGTATGCACGTTTTAGCACCCGGCCCTTGGTGCCACGTTTTGTCAGTAGCCAAGGAACTGTGGTATCTGGAAACAAATCCCGCATAAAAAAACGGCGTTTCGCAGCAGTGTTAGTAAACCGTCGATGCCTGAAGAAATAATACTCAGTGTTTTATTTTTAACGTTCTAATGTTTATTCCAGGAATGAACCGCAGATAGTTTTTCCGCTTCAAGCCGGTGAAGGTGCTGAAGTATAAATAATATTGCGTTTAAATGTGAATCAATTACAAAACAACATGGATTCGCGATTCGGCCGTCGTAATTAAAAAAAAAACTGATTTGCTGTTTGAGGTTAGGTAAAGTGAAAACAAAGATTAATTTTGCAAACTTGCAACGTGGACTTCGTTAGCGTTGTCAAAAGATTTATGCTTCATAAGTTAGTACACGTCGCACCTGGTATGACTGATTTTCACGATTGTTTTATTAGCATATAAAAATTTAGGCCACGATAAAGGCCACTGACGTATATTTGTTGCATGATGATATCTAGTTATTATTTGTTTTATCACTGAGTAGTTCCGTGGAAAACAAGTCCAGCAGCGTGGGCACCTATAATGGTCTTGAGAAATTAAACCAGTCACAAGACGAAAGAGAGAGAACAGACGTCGCGCACACAATCAGCAGGGTGCCGCGTCTCTTCTCTGTCCTTTGTGTTTTGAGTGGCTTAAATTCTCAATAATATGCACCAACTGACCCAGATCGCAACTCTACTACCTATAATGGTGTACTAAAGATGAGATAGTGCTGCAGGTCCTGCGTGCGAGCTGTTCGGCAGGGCAGCATCACCCAGCCAGCAGCCACGGCTGTTTATATCGAAATCACGTTCCATTTGGCAAAAGTAGCCAGAAAAGAAGGTTCCATTTCCCTCCACACAGGGTTCAAACCAGGGTCCGCCACGTTTCAACTGTCGTGTCGTAATCGTGTGCGTTATTCTTGTCGTGGCCTTGTTAGACGGCTTCCTTCTTTCGTCGGGCCAGCCCACCGCTGTTTTGGGCAGCAGTTGCCCTCTATTCTATACCCGCTATGGTAGCTGCACTGCCGCGTTGCACAGTGCTAGCGGTGCGCGCGCCGCGGGCATTGCCTGCGCACTCGAGCGCGCCTGTGTAGCTAGCGTGGTCGGCACAAGCACCGCGTTGCGCCGAATCCGCCGTGTTCCTGTCCTCTTTGCGCCAGGGCCCATTCATCTCTCGCTTGCTTTTGCCGGCGCGCTGCGCTCGGAGCGGCCGCGTATGGTGACGCGCGGCCAGAATCGCCTCTCTTTGTGCGGACCATTAATATCTAAACCGCCGGGTCCTGATTACTTCTTTCTGTGGGCTCGCGCGGCGTGACGCGCGCTCCCCGCGCTCTTCCGATTTCCTGTGGCGTACGCGCCGGGCGCTTTCAAGAGCACCTCGCGCGCCTGCTGCTGTGGAACGGAGGAAGGGGGGCAACGTGCCCGGGCTTCTGACAAGGAAACGAGCCTTCCAGGCACCAAACATGTGTCCCGAAGGGAGGTCCTGCGATAAATCAGACGCGCAAGCAGCGCTCTTTCGCTCGCCGCGTCTCTTTAGGGAGGGCCGTGACGAATGGGCGCTGCGCCGAACGAGGAGCGAGCCTTTCGGAGCGGCTCGGCAGGGCAAGTTCACGCTTCTGTCTATATAGACCTTGTATGCATTCTCTCTCCCGTAGTTCGCGCAGATCCGATTGGGAAGATCGGGTCAGAACGCGCAAGCGGAGCGGCCTTTGCTGCGCGCTGACATGTTTGCTATATACGCAACCGAGTAAATGTTGGCAGCGATCGCGCGATGACACGCCCTCACGCTGTGCGTACATCCGCTGTACGGTTTATAGTGACGGCACTATATGGAGGGCGTGCGAGATTATGGGCGCTTGATTCGGTCAGCGCCTGTGGCTGTCGCCTTCGCAGTGCAATACGGACCTCTTGTGTTAATTTTAGCGGCTATAGATCTGTTGCCTTAGCGCGGGCTTGTAGAAGGGCCAGTATAGGGCGTAGGCTGGACGGTTAGCGTGGTAACGCTCTATACTCTGTCGTCATCATCACTCATCCCGTATTTTCTTTCCCTTCAGCTCTTACAGCATGTAGAGCGGCTGGCTATAGCTATAGAGCACACTACAGCTCAGGCCGACCTGTCTGCCTTCCCTTCAATAAAATCTCTCTTTCTCTCTGATCATCCACCGTGTCACGTTGGACACCTCTACAACTCGTAGGTGTTTCGGTTCTGAGGGAAACGGAAAATATGCTTAAAATTAAATTACGGTGTTTTACGTGCCAAAACCACGATCTGATTATGAGGCCCGCCGTAGTTGGGGACTCCGGAATAATTTGGGCCACGCAGGGGTTCTTTAACATGCACCTAAATCTAAGTAGACGGGTGTTTTCGCATTCCGCCCCCATCGAAATGCGACCGCCGTGGCCGGGATTCGATCCCGCGACCTCGTGTTTAGCAGCTAGCCCAACACCATAGCCACTAAGCAACCACGGCGGGTGGAAAGTATACTGAGAGGCTAGAAGGGTCTCGGCCCTTAGCACCCTGCGTGATGATTAGGATATATATATATATATATATATATATATATATATATATATATATATATATATCGTACGTTTATCTAGTTCAATTGCTCACAAGGGACCCTGATCATGAGTTACAGAAGAATAAAATTGGCTTGGAGTGCATACGACCGGCATTACAAAATCCTGACTGGGAGCTTACCACTGTCGTTGAAAAGGAAAGTGTACAACCATTGCATTCTGCCGGTACTGTCATAAGGGGAAGAAACTTGGAGGTTAACAAAGAAGCTCGAGAACAAGTTAAGGACCGTACAAAGAGCGATGGAACGAAAAATGTTAGGCCTAACGTTAAGAGACGGGAAGAGAGCGGTGTGCATCAGGGAGCAAACGGGATAGCCGATATTCTAGTTGACAGTAAGAGGAAAAAAATGGAGCTGGGCCGGCCATGTAATGCGCAGGATGGATAACCGGTGGACCATTAGAGTTACAGAATGGATACCACGAGAAGGAAAGCGCAGTCGAGGTCGGCAGAAAGCCAGATGCATGGGATGATGAAGTTAGGAAATTTCCAGGCGCAAGTTGGAATCACCTAGCGCAAGACAGGGGTAATTGGAGATCGCAGGGAGAGGCATTTCGTCCTCTGCAGTGGACATAAATATAGGCTGATGATATATATATATATATATATATATATATATATATATATATTTATAATCATATATATATATATATATATATATATATATTTATAATCATGAGCACATAAAGCCAGCAGACAATGAAGCCAAGGGAAGCATCGGGGGAAATTGTTAAGTGTCGCTAAAATTGGAATGTAGAAAATAATGAAGAAAAGGGAAATGAAAGTGAACGAGCGAGTGAGTGAGTGAAATAACTTTTATTGGAGGTCCGGCGAGGACGCGAACTCGTCGCGCACCCGGCTATAGTCTGGGTTATATTTGTTGGTCGCGCTGAGCCCCGGATATGATGATGGCACGAACGACGGCCTTCCAGTTGCTGTCTTTGAATACTATCTTATTGAAATTTATGTGTGCTTGTTGAGGGCTAAGGTGGGGAGAGAAAAGAAAAAAAGTGAACGAAACGATAACTTGCCGCCGGCGGGAGCCGAACCCGAAACCTCCGCCTTGTATAGTGCAACGCACGCGCAATGCGGAGGTTGCGGGTCCAGTTTCCACTTTCAAAAACTCCTGCACATACACCATGCTTCATGGGGTGTATTGACCCTTTTCGCGGCGATCCTGTGGGCGCTGCCATGTTTGATCACGTGGTGACGCGTCCATTGCTTGCCTCAACTGCCTCCGTTGCCTCCTTGTTTACAATGGAAGTGTATGACGCCGGCGCGGCTAAGAAAACCTCTGTTTTCGGAGATATCGTAGACGGTGACTAGGTGGACGACACGAAGCTTCGATCACAGCTTCAGAGAACATGCAAACGCGCTTTCGAAGCTGATTAAGCTATGTCCAAACGGCGCAAGCAGCGTATATGATGCTTGTTCTAAAAGCGGGGCTAAATATGTATTCCAAGCTATCCAAGCTTTCCGATTATGAATTCAGTCAGGATTAGTCTGTTTTGCTCTTTGTTCTTTATTCGGCAAATATTTTGAAGCAGTGGCTTGTCAGTTTCTGACTCGGTGAAGTTCCTCGGTGCGGCCATTATCTGATTATTTTCTGCCTAATCGCTCGCGGGTGTGCTCAGTTCCGATAGATTTGTTCTTGCTGCGGTGAAGGCTTGAAACGTAGCTGTTTTGTACATTGTAATACCTTGTAGCAAATATATATTACAGCTAGTAACTGGCTTACTCTTGTGGACCGTCACGAAACATTCAACTTCGACCATTCGTGCGCCTTCGGTGTAGTCCGTCATTTATTGTGCGTATACAGTGCGCATATATTCAAGTGTGCGCCCATTGACTTATTCTTGATACGTCGGCGATAGAGTGGGCGTAAGTCTTCCTGCCATTTGGGACAGATGTGTGTGTATATATAATGTGCGCGAAACTTACTACGACAGGAAGCGGCGCTACTCCCTTTGTCATTGTTTAACGAGTAGTACTCACTGTTGCCGAAATTCTGGGGATGAAGCCCTTTATTTGAAGGTTAGCGATACAAGGCTAGCGGATGAGCAAATTTCTGTATCCTCGAGGAAAGCCGTACATCACGAAGTGCCGGTAACACGTTCGGACAGTTGCAGCAGTGGTCCGCGAACTTGGCCACACAGATTAATTCTATTCCTTAACATGCCAGTCACTATTTTTGCAGCCAACTACTGCACACCTTTTCAATCCACATGATTCAATCTAGCATGATTGGAGCACAGTGTGTTAGCGAAAACTCAGTTGCATTTCCGACAGCTGATCGCACAGAAGCAAGGTATAGAAGCGGTAATGGTTTCGTATTCGTGCGCGGTCGCTGAGGTGAGGTATGGCGCGCCGCCGTGAGCGCCATCTCGTTTCTCTAAAGCAAACTGCTGCGCGAAAAGGGTCAATACGATAGAGAGTGGTCGAACTTATTGCGGCGTCCCTTATTGTGCAGCCGTTATGTTAAATCACCCCACCCCCACTTTATAGTTTAATGGGATGCGGAAATTTGCTCGCGGGTCGCAACCCTTATCAGATTCGTTTCAGGGCGTTGTGTCGAGGAGGATTATATATATGTATATATATATAGTGGGCTGGCCGACGCGGCATGGTGCAGTGGGATGGCTCGCAAGCAGCCGGATTGCGTCCCCGTTCTGCCTTGTTGTGCACGTTATTTTTGTTGGTCAATCTCGCGCTGAGCCCCGGATGATGATGGCACGAACGACGGCCTTCCGGTTGCTGTCTTCGAATACTATCTTGTTTAAATTTATGTGCTTGTTGAGGGCTAAGGTGGGGAGAGAAATTAAAAAAAAAGTGAGTATTGTGATGGAACAATGCATTGTATTATCAATGGCACAAACGCGCATTTCCATCAAGAAAGAGCGCGGTCGCGGGCGCGTTGTAGCCTGATCGATTATGATGTAAGCCGCAAAACGCCGCCTTGCATCTTCAATGTAACGTGGTTTAGTCGAGAGCATATATAGTTACATTTGTCTGACGGAGGTTAGCTTTATTGCCGTGTTTCATAGTTGTCAGATGATTGTCGAAGCCACTGTTTGTGCATGCTCTCAGCCATTTCCTTGTGTCCTTTCGCATATGGGAGGGAAATCTCGCTTCACGTTCAAGCTTGCTCCAAAATCCTCCTCGGTCTTGGTTCTTATTCCTTGAGTAAGCTCGAGACATTTTTTTTTCTCTGCTGTCGCACGCGTTTGTTTTCGCAGACAGTCACATTTAACTATGTACTGGGTTCGCGAAATTATGTCGCTTTCAGGCACGGACATGTATAGCTCGTGCGGTTAGCTTATTTTATCCGAATGTGGAGCCTCCTGCATACGCACGTTCATGGGCACATCTCAAAGACATCTCAACTTGGGGCGTCAAACTGTGGCAAATTTCTCGAGACAAGGCTGGTCCCAAGGTGACCGCCTTTGTCTCGCTAAGTGTCCTTGTTCCCACTCCTATTTCCTTCGCGGGTTCTACCTTGCTTCCTCGTAACATTCGGCGCTCGGGCCTGTTTGCTGGCCGCGCAGCGGGCTTGCTTTCATTCTCACAGACATGTGTACAACACCGCGTATACGCATACGACATTCTCGCCATCTCGGTGGCAGTCATGCGCCGGCGCAGTCACTGTGAAGGGAATTAATTGACCGGCTGCCAAATCAGTAAAACACACTGTGCGTCCATTTGACCATATGTGCTCTTCGGTATATAGTTTGCTTTTCTCTATCTTCCTCTCTAACTCTGGATGGTACGCTTTCTTAGCCGGCGCGCGGGTTGCCTGAGCGCGCTCCTTGGACAAATATTTGATATCTGCGACTCCGTTCTATCTGTACCTATAATAGTGTGCCATCCGTATCAGTTCTGCGCATGTTCTGTGGCGTCCACGCACGCGTATATATAAACTGCTCGCGCGCATCTCCTATATAGCACGGGCTTTCCGAGCGCTTCTAAAGGGGTACGTGCAGCCATGCACAGCTGTAGCGGGCCATCATCTGTTTTCTCTTCGCCGAGCGAGCGCGAAGAGCCTATATGTATGCATTGACCAGAATATTTTGCGATGGGATCGAACGTCTCGGCGTCCGCAGTATATACGAGCGACGAGACGGTCCATCGTCGCCCGTGTACTGTGTGCGGGCTGTCCGTTTCGTTTTTCGCAAACTTCCGCGGTCACATCGCTCCCTCCTTACCATGGCTTCTGTTTAAACGAATTCGACGTCCATGACAAGCCGTATAGAATGCGCCGATCACTGCTGCGTATACGCTCTCAATGCGAACCTGGAGCAGAGAGAGGTGATTGTGTCGTCGCGCTGAGACGCTCGAACGCCTTTGTTAAATCATTTCCAAAGCGACTGGAGACTTGTAGCTCAAGGCATCCCGCAGCAACCCTATATAACGGTAGCATGACTGTATAGTTGGCAGGGAGGGCTAGGTGAGATGTGACTCGTTCAGCGACGGGATGTGCAAGAAGTTACGCATAAATTTGAGGCACTGCTTTAATTGCTCTGCGTACATGTTTGGAGAAAGAAAGAGGGTGTCGAAATGGGGTTCCGTTCCGGGGCCCGGCCACCTCCTGTTCCGTCGAGTCACACCGAAACTTGCCGTTGCACTTCCTCGCGTCACCTTGCTCGTCTCATGAAAAATGAGAATTGTGACGGATATGTTTTTGCACTGGGGCTCGCGATGAACCATCTTTTTCTCGAGGGCAGAATGCGTATCGTATATAAATTGACGTCCGTACAGCTTCCGCGAAATTTCGGAATCTTGCTGAGGTGGCGGAATTGTGCAGCCAAGTAACCAAGTACAATTTAGTCACCAAGTACAACCGATGCATTAGAAGTTGACACGGAATACTGGAAAGACAACCGTTTAGCGCATACGGGATGCGGTACCTGTTATTCGGAATCCCCGGCTAGTATAGTTGTTCTTCCAGCAGTATTTGTCGTTCCAGCAGGGAAGAAAAAGAAAACGGTTTCATTGGCGTTTGTAGTTCAATGCGAGATGTGGCCCTGGGAAACAGCTTCTGATTTTAACGACTCCTTGATTCGCTAGCGGTTGTTGCGCCCACCAGGCTCGATCATCGACGAATATGCAATGCACACATGCAGCTTATGATGGAAGTGGGCCTCTTGCACATCATGCACCCTCGTTGAAAGCATGCTACTGCCTCATTCCTCGTTAGAATGGACGTGGACGCGCGCGTGTGCCGCTAGTGCGCTGCAGGTGTGAGGAGAATAATCTAGCATGTTCGGGGGCTTTTTTGTGCTTGTTACGATTTCCAGCGTGACCTTCTTCGGGCTGTTTTAAACCGACTGAACTCCATGACATTTTCAGGGGCACAGATTGCATCGAGTGTTCCGGGCTCAAAAGTTAACGCGGGCACTGCTGCAATTCGGGAAGTCGAGTGGCCTCACGTGACCTGTTTCTAAAGTGGTATCGTTTCCACGTGTGCGCCTAGCGATAGTGTTCCGGGCCCTCTCCGTCATTTCTTTCGGGTTGCCCTATATCCCTGTTACCACTGTGTAGGGTAGCAAACCGGATAGGCGCGACTGGCCGACATCTCTGTTCTTATTTTCCTCTCTCCCTCTTTCGGCCTTCATTTTCGGTGCCTTGCAAGGTACTCTGTAAAGCGCTATAGCTTCAAACTTCAGGCCTTTCTTATGCTGTATGATCAGGCATCAAGCATTAACTGCGATGCCGCTCGGACCGTTAACCAGTTAGATAGAGTAAAAGAAAATTGTGTCAAATCCGCGTCAATGGGAATCGAACGCATGCCGCATGCATGGTCCAGTTGTCCATTTCGCCCCCCCCCCCCCCTTTTTTTTTTTTCTTGCAAATTTTTTTCCGCCCCGGTTGCCTCAAATAAACCTTAAATTCGCAAGCCGACGCGCTTATTACCGCGCTGTACCGTGTATACTCACGCAGGCCTACACGGATATTTTCACGGTATAGTGAAGTAAACACAGAAAGCGTCACTTATATGATGGGCATTGCCAGTGTATTTTAGCACCTTTTGCCTCTACCATATAGCGCGTGCTCCTATCCGCCCAGTCGACCACAGATTATTCTGTGAGATGTGTTTGAGTACGCATGTAAACCACACAAATGTATTATTACAGAGTGCGAGCTCTTTATGTGAGCCGTGTGCTTGAATAACTATCCGGCCTTTATGTTCGTGAAACCTGCGCCCCGGCTATATCGCTCAAAGTACACAGACACTGCAAAGGGTATGTGGCTGTTTGCGGCGTAGGCAGCGTCTGTGCCGGTTCTGTCGAAGGATCACTTGACAGCGCGAAGAGAGCGAAAACGCGCCCGAAATGTTAGACATGCCAATCCCCTCAAATCGCGAGTGTCCGATTTCTGCCCCCTTTGTTCCATCGACCGGTCGCCTCCTCTGTTCACCCGATTCTTTTCCGTGCGGCGGCCTCCGAAACTGAAAACAAAAGGGGGAAGCGGAGAAAGTGTACCCACGGGCAAGACCGTTCCACATCAACCCGACTCTCGTTGCCTAAGGCGTGTTGTTGGTTTCTTCTGTTGTTACAGCGTCCCAGAGACAGAAAAAAAAGCACACACATATATAGAACAGCGAGATAGAAAGAGGAGCGTAAGTGAGCGTTTTATTTCGAGCCTCGAGTTGGTCTCGTTGCCCCGCTCAGAGCCGCGCCGCGAAGTCGAGAGAAAAAAAAAAGGCAGTCGCGGCAAATCCGCGAAGCGCGCCGAAGAAAAAGAAAGAACGCCTGCGGTGCGTTGACTCCACAGCAGGATCCAGCTCAGTCAGTCGGCTAGCTCGAACTCGTTGGCTACGCCGTACGGCGCTCTCCACGCGGACGCTTATTTCAGCATTCCGCTCACACGACTTTTCTTCTTGCTTTCCCCTTTTCGTAAGAGTCTGTCTCTATTCCCAAAACGCTAGTTTCCCTGTGTGTGTGTGTGTGTGTGTGTGTGTGTGTGTGTGTGTGTGTGTGTGTGTGTGTGTGTGTGTGTGTGTGTGTGTGTGTGTGTGTGTGTGTGTCATGAGCGTGTGCGTGCGTGTGATTTTCTTTTGTTTTCTTCTTAGTGTCTTACTACGCCCTGCTTTCCGTCTGTTTTCCCCCCTTGGTGCTTGATTTGGTTGCATTTGACGGTGAAGCATTTGGCCGAGCTTTCGTCGCGGTGATCTTGCTCCGAGGTGAAGGGAGGCAGGTGCTGGCGTTTTAGCGCTCCACTTGATCTCGACGTGCCTTCCCCTCGCGGGGGCCACTTCGGTGCTGTGTTCGCGCATACCAATGACGGGAGCGTTATTTATTTCGCTAACTTCCTTAACAGAAAGCACTGCGCAACGTTTGGTGCGCGATTTCTCACCTGGAGAGATGACCGCGCCTCCAACAAGGACTTCGCCTATATGCGCCCTAAGCTGTAACCGGCCTACGGATTCACAGAGCCTACTAGCACGTAACGTTGGTTTGCGCTGTTGACAAGCCTCTTGACTTGAGTGTTGCGACTGGCCGTTGCTTTGTTGCCGAGCCGACCTTACGTTTGCGAGCAGGTTTGTGTTTCCGCGGCTCCAGAATTGTGCTGGAAATATCGGCAGCATGGCTGGCGCACACGCGCTTTCGCATCATTTCATGGCAGCTTATTTGCTTTCACCGGTTGTCCGATAATGAACGTGTGCCTTAAAAGTTTGTATACAATGCCAACCATACCTAAAAACATGAACTGCGAGTGATTTTGATTTGTAGGTACTCTTTTCTCTTTGCACCTGGATCAACCGATTTGTCGAAGTAACGCGTGAATTTTACAAAAAATGTCTGCAGGCACGCAAGAATGGTTCCTGATTGGCCAGCATGGTAGATATCTATCGTGTGATCAGCTATTCTTATCGATTGTGCGTGGATGTCAGCGAATCACGAGCATGCACTATACCTACAGGTGTCGGATTGACCGCGGATTGGTTAAAACAGAAAGATGCCGCCAGGGCCCGAAGTACGTGTGTGGGTGTGTGTCCGACGTCACGCGGGAAGCATTATCAAATCACACTTTTTATGCCTATGGGCGACGCTTCGGACACAGGTCGAGCACGGAGACGGTGTTTTACAGGAATGCGGAAGGCTTGTCATACCTATGAGGAGCTTAACCTGACCGTTGTTTCGCGAGCCTTCGAAGTATTGTTAGAGGTCGCGTTTCGTATATACCAGAACTTCCCCGAGCCGTCGATTCCGTCGATAACGATGGCGTGTCGACGCGCGAAGCAATAGGTTTAGCGGCTAAAAAGGGATAAATGAAATACTCCTTCTCAGATACGGCCAAGAACTCCGAATGGTTATCAGCGTTGTCGCGCGTTGTCAACTGTTCTCAGTCGTGCACGCTGCTTTCGCCTAAACATCAGGGCCCCACTCATGTACAGTATAGAGGGCCGTGTAAGGGGGTATATTACTCGCCCCTCTTCTATACCCTCCACAGAATCCGGAGTGCCGGCGCAGCCCGCGTTCTCCTGCTATGCTCAAAGCCGCGCTCACTCTGGTCCGTTTTTATCCCCGGCGGTCGTTGAGAGTGACACGGACGGTGCCCTCTGTCCCCAGCCGGCGAGTTGAATGCGCAGTCCGGCGCTATAGCTGAATTGCCGCGAAAACGGGACTGGGAGCGCGAGCGGAGACGCCGCCCATAATCGGGGCCGCAGTGTGCTGGGGAAGGAACGAAGCGGTTGACATGTACTCAGTACACACACGGCGCGGACTGCGCGCGCACGGTGAATGGGAGCAGCAACGCGTTATATAGGGGCGCTCGTTAGTCTAGAAAACTGAATGAAGAAGACTCGATGCCGCGCGCAACGCCTCGTGGCGCCGGCGGAGGAGTCTGTCCGGGAGTCGTTTAGTTTCTTCAGCCGCCCTGCCTGCGCGTTCTCTTATCTCCATTATACGAGGAAGCAAAGAAGGGCGCCGATTACGTTCGTCCGGGGGCCTTCTCCTTGTTCGTGCCTCGGCGCATCGATACCAAAGCGGGGGGGATGTTGACGTCCGGTCCGTCGTCGGCGGCGGCTTGCAACGAGAAGTGGGTCGGATTCCGAGGGGTGTGCCGGCCGCCGGATTGGGGCTATAAATTTGCCAGCGAGCCTCTCCTGGGCCCCGGGCCACGTGTAGCGACGACGACGCGGCGAGGCGTGTATATTTATACGACTCCACGGCGCGGGGCGGTTGGTTGTGTTAGAGGAGAAGAAAAAAATAATAAGTTGCGGATTATAAGTGTACAACGCGGGTGTCTCCACGCATCTGCATGCAGTCGTGCACTGAGCGGGGCCGTCGTCGCTGCCGTGCCGACGGAAGAAAGCCTCGCCCGGTTTCGCTGCCTACCGCGGGTCGAATTAAATGGTGTTGCGGTGAAGAGCGTTGCTCGGGGAGAAGTGTGTCAGCCGGATCGCACGTACGTGGCACGGATGTTGGGATGCTGTTGCTGTGGCAACGCGATCGCGTCCAAGCACGTGTGACTGGAACGAGAGAAGGCGCAGTTGTTTAGTTGGAGTGTTGCTCACGGTCCTGGCTGTAGTGCGAATCACGCCCGAACTGAGTGAATCGACGCGTGCGTGGCCTCAATAAGGTGTTTGAGACCGCCTAAGCGAATTACGAGAAAGGCAGTCGGCTATCGCATCACGCGATGCCATCACGTGTGTCATTTTAGTCTGCAGCTTGAAAGGGAACACAGCAACTGTGGATGCAACTCCTGGAACGATGTACGTACGTTGATGGTATTCAACTACAGACACCAAACGCGTTAGTTTCGTCATTCTTTTTTTTTTTTTCGTCGTTACATTACTGCGAATTGAATCACTCGCTAGCTCATCGTGAGTGACGATATATAATTTGCCGGCGCGCGATGGACAGTTAGTAAGATCTTCAAGGTTCCGTAGTACGGTTTCTTTTACCTTACTAAGTCTCGGTTACCACCTTCTTGTCTTCTTCAGGCAGTTGGTGCAATTTAAATGCATTTCTAACACAATGTGGCATAGGCCAGGGAACAGTTCCTGCACGGTCGTGTCTTACACAGTCATGGGATTGATCGGTTGTGTTTTTACGAAAGTGAGCATACACCTGCCCTGGATGGAATGAAAACGGAAGTCATTGTAGCTTTATTATTATTTTTTTCTTTCTTTCTTAGGTGGGGAATTCGCCGCAAGGCATATCTAGTCAGGCGCGGATCCAGGGGGGATGTCCGGATGTCCTGACCCCCCCCTCAAATTTCTGCATCGCCCCCTCGCTGACAGGGGGATGGCCCTGTCGCAAAAAAAAATATGGCCACCAGCATTCTTCAAAAGTATTTTTCGCGAGTACCATTGGTATTAGCCCTGTAGAAGTAAAGCTAGCTCGCTCACAAGCTTAGTTGTATTCCGTAGGAGTGTGGTGTCGCGAAGTTGCCGTAGTTTTTCTCATAAACACCTTGGACCTCCTGGCGCCGGCCGTGCCTTACTCGTCCCGTCGGTGGCGTCGAATGAACGAGGGGACGTCCCTTTTGCCAAACACTCCGAGGTCGGCTCGAGTGCCTTCGCACCTGATAAACTTAGTTTCCCCTTGGGGTGTCATCGGTTGCCTCATTCGCTGTCATCGGTTCCGCGACCAACCTGCTTAATGAAAGAGATCTCTCGCTGAAGTGTTCATATATAAATAAAAACAACTAACAGCTAAACTAAGAACTACGCATAGGCAACTTTCTTTAGCTGTAGCACTCATTGTGATCAGGATAGGAATAAACTTTATTTGTCCAGCGGTTAAGGCTGTTGGTGCCCGGGGCTAGGCTGCCAGGGGTCCATCGCCGGAGAAAAATCTTTCGAGATCCTCGGCAATGGCCCTGGCCCGCTGGACGGCCCACTCCTGGTCCTCGGGTGCCTCGCTGAGGAGGGCGGCTTGCCATCTCTTAGCGAGGCGCCCCGCTTCAGAAGGTCCTGCTGTTATCTTCCCCCTTCCTCTTGGTCCTTCTTCTTCAGGGCGTTGACATTCCCAAGTATATGGGCCATATCAGCCCGTTCGTGCTCGCACCACGGGCAGCCGGGCGACGGGTGCAGCGCGGGCCACAGGCGGTGCAGGTGATAGGGGTTGGTGAAAGTGCCCGTCTGCAACCGCCTCAGGTCGACTGCCTGGGACCTGTCCAGCCGCCCGTGGGGTTGTGGATATGTCATACGTTCTTTCCTATAGTGTGCAAGAACCTCTCGGTACGAGGCCGGAAACTCCTCGATATCACAGTCGGCGTCCCCGTGGCCCCCAGCTCCGACCGCCGCGATTTGGGTTGTGTTGATAATTCCTCCGGTGGGGTCCCGCACAACAACGGCGGCTGCCCTCTGGGTGATCGCGTCGCGGCGGGTAAGTTGCCTCGTGACGAGATGGGCACGCTCGTGTGGTTGGGCGGGATGCGGTGTGTTT